>NC_138194.1:49047759-49650259 GCF_964194105.1 Spermophilus citellus | reverse complement strand
ATTTGAGTTTTATTTATAATTTGTTGGGGATTCTGATAGTGTAGTCTTGATAATAGGAGACTTAATTTGGTGAATAAGATAAGCAAAATAACAGAAAATTCTTTGTGCTTCTGTCCAAATAAGTTGCCTACCCTATAGGTGATCAATATGGAGAACAAAAGCAACTCCTGACAGAGTTTGCTCATGTATACTTGCCTGGTGGACACACCCTGGCATGCTACCTGGTAAAGATACATAGTAAACTAGTCCAGTAATGGTAGTTCTGCGCTTCTTCATATCAATTTAGCCTGTATCTAAATTACAAATATTAAAAAAAGAAAAGAAATTTCCCTGAAAGTACATAGCTATGATGTTTTAGTGACACTAGATCTTAAATTTAGGTGTATATTTATACACACACACAACCTTTAAGACACATATAGTTATAATTATTTGGAATGTGAAATTAAAATTAAAATATAAATCAAATTTAAATTGTAATATTTTTATGTGCCATGTAACATATTTACTGCAGTTACTGACATGATGAAGTTCTTTTCTCCCCTCAAAATCCTGACCTTGGGCCTTTCTGTTCACCCTTCCCCCCTCACCATTCCTCTGATTCTCCCCTTGACCTTCCAAGTGTAATTTCCCTTGGCTAAACCTACTTTATATTTATTATTACAACTCTCACTCTCTCTCTTTCAATCTCTTTTAGAGGGAACAATAAGATGACTGATGGCTAGAAAATTAGCTCAGGGAACTCTTCTCCTTCTCTCTTTCTCTTTCTTTCACACTCTTCTTCTCTCACTTTCCTTGTTAGATTACTGAACAAATCTAACTTCTGACCATCACATACTCATCATTAAACCAGCACATTTCTGCACCGTTGCTACTCTAGCATGTCTAAGGGATGTGAGGAAGGTTTCTCATTATAATTCAATGGGTGAGAGTCTGTGTATAAAGTCTTGTGCATATTATGCATACAAAGTTACCACTCAAAATATTTCAGTTACCTTTTCCCCTATAAGACCTCCCTGCTAGAATCATAAAAACATATAAAGTTATCTTTCCTGGGATTCTGAGAAAATTAAATCATTTTAACCTCTCACTTTTTGTGTTTCCTGAGGGGGGGAAATAGCTGTGGCATCAACAAAATATGGTCCTTTTTATTAAGGAAATCATAACTATAAAAATGATAAATATAAACAATAGGAGACAAATAATGGCAATAGAAAATAGAAATAGAATTTTTTAAGCTTGAAATGTTGCATTAGTCATACATCCAAACCATAGGGAAATAAATCATGGCTAAAATGTTAAATAGCAGTTAAAAATGCAATGTTCTTTGTTTGTAATTTCAAACACTACAATCTTCCATGTGATAAGCAATTGGGAAAATGCCATGATTTTGCCTTATGCAATTTTAAAATTTAAAACATCATTTTGCTTCACAATTTTAATCAAATCATTTAATTCAAGTCCTCTACATTTCCTGAAAAGGTTAGACATGTTTATTAGATGAGAGGTTAATATAATTCATATGCTTATTGAATGTCCTTAAATCTAAGCATTAAATATCCTTAATAGAGAAAAGAAATGCATTTGTCTAGATAAGAGGTATTTGTACACGGGGTTTATTGTATACCATTATTTATGATAGAACACTATTAGTATTATTGCAAAATGTGTCTCTGATAATGAACTGGCATTGACACTGGAGATCAGGAAGGCCCTCTGCAGCTGCTGTACACACTGTATAAACAGCACTGCCATAATGGATGCTCCCTTCTAGAGAATTCCATCAGTGGTTTCTTCATTCTGTCTTTTTTCATGAGAATGTCCAGCCAGATTTTGCACATGTTTACCTTAATATCACCAGTCTTACTCTCAGTGACATTAACGTTTTTTCTATTTATTTATTTATTTTTAGTTTTCAGCGGACACAACATCTTTGTTTGTATGTGGTGCTGAGGATCGAACCCGGGCCGCACGCATGCCAGGCGAGCGCGCTACCGCTTGAGCCACATCCCCAGCCCAACATTTTTTCTAGATTGTTAATTTGGTAATTGGTAATTCATAAGGAGATCTTAAATTGACTCATTATTTGATTTACTTTTTCTGTTATTTTGTTTTGAGCAAAAATTAACCTCCCAACCAACAAGGCTGTCCTTATAAAGAATGATGTGAAATTCTAGACATGAACTTAGATGTTGAAAGGCTGAGACCTCAATCTCACTTAGAATCATGTTTTCATTGGTCTTTTCAGTGCTTTTCTAGGCAGATCATTTAAAATACTGAAATAGTTGCCAACATATATAATTAGAAGATTTATGTGAATAGATATTCAGTTTCTTTTTTAAAAAAAAATCAGAAACTCTTAAAACCCAAACTTGCTTCTCTACAAGGCAATGATTAGCTAGAGGTACAGTGCCTGATACTGTTCTTTGCAAGGAGCATGCTCTCTCCAGATTGTTCCAGATCCCAAGCCCGTGCCCCAGCATTGTATCCCATTCTCAGTTACTACTTATCATGATCACATCTGTACTTCTGCTTATCTTATATGGGCCCCACTTCATTTATTTGTCATTTCCTTGACTTGTATAGGCATTTGAGTTTGACAGCTACTCCAGAACTGATATGATAGATTCAAGAAGAGGAAGATGAATTGGGCAGTCTTGCTATCTAGGAGAAATGAAAGATACATCTAGTAAATGGTCAAAGTTGGATTGAAATTTAGACTTGATTTGCTCCAATGCCCATTTTCTAACTACCACTACAACTTTTTAAAAATTTTCATCTAGTCACTCAGTTGTTCACCAGATTATTCCATTAAATATAACTTTTGAATATTCAGAGTCAAATTCAAAATCATAATTTGATGATCTTGCTTACATGGATGTCATACACATCTTGATGAAGTGAACTAGACCTTATAGAAGAGATCATCTTCACTTCTCCTAATTTGTGGCTTTACCCCAAGATTTTTTAAGGTAGGTAATCATCCTTCAATTGTGCATGTTAATGTGAAAGGATAGGGCATTATGCTGCTTTAGGATGTCGGGATCCTTTTATTCAGTACCACCCAATTGTTTTTAGTCAGAGACCATGGAGTGAAATGTTTGGGACTGCATTATCTTCCCTGATACTTTAAAAATATCCCTAGAATGACCTTCATAAGGGTATACTTTTAAAAAATAATTTTAGTTGTTGATGGACCTTTATTTTACTTATTTATTTATATACAGTGCTGAGAGTCAAACATAGTGCCTTACACATTCTAGGGAAGTGCTCTACCACTGAGCCACAACCTCAGCCTGATAAGGATATACTTTTCTGTTAGCTCTTACATGTTTGATTCCCTGTCTAGACCAGAATTTTCTGATACAGTTTTCTGTGATGATGAAAATGTTCTATAATATATATCAATGAAGTTATACAACCTGCCCTAATGCCTTGTGACTAATGAGTACTTAAAATGTAGCTAATATAAAATAGGAACTAAATTTCAAATTTCTTTTAATCATAAATGATGTAAATACAAATAGCCAGATGTGGCTAGCAACTACTGTCACACAAATCAAGATGGAGAGCTTTTTTGGACTAAAATCTGTTCTATACATTTTTCTATCTTTGGCATCCTGGACAATATACAATGAACATATTATTTGAATGAATAAATTCAACATATAGAGAAACAGAATGTGTGGTATTATGAAGCCAATCAATTGGATGAGCATTGTTAAACTCTTCCTTGGAATTGAAGAAGAAGGAATGCCTGCTTGCACACTGTTTTTGAAAATGTAAATTAGCAAGCCATTATGGAAAACAGTACAGAGGTTCTGCTACAAATTAAAAACAAAACTACTATATGATTCAGCAGTTCCATTACTGGGTATTTATCAAAGGGGATGGAATCAGGGTGTTGAAAAGACATGTACATTCTCATGTTCATTGCAGCACTATTTACAGTAGCCAAGACATGGAATTAACCCAAGTGTCCATCAATATGAGAAAGACACAGTGGTATAGATACATAATAGGAAACAATTTGGCTTTAAGAAAAAGAAAATCCTGTCATTTTCAGCAAAACAAACCCTCCAGGTTGAAACTGGAGGATGTTATGTTAAGGGTGAAACTGGAGGATGTTATGTTATGTGAAATAAGCCAGGAACATAAAGCCAGTACCACATGATCTCCATTATATGTGGAATCTAAAAATGTTGAACTCATAGAAGATAGCAGAATGGTAGTTACCAAGGGCTATGGTGATTCGGGGTAGATGTTGATCAAAGGATACAAAATTTCAGTTAGTTACTAAGAATGAGATCAATTATATAACATGGTGATTATAGTTAATAGCATTGTGTTCTTGAAAAATCATTGGGTAGATTTTAAGTGTTCTCCCAGAAATAAATTAGTATATGAGATAATGCATATTTTATTTAGCTCAATTAGCCATTCCAAAATGCACACATATTTCAAAACATTTACAAGGATAACCAATCTTTGACAAATAAAAAATAAATGAATAAAGAAATTATTTTCTCCAGAAGAGAATATTGGAATACAAGAATTTAGAATGGCTTAAAATAGAAGACTGTAACTAATGAATGGATAATGACAAATATTAGTATCAAATTATTTGTGTTTAACAGAACTTTTTTAGTTCATTTTCATCCAGGATATAAACTCCCAGCAGAAATGACTCCATAAATATGACACCCTTAGTTTTTGCTATGTCTAATATTAGGATCCTAAAAAATAGATGTAGTATTGCCCACATCTCAAACTATTAATAAATACTGATTATTCTTAGGGTAACTATTAGGCTTTGAATTAAATGATTTCACAGTGGACTATTTTGAGGCATACAATAATGACATACAATAATGTTAAATATTTCTTTTTTGCTTGCCCTTATTCAGGTAAACCAGCAAAAGTGTCCCCCATGCTGAAAAATGTCTTATAAAGATTGCAGTATTTCAATCAATCTAATATTAAAGGCTATTTTCTTTTTCTAAGGATATTAAAAATCCAGAAAAAGTTTCTAGGAAGGAATATTTAAATATATGAAAATCTTAATTATTCAACCCCATATAAACTCCACTTTCTACTCTTTGGGCCTAAGAATCACAGTGAAAAAGTTAATGGGAATAGTATGGCTCCAGTAAAGCAGAGGGCGTTGTTTCAAGATGTGATTACTTGTTACAGAGCTAGGAAATAGGTAATTGTGGCATCCTATAGTCTCTGAAATAATTCCTCATTTTTCCATTTGTACTAATGTTGGGCCTCATTTTTCAGGAACTTTGAACAACATCCTATAGTTTTATCTTCAATGAACATCTGAAGATCTTTTGATTTCATGAGCTTGTATAATATTGGATTTTTCATGTAGCAGGCGTGTTTGTATTTAGGTAGGACAGATAAATAATTAAGATATTTTAAAATAAGTTTACCTTATTAGTTAAGGGGCCAAGGGCTCACTTCAAACTCTTCTTTCCATTTTTAATAAAAAAAGTTGAGTCAGACAACAAAGTAAAAAAATTAAAGGGTTATTAGATTTTAATCTAATGCAGATATAGCCTGGAGGGGTTAACTGTTTTAGGGGACACATGAAATTTCAATACTTATCTTTGAGGTGCCATTTTGAATTCCTTTCCACTACTTTAAAGTATTTCAGGTCTGTTTCTGCTTAAAAAATTTAGGTCAAAATAATTTCACATGAAATTAATTTTCTTTACCCTCAGGAGACTTGTGTTAGCTCAAACATAGTTAGAAATTAACAGGAACCTGTTTTTCTAGTTTTCTATTTGCTACTGATAGAGATAGTTTTGATAAATGTGATGTGAAAGTCTGTAAATTAAAGTTTAGTTTAGTAGATTAAAGTTTTATGTTATTTTCTTCAAGACTTTTCTTATTAGTGTTCAAATGCAACTGTAGTAAAAGTTTTAGTAGACAGTGACTATAGTTTTAGAAATCAAACCTGTTCCCTATTCAATTACAACGTTCAAATAACTATTATTTCTTCTAGGCGATCATATCTATTCTTTTGTAACAACTTGAGGATGATGCTAATGTTTATTGTGCTCTGATTCTTCTGATCTGACAGTAAAACTACCCAAGGTGTAATTCAAATTGTGGCAAATACATTTAGCTCCAAAATGAATCTTGAATCATGTTATCCTTGTAGAATGCTTGTCTTTGTTTATACAAAGCATGTGCCATGCATGCATTATCAATAGCTTTTCTGTATCTGAATGCATTTGAAAATTAATTCTCATTCACTTATAATGCAGAAGTGAGGAAGAATGGGTTTCTACATAGGACAGAGTCAGAGAAAGGTGCTTGATAATGATTTCCCAATTATAAACTTATGTGCCCTCCATTTGCATTTTTACTTATGACCCTCTGATTGGAAAACTTTCTTTGTTCTATAAGTTAAAATACTTCATATAAACTATTGGTTCTAATGGCCCAAAATTGGTACAAAAACAACTACCAATGGGTACCATAAATTTCTCTTGATTACTTCAACACTTCTTTACCTTTATTTAAGATCTATACCCTGAAGTTAAGGGAAGAGAGTAATAAAAGATCAATATTGTTCACATTCACAGTAGAGTCTTTCTAACTCATCTTTATATAAAAAAACTATAATGTTTTGATAGCCAAAATAATTATTCTTTTGTGATTATGGCCATGTTTCTTTGGGATAATATTCATTTCATTGAAAAGTGTTTGCAAGAAGTAACTTTATATATATATATATATATATATATATATATATATATATATATATATATATATATTTACTTGAAGCCATTTCTTTGATAATTTTGTTTGGAGAGTGCCAAAAATCAAGACTCTTCACAAATATCCAATGGTTACACTAACCTTTCTCTTCCTTGTGGCCTCTTTTTAAAACTTTTGAAAGTAAAATAGAGAATACTGACGCTAAATCAACTTGGCTAAGGAAACAAATAGCTATATTTGGTTAGAATTACCAGAAAATTAGCACCTTAGTTCTCCCCTATGGTGTATGTCTGAAATGATCATACAAGGAATCCTGCCTTTTAGAAGTGTATTCACTTATTTCTTTGGCAGGTTTATTATAGATAAACTCTCTTATAATCACTTTGAAATACGTATGTGTGTGTGTATGTGTATGTACACACACACTGTATCCCTAATATTTCAACTATTTATTCTTCAGGTTTGTACCATATTTAATAAATTCTAGCTTTCAAGGGAAAGGGCTGGGATACCTAGAGAATTTTAAACCTGTAAGTGACATTTTCAGCTTTTCCATTATGTTGATTTTTTTTTGTCATCCCTTTAACAAACAGTTTTCCAATCATTCTTTAATATCCATTTAACAAATACTGATTGAATATCTTACATGTATAAGAACTCTCCTAGGTTTTCAATACATAGCAGTGACAATTAGATCAGATCTTTCTATTCACGGAATTCAGGTATCTCTCAACTCTGTGTGTCTGTGTTTTGGAGTCTGGCTCTCAACATTTCTTTAAGAACTTGAATAAGGATACCAATTTTAATTTTTAATTTTGCATATTTGGATATTTGTTAGTATCCTTAAATTTTATGAGTTTTATTTAATAAGTATCAGCTGTGGTGTGGCCATCGTTGGTGAACCATCTTGCTTACACTAAAACGTTTTTGAAAGGAGCAGCTGCTTCTCCTTCCTGTTTGTGGCAGAGCAGCCATTCATTTTCCCATAATAGATACTTCACTGCTTTCAATTCAAAATTCCCAATAGCAGATAACATAACCCAATGAATACTTCCTTTTAAGATAATCTCATCAAACCTCATTTTCCTCCAAAGAAGATACTAATTTGCTTTCAGGGCAGCTTAATGATTAAATGATATCATGTAGGTGAAAATTCCTGGCATATCATGGAATAAAAGTTGTTTTTCCCTCTTTAATTTGCTTATCAGGTTTTATGTATAGCATCTATTCGTCCATTTTTTGCATTTTTTCATTCGTCCATGAAGTTATATAGGGGGGAAAAAAAGAGAGTCTATGCTATTGATGCATTTTTAGAGTTTTCTCTTCTTATGACCTAAACTTCCCTAACTCCTTTAAATTTTCCTTAAACTCTATAGTAAAGTATTTTTTCTCACTAGACAAAGATAACTTGCATGTAATGGGACATTAGTTTTTTCCTGTTAATATAGTGTGAATCACTAAAATCAACCTTCCAGAAGTGTGATATGACTTGTGCAAGGTAACACCACTGGATCACTTTTCTATTTCTAGCCACAGAATGTCTGGGAGGGTCATCTTAGATTAGAAACATTTTAAAGATAACCTAAGCCACATTCCCCTGACACATTTTTAATTTATTGTCAAAGGGATCCATTCATTTTTTATGTGCATTTCTCTAAAGACTGTTTTTTCCTATTGTTTACTTGAACAATTGGTTTTTGAAAGAAAGAACACTTTTGCATTTTTGTATTTCAGTTCATTATTAATGAATTCAATATAGTAGTTGGATACCTACTATGTACCAATATCATTAGGTGATCTTCTAGAGATAGAGGTTGCAAAGAAGATTAAGACTACTTGCCCATCTGGAACTCACATATAAATGGGGGCATAGATATTGAAGTCTAAAATCAATGCACTAAACAATCATTTTAGGTCTGAAAGTATCCAACAACTGAGAATTTGAAGGCTTGATTTGAATGCTGAGTAAAGTATGTAAGGGGCCTCAGGAAATAAACATGGTGGAGTAAAATGAGGTTAGAATAGGACAAAGAATGAAGTGTGGGCCCAGGATTGAAGAAGGAAAGGTCCTCATGGCCATGGTCTGGCTATGTGGCTGATGTTTGAGGAGATATGAGATTAAGGAGAGGCCAGTCAGAAAGAGATTGAGTTGAAATGACAAAATAAGTAAACACGTAAATGGTTTCTATTTATCTGCAAGAGAAAGTAAGCGAAAAAGATTTTAGGCATGGAGACATTATTTCAGCTTTTAAAATGTTTTACATAGCTTAGAGTGCTGAATGAATTCAGAGAAATTAGTCAAGGAGAAACCATTGAAGCGGCTATAGTAATAATTTGGATGACAGATAATGAAGGACTGAATCAAAGTATTGTGTTTAATTGTATTTTTCTGCATATTTTACATACAAAATCATTTAGTGAAAGATTTCTTTTATCTACTCCCCTAGGAAAACTTTCTGCTAGAAACAGAAACACCACGCTTGACTGACTACAACTTTCTATGACTACCTTTTGCTACAGCTAGAAATCCACTCAACTTATCATTCTGTTCACATCTCTGCATTATATCTGAAAGATCTAGTAGAAGTATGCCATTTTACCTGTTTGAAGTATGCATTTTTTTTATCCTTTCAAAGTGGAAACTTTAATTTCCATTACCAAAAAAAAAAAAAAAAATAGGTTTGAATGATAGTTTTCATTGTATAGGTCTTTCACCTCTTTTTGTTAGACAAACAGTAACTTGTAAACATTTTTTCCAAAAAATAAAAACTTGTGTACGTTGGATATGTGTATGGACATATACATACACACATATTATGTAGTTATGCATTGTATGTCTTCAGTACATATTGAAATGATTTGAATTTTACTTAAACTGTAAATGTAAAATGAGTCATAAAGTATAGTATACTTTTGGTTTGTTCAATCATTCGGAGAGGTTTATAAAAATTAAAATATAAATACAAGACTCACTAACTTACTGACATTTTTTTAAACTCGTAACTCTGAATAATGTAATTTTAGTATCTGAAAGGACCAATTCCTTATGGACAATGGAATCAAATGAAGCCACAATCAGGATATGACCTGTATTTACCTTGACATTATAATTCCTAATATGTCATTTAACTGAATTTCACCACTTTAAATACTTTTACAAAGTCTTCTGTTTCAATAAAAACAAAATTTTTCAATTGAAATATATAAAACCAATGTAATGACACTTTAGAAGGCTCATACTTTCATATTTCTAAATCTGAACTCAGAACAGACTTCCAAATAGTTTTATAGAAACCAGAACTATTGCTGCTAAAGTTAAAATAACCATACATACAAATGAGTTCTTTTGGGTAATAAGACTAAATAAATAGTTGGTGGATTTTTTCTCTCCTAATCTTTGCTGTGTTGGTAACTCTTATTTATTCTTCACCATTCTCATGTCTTCTGTTCTCCTTCTTTTCTTTGTGTCTCTCCTCCACGTTTCCCCCTATTTTTCTACTTTCTTGTTTCTTTTCTTCTCTAGGCACCCCCAAGGCCCATGCCCCTATGGGCTGTTCGTTGTCACTTTTCCTCTAGCAGTTTGCTTAATATGCCTACTATCTTATTTTTAAAAACTATTTGCTTCTTAGTTCTTGTTGTCTTCACTTGGGTCTTCTCTTACTTGAGGTTTTTTGTTATTTTTTTTAAATTTCTCTTCTTATCCTTTGTTGCTTTCTCTGTCTCTTTTGTTCTGGATTCTTCTTTTGTGTATTTCTTCTTATGCACACACACACACACACACACACACACACACACACACACACACATTTCTTTTTCCCTGACTCTCTTTGGTTCTTTCTCAGCTTTTTCCTATTTTAACTTTTAATTCCCTCTGTGATTCCAATGATGTGTTCCACATATTCTGTCTTGATTCTTCAATGTTTTTTCTCATTTTTCTCCTATATATCTTATCATTCAGTTAGTAAGTCATAGTGACAATATAATAATGAAATAATTTCAAATATCATTTCATTGAAAACATCATGAAAGTATTCATTTTTCATTGTATTGTTTTTATCTGATAAACTTCAATGGGTGCATGAGATGCATTCTTTTTTTTAAACCCACAATTTATTCAATTGTTTTAAGATTTTAATATATGTTGCCTGTTCATCTTTCTATAGCTACCTTAAGAAATTTAACTCTTCACTTAGAAGACAGAAATGATATTAGTGACAAAGTTCAGAAACTGAATTCAATCTGTTCTTTGATGGAACTGATTTACAGTTTTTTGCTTTTGTCTTGTGATTCAGGGAAATGTTAACCCAATCCACATGTTTTGTGCATGCACACCAGAAAGCGTTCCCCTTCATTGGGGGTTGCTCTGAATTACTCAGGATGGATGAGGGGAATGATAATGCCTCTCTCTCTCATCAAAGCTTATTAAGCTCATTCCAGCATGTGATGCTACTTTATGCCTGTCAGAGAAGTATTGCCTCGAAAACTGCTAGTAACAAAGAAGTTGCAACTTTATTGTCTGTGTTTGCTCCTGCAAATTAGAGCATTACAGTAATCTTCCCTTCATTAACAGATTAAGCATTTTGTCCTGTGTGATGTCCCAAATATGAGGCAGAATGTTTACCATGGTTTCACTGATGAGTTACAATATATTCAGGATCAACAGGATTGAAGCACTATGCTAGTGAAATGCAATGCAAACATTTGAGAAGTATGGGTATTATTTCTACAGTCTTGTGATAAAAATGCTTTTAGGCTTTTGGATTGTTTTTAGTGCTTAAAAGAGGCAGATTGTTCCTTTTCTTATGCTATACTATCACAAAATGCTATTTCTATAGTGCATTGTTATGAACAGTTTTGGCTCTATCTTGCTTTTTGGCTAAATAAAGTATTTAAATAAATAAAACATATATATATATATATTGGCATACACAAATATGAAATATTTCTTCTACCTCCAAAAATAAAAAAACAAGCCCTGTGGGGGCAAAGGGGTAAAGAAAAATGTATATGGGTTTCTAAGAATTTTTTTGTTTTGATTTAAAATTTTAATTGTGGAAAAATGAAAATTAATTATTAGGATAGTTTTACTGATATTTGAAAATATATAGATATCTTTAAAAGGCTATTCCTATCCCAAATATATCCAAAATAAATAAATATATCTATTTATCTACCTGGACATTTATAATTGGATGAGACTGAAAGCAGTCCTGTTTTGACTTTTGGAAACACACACACACACACACACACACACACACACACACACACACAGTCTTCTGAGAGAAGCCTATGGATAATGGACATTGAGTAATAATTTAAAATAAAACATGCATCCTGAATAACATGGAATTTTAAAAATATGAGAAAACAAAAACCATTTCACATTCTATCAAAAAGAAGAGAGGAGATACTATAGGCAAATGAATATTGCTTTTAGGAACTGCATGTTGACATGAAGGCTTCACAGTTTAAAAGAGAGAGAGAGGGAAAGGGAGAGGCAGGGGGAGGGAGGGAGAGAGGGGGGGGTGGAGAAGAAGAAGAAGAAGAAGAAGAAGAAGAAGAAGGAGGAGGAGGAGGAGGAGGAGGAGGAGGAGGAGGAGGAGGAGGAGGGAGAGAGAACTCCCATTTTAAAAACTAAATATATGTTTTGCAAAATGCTGTAGCCTGGCATTTCCTCAGAAAAAAAAATAATGTTTTTTTTTTTTTTTTATAAATGATACAAAACATCAAAATAAAACGTTTCTTCATGGAGAAAACAGATGATGTCACTTTAATTTTTTTTCATATTTCTAAACATATTTAAAATCTCTTCATTTTATTAATGCTTGTTTTATATTTGGCTACTAAATAACATTTGACAGACACTGAGTCATATGATTGATTATTGAAAAGCAATTATCTCAACCACGGTTTTGGAAGAAAAAGCAATGAAAGTTGCCAAAATGCAACACTGAAAATAGGACTGTTTCATTTGATATACCATGATAATTTACCCCTTAATGTTTGTACTGCAAAAACCCACAAAATTGCCTACTAAATGTTATGTTTTCAAAAAGAAACTGCAAGTTAAGCTCAAACTGTGTTGAGATGGAGATACACAACTTAATAGAGATATACAGGCAGCAACTCAGTAGGCCACACGATGTAGGAACACCAAATGTATGGCAGAATATATTTATTTTTTTTTAAAGGTTGGCTTACACATTCTGCCATCCTTTATTGTCATCATGCTGAATGTTATTGAATTCACCCCAGTTTCATACTCCATGTCACAGTTCAACTTCTGATAACACTGCTATAAGACAACAAAGTAATTTTTACAATTAAGTAAGCACTTGGTCACTCTCTATTTACTTATTGAAGATAGAAAAGTCTTACAATTACATATAGTGGTAATCATGTGACTAAAAATTGGGGGCTTCCTTTTTTTCTGAAATATTTTACAATAGAAATTTTGATTCTTAAATATAGCATTAGAAAACATTGCTTCTTATGCACGGTGATAAAATTGATAAAATAGGAGAGTTGATGATTAGTGAATCTTTTGTGTTGCTGTTTCTTTCTTTCTTTCTTTCTTTCTTTCTTTCTTTCTTTCTTTTTTTTTTTTTTTTTTTGCAAATCAGTTCTAAGGTAGGATATTTCTGACCTTTGATATCCTTTATTTTCTTAAAAATGAGACTCCTCGGGTTATATTTTATACTCTTAAGAAAGATTGCTTAATTCACCTATTGTTTTTCTATATTCAGAGAAACGTTAGAAAAATTCACAGAACCTATGTTCCAAACCATAGCTACATTTTGATAATGCAAGCTCCCATGGAAACATATTCTTAAAAATAAACAAAACATGTAGAAAGTTTTATTGAAAATTTTAAAAGAAAAAAGTTCCTATTTACAGCCTATCTAAATTAGCTTGTGAGTGTAATACATATGCAATGTATGTTTCATCACTTTGATTTAATGTTATTTAAAATTTAATCTTTTAAAGCATGATTCATCAAAACAGCAACAACTATATTAGAAGGCCTTGTTGCTTACTCCTCTTCTCATCCCCAACTTACTAGAACTACAAAAATGCTTTGGAGAAGAGAAAAGAAAAAATATAATTCAACCTATGGAAATTTTTAACAATTTAAAATATTGCCTTATACGTTGAAGAATATTGAGAAACCATGGGTCAGAGATGGTTAAAATGAAAATCACATGTGGCTTTCACATTGTGTTTGATACGACATATGCTATATTCTGCAATTTATTCTGCAGTGATGTGCCACTTATGCCCCACATCACACCTTAACTTTAACAAAGCATTGTTCCCACTATACATTTGTGAGTGGAAATGACGCTGATTTGCTTTCTTGGCTTTGATATCTCCGGTAGCAATTTATCCTGGTGTGTTAAAAGTGAAGGTAAACCATTAAAAGAGGTGCACTCCAGAGGTTTAGTTTTATAAACTCGTTATTTTCCTTTTCTTGTCCTTTTCTTCAGTCTTTCTTTCCTTTTTTTTTTTAAGGGGAAAACTAGATTTTAGTACCTAGGCATGAAAGAATCACAAAATGAGAATTTAAAATGATAAAAGCTGAATGGAATTTGTATCATTTCCTTTTCTTACTTTAGCCTTTGTTACCGTGATACAAATGTCATGGAAGTAAGAATAAAACATCTCAGGCATTAGGATTGAATGATAGTTCATTCATATGAAAATGACTGAACTGAGGACAGAACATTTCTCAGAATGTAGCCATTCTTGTAGCAAAGATTATAATGACAGGGAGAAATGGTGCAAAATTAACCAATTCTGGGATCTTTATAAAGAAATCTTCGTCTCCTCTAATGTGGTACTATATTTTATATTAGCTAAGGGGGAGGGAAAAAAAGAGCCTTACCTAATTCCAAATCAAACTTGTTCAGGGTGTTTTTTTTTTTTTTTTTTTTTTTTTTTTTTTTGCAATAGCCTGCTTGGGAATATCTCCTTTTCTACCAGTAGATGTCGCCCTAATCAACAGAAACACCTGGGGGGCTTCCAGAACTGATACAAGGATGCTATAACTCTGCAAGACGCAATGGAAGTAAGAGACTTCATCAGTTATAGATTGTGTACATAAAGAAAAAAAAATTCAGGATTGTTTGGATTTTAGTTTTCTCAAAACAGTACGATTCGTTCTTGCCAACATGACTGAAGTGTCTAGTAAGGTCCTGGAGAACGTGGCCGTAGACCATAATGCTGTTAGGACCTATAGCTACTGCTCTTTATGTCCCCTGTTGGATTGATTGGGCCAGTTGTTCCCTTGGCCAGTAGCTGGGATTACTTTTTAAGCCCTTCCTGGATTTTGACTCACTTTGTGATCTGTATTTAAAATTAAAATGTAATAGATTTGCAGTAGGGGAGGTGGCTTCTGTTTCTATCACTACTTTTTAGGAGCTCTGTGTGGAAGTGGGAGTTATGTACACATTATCTTACTTATTTCTTTTCCTCTCTTTCATGGAGTGAAAAGAATGGCTGGTTTTAAGTTCTCTTTTTCTGCCTATTTCAAATGCACCATATCTGGGCATTATTTTGAGTGTGTTTGCACATGTGCACAGACTCTAACATTTTGCTCCATTTGACAGGTTTTGCAAACCATGTATAATAAATCAACCTCTTCTGAGTTGCTTTAACTTAAAATTTAAATGCAACAAAAAGTACATTTCTTTTCATCAAAGAAAATCATAAAGGCTCACTTGTGCATTCACAGCTCTGCATCAATTTGCCCTGAGTGAAGTTGCATGGTTTCAGAGAAGATTCCAAACTAGAAAAGTTTATGAGGTCATATTGCAATTCTTCAGACAGCACCATACCCATCCCTTCCATGCATTTCTCAGGCCTCCTTAAATGTCTTCTTTTTGATTAAATTGAGTGGATCAAGGCAGGAGTAACTTCATTTGTATTTTTAAGCCACCATTTCCTCATCTTTTCTGTAATGCTAAATAATGGATGTGCCTATTCCAATTGCTATGGCCTAATTAATTGAATCCAAATGTATGCTTGACTGAGCCCTGTTAGCTGAAGCTTCCTCAATTCCTGCAAGGATGGCAGTGCCACATTCGACCCGACCTTACAGGGGACTTTTAACACTGACTGAAATTCAGATAACCTGAGGTGATATGTTTAGCTGTCCTAAAGCTTGTCCTAAGAGTGTTCTGGTTTTTTCTGTGTCCCTTGAAGTGCTGGTAAAGGTGACAGCCTCACAGATCTCTTTTGTTCCAGTCTAAAAAAATCAGTCAGATTTCCATTAGTCCTCATGGCTCTTTTGAACACCAGGCTTTTATTTCACACTTAAAAGAAAATCTGTCAAGTATTTTGGTCACCAAATATATCCTACCTACAAATGTCAGATGGTGATGATTAGATCCTATGTACTAGACACCCATTTAAAAAAATCCAGTCTTCTGTCACTCTAATTCTATGCCTTTAAAATAATGACCACTATTAGCAATACTTATGATATTTTGTATTCTGCTTGGACTGAGCTATGAGAAAAGGGTGGTGGTAGAGATATATAGTGCCAGATATCCTTTATGGGAAAAATAGAAGTGAATAAAAGGTACACAAAGGTTTTGTGTTTTCTCTTATAAAGTGTAGGTAAAAAATAATAGAGAATAGTAGATGAACTTATTTTATTCCAGATACAAAAAATAGAGCTGATCCATAATTGTTTTATCTGAATTTAAAATGTACTATATAAGAAAAAAAAAACACAATCACTATTATACAGCAAAATGTGATGTTGTCCCTTTAAATTTTCTATCCTTTGCAGCTTTGCTTGTCTCTCTGGCTCCTAAGATTGCCTGATCCTCTTTTCTGGAATTCTTTCAATTAGTTTTGGATCTGTCACCCTAAAGTCTCTGAAATTGCTTATTCTAAGAGATTTCAATATTTACTCTGATGACATTTTTTGATTCTCAACACATAGGAATTCTTAGAAGTTTTGAATTTACTTTGTATCCTTTAGTCCATATAAAATCTGGCAATCAAGATTTCTCTCAGTTTAATTTGCTTTCTGTTGAGATTTAAATGATATTATCCTGAAGCTTTAGCCAACCACTTCCAGTCCCTAATCCTTGGCCTTACTCACTGGCAAAAGGCTGTTCTCACTTTTCTTGGTTTAGTTTAACCCGGCTAGTTAATCTCTGACTTCTGCTAAATTGCCAGCATGCTTAGAATCTACAATTGTAATTCCTCCTAAAAAAGAAAGAAAGAAAGAAAGAAAGAAAGAAAGGAAGAAAGAAAGAAAGGAAGGAAGGAAGGAAGGAAGGAAGGAAGGAAGGAAGGAAGGAAGGAAGGAAGGAAAAAAACCCCCTGAAAACCCTGCTCACAAAGGACAATATGACTAACTTATATCAACTTATTTTTTTAATTTAATTAATTTTTTAATTTTTAATTTAATTTTTTAATTTAAGAAGAAGTCACTGCCGATCTGCTCTAGGAATATCTTAACTGTCATCAGATCTAGAATGAATTTCAGTCAGGATTTTGTCCTTTCATAGCACATAAATTGCACTTCTTCGAGGCTACAAATGGTCTGGCTGTCTTGCTGATGCTCTCGGGCTCTTTGTGGAGATGCTGCTTGGAGCCTTCTGGCTGGGCAGCTGCTGTGTCCAGCAGGAAATTTATTGAAATGTGTTTGAACCCTACAAAGATCCATCGAGCACTGTTTGTTGGTTTTGTTTCTTACTTAATTCCAGTTTCTTTCAGTGAGGACTTGTCAACAGATTATGTCCCTTGCATAATAGGGTCCCTGAAGGCTTAGAGTGGAATGCAATAGCGATTCCTACATTAACATGCACGTAGCTCTGGAGGACACACTGCTCAGCCATGTACACGTAGATGACACACAGATCATTTGCTCTGTCTCGAGAAATATTATACAAGTTCTTTTCAGTGGATCTGTTTATTTGGCTGGCTGACTTACTGTGGGGAAATCGCCAAAATTTTCTAAAATTGAATCCAGATAAGACAGAATTCCTTGTGATTGGAGCTTATCCCTAGGTCGATCAACACTCTTCCATCACGTTGAGAGTTGGCAACTCACTCACAGTACTCGTCTCTAAAGGGAAAACCTTGGTTTTATGCTTGACTCTACTCTGTCATTTATGAATTGTGTAAATATAAATATTAAACTGCTATATTTTCCTTTGAGAAATGTCGCTGGGATAGTCTATCATATCTGCTCAAGTCCTGAAAGTGTTGCTTTCTGACAACTTTTTCATTCATACTACTGAAATTCCCTGTTAATTTGGTAGATTAAATAAGCCTTTTCTAAATACATACATTTCAATCCTAATTTCAGCAAAGTTATGCAATATTTTACCTCCTGGAAAATGATGTATTGAACCCGATTCACTCCCTCAACATCCTTGAGGGATCGATGGATTTAGAGATCCTTGGTGAGAATGTTGTTGCTCTGTCCTGTTCTGGTTACCCAGATAATTAAGTATTCTTCAGGGTGGTACTGAAGAGTCCATTAAAATGGAAACTCTAATTTTGGCTGAAATTGTGGGAAGAAATTTTAGAATTTCAGCATAACATCCAACTCTCAGTGGATCAGAAGACAGATTGTTTCTTGTGTTACAACCACACTTCCTTATAGGATCTTTGCAAGTGAAATAATCATGAGTGCCAATGAGCACACTGGCAGTCAATAAGGATATGACTAATAATTGGTTCTAAGCAGAAGTTTACTTTGCTGTTCATAAAAATAACTGAAAGATGTTTTTGTTAAAGTTGTTTGTAGTCATGGTGTTTGCTCAGTGTGCACAACTATACAGATTCTGCTCTGTTTCTCTATTTATATCCTGAGGACTATGTGCACAATGAAATAAGGTAAAATGTCTCTTTCCTACTCTCTGAGCTACTGAAAATCAGATGCTAAAGGAATCCTTGTGCTGCAGTCTGGCTGGGCACAAAATAACCGAGCCACCACAAAAACCTTGTAGATTCCAACAGCAACTCTTTATTCCTGAACTCTCACCGGCACTCTACAAGCACATTATGAGAAAAATACACTCCCTCCCCTGGGCTCTGCGTACCAATGCTCTCTGAATCCCGCAAGAACTCAACGGGAATTTAAGGAGCGGGCGCCTGAGGCATCAGGATACCCCAGCAGGATCCACCCTAAACTTGGAGCCACCCTAATCCAGCAGGATCCACCCTAAACCTGGAGCCACCCTAATCCCTGAGCAGGGTCACCTTTCAAAGGAAAATGCCATGCGTCATTCCTACTTGGCTATGGCTCTCAGCATCTTGAATGGATTAAATTACAATTTATAGGAACTTAGTTTACTAGATTCATGAAAGAAAAAACACAAACTGACAGTTACCCCTTCTGGCCACATTATGTGTCATATTAAATCAACAAATAGTTAGTCTTACTAATTTATGTGAACCCAGTAATCTATAAATTTATTATCCAAGATTTCTTTTTATATAAAAATGAAATCATTGTGTGATGAGCACACAACGATTCATAATAGAAAAACATTGGAAACAACCCAGAACCCATCAATACATTGCTAGTTAACTAAGTGATGACATACCTACCCACTGAGTGGAATATTATGCAATTATAAAAAGTATAAGAAAACTTTTTATATTCTAAAATGAAAAATTTTCCACAAAATATTAAGTTAAACAAAAAGAAGAGTGTAGCAATATGTTATTTTTGGTGTCAAAATTTGGAGAAGATTTGTATATATATGTATTGGTATAAGAAAATAGTGGAAAGATACGAAAGGCCTAACAAAAGTTGTTGTTTTGAAGAAGATGGGAACAGGAGAGAAAAAGGGCGGATTTAGAATAAAATTTGCAATGTGAACAGTTTAATATTTCAAGTTTTTTAATAAAGCATCTTTCAAAAATTTAAGTAAAATAAATTGTATTTTATTTGATGCTTAGTGAGTAGTGAGCTCTGTAATAATTTACTTGTAAATTTCTTTCATAATACTTATTAAGTTTTTTGATTTTCAATATCAACAAGGGAAGCCATTTATAAGTTGTTTATGATTCTTATGAAATGCAGCATTTGTAATTAAACACATGGTTTACTCTTTTTAGTTGTATAATCTAATTAAAGTAATGTATTTCCCTTGATCTCAGTTAGATAAAATGGAATTTGGAGTTCTTCAAAGATTGTTTGAAAGTAAAAATACATCATGTAGTTTAACTGAAGGCAGTTTATTTTTTGTTTCTATGGTTACTAGAAGAATCAGTTTAACAAACATTTACCTGTAATTTTTCTATTGAAAAAACCCTCAAATCTAGAAAATTTCTCGACTTTATGTATCTATTTCATTAGAAGTTATGGAATTATTCTTGCCACTTAACTAAAGACACAAATGAGTATTTATTAAGTCATAATGACATAAAATACAAACAAAAATGCTCACCAAATGATAACTCTAGATAAACACAAACACATGTGTAGGTATAGCTCTTTAATTTCTTGTTATTATTTGTTTCATCTTTAAGATATAATAGTGCATTATAGAAACAGGTTTGAATCATATTTTGCCATTCTTTACAACTGTGATTCTTACAATCTATGATAGAATTTTGCCTGATTTCAAGATAGATTAGATCAGATGAACAAGGGTTAGATTTACAATTAGTAATTGAAGACTCTAATTCATTGTTTATGGTGGCAAAAAAGAACTTTCTTCCTGTTCCTTGAGATTAGAGTCAGTTTGGATAAACAGAGACTAATTTCTAAGAGTACAACAGAGAAAGAATGCAAAAGAAGGCACTACAATTTCTATTATTATTACATATGCAATATTAAAAAGAACAGAAGGTGTAGTAAAAGTAGGGATTTAATAGTTCTGGGCAGAAGAGTGCTGCATAGGTTAGTCTGCAGAAATGAGAAATGGTTTGCTGCAACAAGATTATCTCTCACTAATTTTGTTTCTTCTTTTTTCCTCTTCTTTTCTCTCTGTTAACTAAGAACTTCCATCAATGCTCAGAAGGAATATAGAAGTGTAGTGCTCTATCTAAATACCTTATTTGGGTGCTGACTTAGTCTTCCAGCAGTAGTTGGGTAAATGTGTCGCTGATGTCTCACAGCTCCATTCTTCACTGGGCATTGTCCTGACCACAGAGAGCTGTGATGTTCAAGGCTCTGCCCTTTGATTGACTGATGGTAGGATATGAGTTTGCATTGCCTTAATTCGGGATAATTCTGAAGAACTGTTGCAATTCTCTATATGATTGATCCTTCATTTTACACTAGATAAGCTCAACTTCTTCCTCTCTCTATTCCTGCTTTCTTCATTTCTTAACGAATGTAGCAACCAATGGCACTCCCCAAATGAACAGTTAGAATGAACTCTGTTTCCTGAGGACCCAATCTAAAATAGACATTGTGGTAGCTTCAGGAATGGAAAAGTGTTTGACTTTGGTTGCTTTTTGGTCTTGAACTATTAACTGTATTCCTCTGAACGCAAGGGTCATAACATACAGAATCAATTTCATTAGGTCTCTGCCCCCATTATTCAGCCATTCAAAGGTGTCTTTTCCATATTTAATGTGCAATTCTTCAAGTTTGGAGGATTTTAATAGGAACCCAGAGTACTTCTTGCAAAAGAAAATTATTCTATGAAGAGCTTTTAAGAGTTCCTAGGCTGGACCTAATTAAAAAATATCTTCTTCAAATATTGTCTTGAATTTCACTTTAAGCTTGATCCAGACCCACATCAACCCCAAGACTGGTCTTGAAGTTTCTTATATTTCCCTTGGTTTTAGGTCAATATCTGATTAGGTCACTTATGGAAAAAATCTGTCTTCAGTTCCTGATTTACAACACTGAATTGATATAAGTTGCATCCTTATTACTAATTCTAAGGAAAACTGAAAATGATATTAAGTAATATTTATTTCCTTTGTGAATTCTATTTGACTCATAACCATTATGAAATGCTAGCTCCAATTCTACAATATCCCAGAAGCCTTTCTGGCTAAAATATTTTCTTTCTGACTGTTCTCAATTCTGAAACTGTTATAATCAATCAAGACATTATAACTCAGCAACTTCTACTAGATGAAGTTAGTTTCTCAACAAGGACTAAAGAATTTTTTAAAAATGTTTTTGTTACTCTTTCATTTACTAGATCATCTGTGATAGTAGTCATTAAACATAAGACAATCAATTATAACAGTGATATGCAATTAATCTATTCAAAGCCAAGACTGAAATCTTGGTAGCACAAATTCTAAGTTTGCTTCTCATATCTGTGAGTTCCATAACAAAGGATTTAAGAACAGAAGATTGGAAATACTAAAAAATAAATTGTCTATATTGAACATATATAGACTTTTGCCATTATTCTCTGAACAATAAAGTATAATTTTTCTGCATAACATTTTCATTGCATTAGGTGGTATAAATAATGTAGAGATGCCTTAAATATATTAAACGGATTTGTGTAGGTTATATGCAAATACTGTACCATTTTATTTAAGGGACTTGAGCATTTCGGCATCACTGGGGTTTCCTAGAAACAATCCCTAGTGGATACTGAGAGACAATTGCATAAGGTTGTGTTAATGGGGTGTACTTGAACAACAAAGTTGGGTCAAATCTCAGAGCCATAAGGTTCCAACTGCTGACTTTGGCAAATCACTTAATGCCCCTGAACTTTAATTCTCCACTCTTTGAATTTCGGTTGATAACAATAGTCATATCCCATTATTATAAGAAGAATTGATGGCTGACTGAATGAAAACAAAGCACTTAATATAGTGATTGATGAATTGCTATTATATTATTGGAATAAAATTGGGGGGTTAATTGTTATAAAGATAAGAATATATTGCTGCATTAAAGTGATATTTAAAAATAAAATACCTTTTTAACATCTTTCAAAATAATTTTTTTTTGCAAGTTTAAAGGACTTGAGACTATAAATAGAATGAAGCATTTCAGGAAAAAGAATAAATGTTTCAGTATGGTTCTGTAAACCTTCCCTCTGGAGCTACATATCTAGAATATTCTAACCCAGGGAACAGAACAAAAGGAGCAAAATGAGTTTTAGTAAGTATTTACTCATGCTGGATCTTTATCATTTTGTTTTCCTCATCTCTCTTCTCCATCCCATTATTTAAGATATGCCATGAACCTCTGACCAGGATCCTGGTTTTCATCTTACCAGTATTTTAACCTATCTCTGAGCCAAGATGTCTCAACTTTCATTCTTTGGCTGTTCCTCCTCACATGAAGCTGGAGAAAAAAGCTGAAGGAGTTCTGTTGTGTTATTTACCTATTGCTATGGCACAAATTACAACAAATTCATCCACTTAAAACATCAAAAGTTTTATTTTCTCATAGTTTCTGTGAGTCACATGTGTGAATGTGACTTAACAGGATGTCTGTTGCTCAAGGTCTCCTATGAGGTGATAATCAGGTGATGAAATTCACCCGGAGCAAAGGTCTCATCTGAAGGCTTAACTGCAAAAAGTTTATTTCCAAACTGACTCAGTGGGGTTATTGTGAGGATTCAGTATCTCCTGGGTTGTGACACTGAGAGCTCATGAAATGCTAGCTGTTGGTCTCACTCATTTATGGATTTCTCCATAAACCAGCTCACAGTATGGCAGAAGTGAGACTCCATTGACTCTATGGAGTCATAGAAACATGTTGGTAGGTCCAACCCTCACTCAAGATGTAGGGATTGCAAGGGTGTGAATACCAGAAAGCAGGATCATTAGGGTCTCTGAGACTGCCTACCACACCAGTGATGACAGAGAAGTGCTCTATTGACCACACTTCACCCATTGCCATAAGTTTAATACTGTGCTATTTCTATTAAAAAGTTAAATTTCTTTAAGACATGTGTCCTATGACGTCTATTACCATTATTTCCAGAGGTTTTCTCATTTGTATAAATTTGGTCCAAAGTTTAGCATTTTAAAAGTTGTTTGGAGAAAAGTGACTCATCATGTAGACTGGAAAATGAGGAGGTTTGTTTATTTTTATCCTAGATGCATGATGTACTTACTGTGGACTTCAGAGTAGAGAGCCACTAAATAGCTGTTTCTCATTTATAACAAAATAAGGCAACAATTTTAGCTTACAAATAATGGGGCTATGAATACAATTTTTTTAAAAAAATGCACTTTACAGGAATGTTTTAAAATCACCTAAGTGGTCTTATTATTGGCAGTATTTAAACAAAAATGAAAAGAACAAAAGCCATTTTTGCACTTGGAGTTGACAGGTATATTTTAAGTTGTTGAATAGCAATTTATTAACAGTAAATTCTTCATTCTTTTTTCTTGATTTCCATATGAATATTTTTAGTGAATTTAGGGATTACTCTTCATACATGCACTTCATATATACAAAGGCAGAGTGGTAATAGAACAAATTATCAATAAAGTTAACCTGAACAGAGAAACAGCATTTAAAGCCAGTTGCTTTATATCCTGCCACTCTATTTTCTTGTCTTAAGTATAAGTCTTGCAGACAGTTGATGACAGCTATCTCAACTTGGAAATGCAATACTAACATTTCTTGAAATAAAAACAGACCCTTCAAGTCATATTTTGGCATTACAAAGTTAAAATTAGATCCCACTTCAAACAGGCTTCTTTAATTAGGAAGCATCCCAAACAAAAGACCTCACATCCCAATGAACATTGAACTATTATGCTAATTGGAATGGCCACTGTATAAATCTTGGGTGGATCTGAAGAAAATCGTTGGTATTCTGGCCTGAGTTTCCAACCACATTCGTTTTGCTAAATTGCATTTTCTCTAGGAGGGCAGTCTGTGATAGGCTCAAGTGTTACTAATTCTATTAAATACCCCCTTTTTCATTATTCTTTCGTATTTAATGATCAAAAAACTTTAACCACTGTCTATTTTTAAATGATATAGTTCCATAAACAGATTGAAATACTTGAATAACCACCTCATGGTAATTAGGTTTTCTTGAATGACCACCCTGTTCCTTTTAATTTTCCCAAGATGAAATTCTAAGTTATGCAAATCCATAAAATTATGTTTTAAGAAATATGTAATTTCATAGTTGGTTTGGGTAATTTAATTTGAAACTTGACAGGGATGATATATATGCTATAGGACAATAGGCTGAAACCTACCCAGTCCTATTACCAGGTAAACAGTATGGATCTCTCTTACTACTCCTCCCTCCTCTTCTCCTGCATTTCAAGTATCTGTGAACCAGATGGACCTGTCTATACACCTCAAGGGAGTTTTCAAGGAACAAAAATTAACAGCATATAATCATTGATGTATTTCTTTTAAAGGTTAATGAACTTTATTTTTATCTGCTGATGGAGCCATTTCAAATGTATTTCAGTGTCTGTATAAGTATGTGTGTGTGTGTGTTTGTGTGTATGTGCAAATAGAAACATTGACAATATCATAAATGACTCAGAAGAAAAATTTTAACTGGGTTTGTTTAATATTACCCATCAGAAATTTCTAGAATTTTCTTACATCCATAATTATGCTTCTTTCAAACTGTTTCCTCATCATTTCCCATATTCTCTCCTTTTACTTGATTTAACTTCTGATTTACCTTTTAACATATATTTTTGTTCATTACTCTTTTCATTTCTTCAACAGGACACATCAATTGGAGAGTTCATAACATCTATTCCTGCAGCATTTAACAGAATATACCTGCTACCAAGTTGATATGTATCTAATCATTTCATATTTCCAACCTTGAATTTTCTGTTTTTCACACCTTTCCCCTCATGTAATATCATTTCACATTCTTGCCATTCTATGTTTTATTATATTTTCTCATTTACATGGAATCTATATCTCACCACATGTAACTTAAAGTCCTGAAGCAATGTTTTCATTCAATGAGTTTTGTTTTGAATATTTTCTTGGGTTACTTTTCTTTATCTTTATTATAAAGTTAGAAAGTAATTGAGAAGAGAACCTTATTGAAAAGACTGCTTTTCAAACGTTTTTTTTTAATTGAATTCTGCATAGCATCAAAATACTAAGCAGTATGTGCAAAGTTCTTTATCAAATGTTTCCTTATACAGCCCATTGAATTAAAAAAATCAATAGCTAATTATTCATAGTTAAGAAATCTTCTTTCAAGCAATGAAACTACTAAGTACTTGGTTAGTTTTTATTATTTAAGGTGTTTTATGGACATATAATCTTTCAATATGTATGTATATATTTTAATGTGTAAATTCAGAAATGTATTAAAGTAGATTTGTAACCTTCAAAATATTTTGCATATTATTTTTACTTAAGTTATTTCAATGCTTATACTAGGAAGAAAATATACATAAACCCCAATACTTTTTTTATAATCCTGGAGTACATGAACATACTGTAATTATTTAAGAAATCCTCTGCATTTGGGTATTTAGATTACCACCAGTGTGTTTCTACCAAGGGTGCAGCATCAATATATTTTTGGAAATTTCTCCTTCATGAAAGTGTTTTTACATGATAGATTCCTAAAGTAAATTTGTTGTGTCAAATATTCAAACTAAGTTCCTTTCCAAAATATGGTACTTATTTATATCTCTACTAGGATAATACATTGGATCAATATCATTATAATTTCTCCAACCTAAAAGTAATATTTAGATTTGAGATTTATATATATATATATATATATATATATATATATATATATATATATATATTTAGTTGTAGATGGATACAATGCCTTTATTTTATTTATTTTAATGTGGTGCTGAGGATCAATCTGAGTGTCTTACACACGCCAGTGCTCTACCACTGAGCCCCAATCCTAGTCCTATATTTGATTTCTGATTATCTTTTTCTTTTTTATCCCTAGTAAAACTATGCTAATGTAATATATTATTATTTTTATGCTTTTTTCTGAAATACATCTTTTGTTTAATTATATTTTTTTATTTCTTATTGCTATATATTACATGACTATTTAAAATTTATTTTTGTGTATTTTGTAGGTATTATCTTTCAGGATCTCATATTTTTAATTGGTTTAGGATTCATTTTAGGGAGCAATGACATTTAAAAAGGGGTTGCCAACTCCTTCCAAACTGATATTTCTCAGTCTAATATTGACTTATACCTGATATTTGTCTTTGTCACCTACATACTTGACTCTTTCAATGCAAGTTCTTGGGAAAAAGAGAAGAGACAGAGAGATAGAGAGATAGAGATATAGAAATAAACAACAGAAGTACTATAGGTTCTAAAGCAAGACAACTCACATACCATTGACCCAAATTTGTTGTACCAGGATGTATCTATTTTAAAATGGTATGGTCCACATTGTCTAGATTGAAAATAGATTTGAAGTCTCTACCCCCCCAAAAATTCCAGATAATATCATTATAGTGATTTATAAACATACAACATACCAATGGATGTTTATTAAAAATAAAACAAATCTGGGCTAGGGTTGTGGCTCAGCGGTAGACTGTTCACCTCCTACATGCAGTGCCATGAGTTCTATCCTGAGCACCACATAAAACAAAATGAATAAAAAAAGGTATTGTGTCCAAGTACAACTAAAAAAATTAAAATAAATAAATAAAACAAATCAATATTGTCTAAGCATTATGCAAAAACAAACAAAGGAACGAACCAAAACCAGTTACAAAACTTTTGGGTCCAATAATGAATACTTTCCTAATAAATTTTCTAATCTTGCAGATTTCTCATTTAACACACTGCTCAAAGTGTTATGTAAATTGATTTGTTTCACTCCATTTGGAAATCCAAGTGGACTGTTTTCTGAAGGTAAGAATGTCCTCTGTGTGAAATGTGTTCTGAGTTTGTGATTTAGATATCTTGTTCTCCATTTTGTCTAGTAAGTTCTGGGAATGATGCTATTTAGTTCTGACATAATCTTGTCAGTCTTGGTAGTGGAAGCAGTTTGAGATATCTTGACTTGCATGTGGCCATTGCAGCTTTTTCTCTTCTCCTTCCTTTGGCCTTCCCTTACCCTTTCTCCTGCTGTTTTCACTTCTCCTCCTCTTCCATCTTTCTCCTCCTCCCACTATTTTACTATTAAAAGCCTAGCCAGGGTATGTCTGGATTATGCAGATGTTGCTGAAGTAAAATTGTGCCATGCTTACAGTTTCTTTCCAGACCTTGTTACTTTGTCCGTATTGGACACTTTTAGAGGAACTGAGATAAGATTACTCATATTTTCTTAGGTGTAATGGAATACATGTTCTTTTCTGGTCTTTTTCATGCTTATCTAAACACTATATGTATCTTAAAGAGAGCTATAGAACTTTGGTTCATCCAACAAAATGTTTCCTTTTAGTTCTTCTGAAAAGCTAAAAACTAAGAAAATTAAGGCTTCATTGCATACAAATTGCTTCTCTGTAAATTGGAACACTGAGTATTAAGATGTGCATGCTGCTGGGTGCGGTAGTGCATTCCTGTAATCTTAGTGCCTTGGGAGGCTGAGTCAGGAGGATCGCAAGTTCATTTCCAGCCTTAGTGAGACCCTGTCTAAAAATCAAAATAAATAAATAAGTAATAAGAACTCAGATGTAGCACTAAGCTACATCCCTAGGTTCAATTCCTCTTAGAGAGAGAGAGAGAGAGAGAGAGAGAGAGAGAGAGAGAGAGAGAGAGAGAATAAAAAAGATTCATACTCTCCTGATAAAAATTGTCTCTTTTTTTTCTGAGATAGTAAAGGGAGGGAGGAATTGCTAGAGAGAGACATCTTATTAGGTGACTGAGACATAGATATACAAAACACTAGCCTGAGAAGACTTCTTGAGTCCTACTTTGGAGTTAGAATTCCCTTTCTGGTCTTATCATATTTATCCCACATGCAACATACAACTATATAGGAAATACTTCCACTTATACAGCATTTTATACACATTACTGGTACAGGAGGTTTATAAAATTACTTCTGGGTAAAAAATAAACATTACTTAGAATTCTTATTGTTTAGGTTTTGGTAAAAATTTTTCTTAAATATGGGTACCTCATGACTTTCAAAATCCCAGTATATATAATCATTCAGAATAATACAAATACAAATGTTTAGATTCCTCTATTAACCAAATTAATATTAACTAAATCATAACAATAAATATTCATCACCTAAAATGTGCTAGGCCTTAAAACGTTGTGAAGATATAATGATAAGATACCTGTGCTTTATTGCTGTAGAGAAAAAACCTTTTACCAGAGACTATAGGTACCACAGTTGAGAACACTCTTGAAAGAATGCATGTGAGGAAACACAGTGCATTGTAATGCTATTCATCCTGAAATCGTCAGATTAGCATGATATAAAAATGACGCGTGTGTGTATGTGTGTGTGTGTGTGTGTGTGTGTGTTTGCATGTACATGTGTGTGTGTGATCCTGCTGTATTGTGTGAATGTGTGTGCAGTGTGTCTCTGTCAACTTGGACAGTAATGCTTGCTCATTTAATTTCTGCTTCCTGTATAAGAGTTGATTTTGTGAATGAGAGACGGTTGTTAATTCATCTCATTCTCAATGTTCTTGTCAGTATTGTTTTTTTCCATATCATTCTCTAAATTCCTTTCTTGGTTGTCTGTAAAGTGCACGTAACCCATTGGTAACCAAGGTAACTCATACCTGCTTTTTTCCTCCTTTTTTTCTCTGCAAATAGGAAGACAGATTCTTAGTTTATATGTGTACGATCCCCAGGATGTTGTTCTCCTTTCCATCATTGTGACAAAATACCTGAGAAAATTATTTACAAAGAGAAAAAGTTTATTATGGCTCACACGTTCAGAGATTTCTGTCCATGGTCCTTGGCCTATTGCTGTGAGCCTATGGCACCACACTGCATCATGGCAGAAGCATGTGGATGGAGAAGGTCTGTTTACCTCTTTCTGGAAAGCCATGGGTCCCAATATATCCTTCAAGGACATATTGCCAATGACTTACCTTTATTCCACTAGACTCCATCTCCTAAATGTTCCACTATTTCCCAGTAGCACTGCAGACTGGGGTCCAAGTCTTCAATGCATGGGAGACTATTAAGATCCAAACCATAACAGATGCCACATTGAGAATTCTAAAGAGACTGGATGAATATAAGAGGAACTCTGAATTCTGTGAAAACAATATATGAATATCAAAGAAAACCAGCCCATGTGTTTTATATTAAAATAAAATTCCATGTACAGTAAGGATTGAAAAACTGAGGGTAGGATTTAGAATTTAAGAAGATCATGCTATTTTTCAAAATGTTAACACTACATGAATATGGTCTATTTACTAAATTGTACTAATTTGAGGATTTTCATGGATTTCTGTGTTGCAATATCTTGTCTTCCTTAAAGAAAAATAGAGTTGCTTTAAATCCAAATATCTGTTTTTCATGGCTTCTTCACATTTTTAAAACATTTTGGATAGATGTCTGAAATTCCTACATGATGTCCCATGAATTTGGATGTGGACCTGTGAAGACACATATGATTTTAAAAACAAGATAATGTCATTTTTTTTGGGGGGGGGACTAGTTTACTGTCACATCAAATTTTGGAGCATATATTTTCAAACAAATCTTAAATACCTAATTGTGGTCATGTTCTTGGCAATACTTTTTGTATTTTTATTTTATTGTATGCATTTTCTTGTTTTATTAAAGTTCACAGCTCTTCAATGATTGCATTTCATAATTAAACAAATGTGCTTCTAAAGCCCCACCCTGTGGATAATGCATCATTGTGCCAGTAAAATGATGACAAATGGCTGGAATCTGTGCATTTGAGAGTTCTAAGAATCTCCTAGAATATCCTGGTGCAGTCACCTTTTACCACCACCAAATGGTTTCTTCTAGTTCTGTAATATGTGGCAAATTTCATTGGAGGTTTTGTGGACTGTCTGTGGCTTCTTCATCTGGGGCTAAAATGTTTGTTGCTTTTGCAATTTGCACTGATTGCTTAAGAAAAGAATTGTTTGTTTTGCAAGGGCTGCTTTTAGTTTAGTGGGTTCTGTGTATAGTTAGCTACAATGCTTTTATTTTGTGGTGATGGTTCAGATTGTGTTTTTTGGAGGCATTTAATGCATTCTTACAAATTACACATACTGCAGCAGAGCTGTTTTTATCCATACATGGAGAAGAGACATATGCAATATTTAACTGAGTAAAGAATCAGATGAAATGGGTTCATATCACATTATCAAAGAAAGAAAAAAATGGAGTCGAGAAGAAACAAAGAAATATTTTTTCAGAGTGTTTAGTCAAATATTAGAATGTTTCCATGTTTTAAATTATATTTATTATATTTAATGTTGTTTTGATATCCTTAACAACTTAAGGAAGAAAAATCAGACTGTCTGGTCTGTTTTATGATAATTAAGATTAATGTTAATATTACATTATTTTATTGTAGGTTGTATATTATGTGATGTGTAATGGTTATCAGGTGGCACTTATAAATATGGTCTTATTTGAATTTAAATGCAACTTACCGAAAAATTGTTTTCTTCTTTTATATTTAGAAGGGAACAGAGCCTGTAAAAGTAATTTGACAGAGTTCATGTGCCCATTAGCAGGGCAGAATTTAAATAGCTCTGATTAATTTTAAATATTGTGCTCTATAAACTTTCCAATAGCAATTGCTCCAAAATATTTATGTTGCCAGTTTGGAAACTTCTTGGCACTGCCTATTTTTACAAGTAGTATTGCGACTATTTTCCTTACATAATTCTGAAAATGAAATTACAAATCTAGTCCAAAAAATTATTTCACCATTCAAGTGTTGTATATAAATACAGCATTGAGCAGATGAATATCTGATGAGTTATATCATTGCCTCTGTCAGAAAGAGACAGGGAGAGAGACAGAGAGAGTGACAGAGGCAGGGACAGAGGAGACAGAAAAAGAGAGAAAAAAAGAGATAGAGGAAGGGGGGAGAAAGGAAGAAAGAAGCAAACTCCTAGACATTGAACAATAATTGCCTATTAAATATATCATTTTATCTCTGTTCAAGGAAGACATTATTCCCCAGGTAAATATTGGTAGAAGCTTAGGACCCAGCATACTCTTCATTCATCTTCACTGGCAGAATAATACTCAAGATCCTCTATTTTTCCCAATAACTTTTCTTATTCTAATGTGTTTGCTCATTGCTTTCAAATTAATTTTTCTATATCTTTTCCCAGCTAGACTGTGCATTTCTTGAGCAAGGGCTCTGGTTTTATAGATACAAATTTCTATTCTGTTTGGCACATAGCACTATTCCTAGCACATGGGATTGTAACTCTTCAAATTTGTACAAAAATTGTTGCTTGCATGAATGTCCTCAGATTAGCAATATAATGGTAGTATCTGAAGCTGCACTAGTTCTTCATGGTCTCCCTACATTTAGGATTTCTACCTGTTACTGATACCTATTTTTGTTTTAATAGGGATATTAGAGCTCCACAATTTCTTCTGATCCTTAAAATGGGATATTTAAAATGATCTTTATTATGATGATACTGGTGATCATGATATGATGATGTTAATAAAGTCTATGATCATTATCAGCACTTTCATCATTGCTGTCACTATTAAGATGACATGCAAGGAGTCAAACTGAGGAATTAAAAGCACAACATTAAAAATAGTGAATCATAATTACAAGCACAAATGGAAGAGAATCATAAATACGCTGAGGGGAAAGAACATGCAATTTGCTCTGTGAAGATCATGTCTTCTTCTGCCACTTGATAGCTGAGTGACCTTGGCTCTGTCAGTTAACTTCTTTTAGTTTAACTGTCTTTAAAATGAGGAAAACAATCATTCCTACCTATATCTTTAGTAAAGATCAGTATTTTTGAAAAAACTTTTAGATCTTAAGTATTATAATAAGTAGAAATGCTAGATCACATTATTCCTCTAATTCCTACTTCAAAGGTATCACTAAATACAATTTAATTGCCTTTTCTCTGGAAGCCCCCATATCCTCCATTAGCCTGAGATTAATTAATTTTTAATCTCATTAAAGAGATTGAGATATAATTCCTGATAGATGGGTATCACTTAGCACCATACATTCTCCAATATATTCTATCAATCCTTGTCATTTCTTTGATTTTCAACTTCTGATCTTCTCTTGCTTTCTATAACTCTAGGGATCTTTGTAAACATTTTCAACCCATGATAACCTCCCATGTTGCTTCATCTCATAAAGCAGGTAGTAACAAAATTCTTCCATTAAATAGATTTATGATAATGTCTTGGATTAGAATTGTATAACACATATTCGGTAAAACCTAAAACCAAATAATAATTACTATCATCCTAAACAAAGAAAGAAATGTCATTGAGCAAGTACTCTGCTCGATATGTGGAGTTCCCCTCATTCCTGTCTTCTCTGAGGGCTGGTTGCTATCTTCTCCAGTCTTCCTCTCTCTCCTGCTCTGCCAGCCCTGTTTTCCTGGCCCTCTTGATGAAGAACCGCTGTGCTTGCTAGACTTCTCAGAAAAATCTGTAATTCTTTCTTTATTTTTCAATCTAAACCCCTTCAACTAGATTCCTACATAGAAAATATTTACTCTTTCAAAACCTTAAAGGCCTACAAAAGTTTTTGCTTTTTGTTTTGGACTAAAAGGTAAGAAAGTTCTATCTACAAATGGAAAATGACTTTTATGTGAACTTGCATAAGCTAAAGACAGTTTTTAAGCTAGTATTTCTTTACTTTTGCCTGTTCATGTCAAATATTTAAGAAAACAGAGTACAGGTGAATCTTAGCTTTCCAATGCCACACAGTTTAATTTTGCCATAGCTTTTAAAGAACATGAGTAAAAATTTATATTAACTTACTTTTAAATTTATTTATCAAGTACTAAGTACTTGCTACATTTCATGCTGGCACCTCACAATAGAATTTTAATGAATGAAGCTATGTCATGTTAAAACTTATAGCATCTATGTTAAAAAAGGGGGAAAGGTAAAAATCACTTTGATAGTATATTTAAATTCTATATATGCAAAACATACTTATTTCAACATGTTATCTCTATAACATATTAATAACATATTTCATATCCCTCTTTTTATTATGTCTTTGAAATATGTTGTGTATCTCAATTCACCCTGGTCACATTTTGAGTGATGAAAAGCTACATGGAGCTGGTGTCTGCTCCACAGCCCAGCACAATTCCACATACATGTGAGTCTTGAATGTCTCACGTAATTGTCACAGAGGTCTTATTATTAATTCCATGTGACAGATCAAGAAAGGGAAACACACAGAAGTTAATGAAGTCATTTAAAAGTCATATGCCCATGTCAAAGCTAGAAATTAAATTTAGCTTGTTACAAATACAGACTTTTCAATCTTAACATTATGTCCTTAGTTTTATGCTTTAGTTCATTATTAAAATTTGGCCAAGTCTGATAAAACTTACAGTTAGGTACCCTTCTTTCTGGTTTTTATTGCTTTTGTGAATTTGGTAAAGAATGCTGAATTGACATATCTGTGGACTAAAATGTTTTTGTGGTCAGAATGTTATTATAAGAATGGATTTAGGTTGCATAAGCACATGCTGTTCTTTTGAAATGATGTACCTTAACCCTGCCCCAAAGGGGTTTATCCATGCAATTCTTGGCCCTTCTACTGAATCAATCAAAAAAGAACTGATTTGTGGGTGGGAAGTGAGGTTGAACTCAGTGGAGTGCCTACCACATTTTAGTAATTACTGGTTTCATGTTAATTTGAGGAATCAAAGTTGTATCTAGTGTCATTATTCCTTCCAAGTTACTCATGTTCCTCTCTTTGAACAGAAGAAAGAAGTAGTTTTTGAGGCAGTTAACTCTGCTGGCAACAATAATCTGAAACATTTATCTTCATTCTGTTCCTAATGGATAATTAATTTGTTTCAGGAATATTTGATTATGATTTCACCAAGAATTCTCTTATTTAATCAGATCATCTAGTTTTATAAACCCTAATACACTTATTTTTTATATATAAGGTGCCAAACATATTTCATATAAAAACCTAAAATATCTTTACTGGCATTCTCATGACGTGACTATAATGGGAAACATTCTCCTCAGGCTACAAATGAGAAATGGGAGCTGAGTGACATTCCTGTCTTAGCAGCTCTTGGTGAGGGAGCTCATGGATGGCTTCGAGTGGGTTCAGTCAGCACTCACCACAGATGCAGCCTTTTTCTGGCAAACTGTTCCTTCTAGATTTCCTGGCACTCTTTTGGTTGCATCATGCCCATTGACATGTTGCTGGCCTTTGACAGTTTTCCGTGTAAAGCTGGGGGATATGCTGAAAGGCAGGGTGACATCCACACATCCCTTTTGTTGACTGGCTGCAGGAGAGATGTGGCAGAAAGAAAAATCATGTGTAGTTTACAGAAGATGGAATGAGTTCCATATGCTCATCATGCAGGTCGTCCATGTGTACAAAATAAGGGCTTTCCCAGTGTCTATATTTAATTTCCACACAAAATGTAGGCTTTCTAAAACCCTCACCACATTTAACTGTGTGTCTGCATAATTCAGAATGTTTTCCTTTGTGAATCACACATTGAGAAAAATGGTGCTCCACCCACATGAACTATTATTTAATTACACAGGACAAAAGACTAGTGTATGTAGGTAGGTGTGTGTGTGTGTGTGTGTGTGTGTGTGTGTGTGTGTGTGTGCACGCTCACACATGCGCACGCACACACATTTTAACAAATCATGTTCAAATTTTGATTTTTGCCACTGTCTTCCTTCTGCCACTGACTTTTAGTTTTTGTTATTCTTCTGTCTTGGACTGCCACTCAACAAGTAGTGTAACTTTTTGCTATCTACATGTGACAAGCAGTCTCTCAGTACTCGGTGGTCCAATAGTGGAGTGCCAAGAAAATAAGATTGCTCAGATTGTCTTTTTGGCCAGGATCTTCAGTCTGAAAATGGCTTCTATATAAATTAATTGCCCAGTACACACCTTGATCCAATGAGCTTGGGCTAAAAGGCAGCTTTTTTGTGTGCAAGGGGTAGGACCAAAGAACTGAAAATCAGATAGAAACCACTTCCTGTGACTTGATTACTTGATTTCCTTCTCTCTCTCTCTTCTCTACACACACACACACACACACACACACACGCATGCACACACACACACACACATACACATACACATGCACACACAGTTACACATACTTGTTTATTAGACCTGCAATTAATTCACCAATTGCATTGCTTTAGACTTTTCCAACTGTTTGTTTGGCTACCCCCCATTAAGCCCTGTGTTAAATTTACTAAGTAAGTAAATCTTTCAGGCCATAAATTATCAATCCTGGTGTCTTTCATATCCTAGAGATGTGCAAGGTGGATAGTAATAGTGAATTGATTTCTTTGTAAAGAAAGAAAGCACATTTATTGAGGATCTACTCTATTCCAATTATTTGCATGTACTCTCCTTTAATCCTCAAATGAAGCCACTGAGGAAGGAACTATTTGGTTTCATTTTGCTTTTGATTAAACAGGTTCAAAAACAACAAGCTATTCTGAATAAATTGAAATGGCCAGTAATGGGTAGAAGTGTCATTTGAGTTTGGTACTTTCTGTTACTTCAGCCCCAGTTATTTCTGCTACATTCTTCCATGCTATAAGCAGAAAATCAATCTACTTGAACAGCCAGTTTCTCAAATTTTTATTAATTTAATTTTCTTTGTAAACATTATCCATAATCAGAGAATTACTGAAGAGAACATGAGGGAATTTACCTTTTATTTCATCCTAATTTCCCAAAGAGGAAACAATTGGATGGAGAGGGAATCTTGAAGAAATCATTATGAAATCTTTGTCTATTGAAAATTTCCAATAGTTCATCAATAGGCTGGATCAAAGGAAGGTGGCCTTGGTTTAAAATTATCTTCTGAAACAGCAGTTTTAAAATTCTTTTGGAAACTTTTCATGGCCACAGAATGAATTTTTTCTTTAGATGTTTTTCTCCACACCTATAATGCACAAAAATATGAATGGATATCAACATTAATATAATTTTTTTCTGAAATTCAAATGATTGAGTAGTTCTATTAAATGGTCCATTTGTATCTTAAGGCCAATTTTTATTTTTTATTTGTTATCACTATAACAAGAAAGTATTGCCAAGATCTTCTTATCAGTCTCACTAATAACTACATATCATAATTACATGTCTTAAAATTTGCAAAGATTTTTAACCATTATTTTGTGTGTGTGTGTGTGTTTGTGTGTGTGTGTGTGTGTGTGTGTGTGTGTGTGTGTATTTGAGATTGCTTTTTTCCAAGCCTCTTCAGTTTCCACTCTCCATATCTGGCTCTACAAACATCTCCACCATTTCTGTACTGGCCTTCAGGGAATTCTGGCAAGAATAAGTAGAGAAAGAATAAGAGATATATGAATCACTTCGGAACCTACAATTAACACATGAAGAGAGAACTCAGTGAAACAATAATTCTTCAGGGATGTGTGGTTTTGTTTTTAAGCCAACATACTTTCCCTTTGAGTTCATTAGCTGCCATTTTGTAAATGACCCTTTTGTTTGCTAGAATCTTTAAGTGTTTTAGCAAATTGGAATTCACACTACTCTTATCTTTTAATTTAAGGGTATACTCTATGTTTGATCTACAGGATTTTTAAAGAACCACTCCCTTTGGCAAAAGCCCCAGGAAATCACTAAGAAACCATTCCTTTGGGAAATACAACCTTTTAATGTTTGGTTTATACATAAAGTATATATTTTATTTTATTTTTTTAAAACCAACTTTTATGACTATGCTAAAAGTAAACTCTAAATTTTACTATGTCAGTGATTTTCAAATTATGGGTATTTGAAAATCTATTTCAATTTGTTTAGTATGAAGATCATTGAAAAGACAATACAAAGTGCATAGTGAGTTTCATATGGTATGGTGAAGGCAGTAAGGCTTGAATTGAAAAAAAATAGCATGCATTGTTGAAACTAAAAATAAGCTTCGTATTGTGAAACATTTTTCATTTACATATATATATGTTTGTATAAATGGATGTATTTATGCATGTATGTGTGTGTAATATATTAATGTATAAAATAAATTTCCCTGTGGATCACTGTAAAAATGTTTGACAGCCACAGAAATCAATCAATAAGCATTTAAAATATAAGTACTTTTTTTTTCCCTATTGCTTCAAAGACTGGGTTACTAAATGATTCCACCTTCTGTCTGGCCAAATTTAATCAACATATGAGAGAATAGTAATCTTAGATTCTTGCAATTGTTCAAATATACAGCAGTATTTTTTTAAAGTTTTACTGGAAAAGTGTTCCTTATTAATTCTTTGTTGGTGAGAAATTTTTCTACAATATTTTAAAAATTCTCCAACAAAAAACACAAAAATTATAGGAAACCAGAAGTTGCAAATAATTAGACTATTGGTATGTGTATATATGAGTATATGTCTATATGTTTGTGACAGGTAGGCATGCCTGTATATATGCATGTATACGTATGCTTGTGTATATGCATGTATCAATGAAAAATTTCACTCAACTTCTTTAAATAGCTGAGAGAGATGGTATTTTAGACTACTGCAATAAAGACAGGAGACTGAACCCAACTCCTTTGAAACAAAAGTCAATAGGTCTTTTAAGGTCCTGGGTGAGCTAGTAGAAATTTTCCACAGGACATCATGGCGGAGGTCAGTCCATATGATTAAGCCACATAAGCTTGTTGATTGTTGCCAATAGGAGCAAGGGTTCTTCTCCTACAACCCCCTCCCTGTGGAAATTGAGACTTAGAAGCTCTATTTTTTTTTTGATGATTATCTGACTGCCAGGTGCTTGATAAACATAGGTTGGGGCTATAAAACTGACAAGAGTCTCAAAGAAGAGTTGTATCTGAAAGAGGCACAGAAAGAATTTATAATTGCAAATTTTGTTTGGTAAATAGTATAAGAAAAGGGAAGTCAAAGTCTATAGTCAGAAAGAAATGTGTAAAAACCCTTACATAAAAAGAATAATGTTTATATTTTTATTTAACTTCATAATTCATTTATAGATTGAAAACAACCTAAAAGTTGCTTTGTCTAAAAATACCAAAGTACAACTGAAATATTTTCATTAAATCCCTCAGGGATGATCATAGTGAATTCATGAGAAGCTAGAAAGAATATCACTAAGCAATTGTTCACAAGATTTCAATGGAGAAGAATGAAGAAAATAGTTCTAGGTTATTGAGGGCATATTTACAGGGATTTTGATGTTATTAGAGAAAATACCTTTCTAGAAATTAGGTTATGGGAACTTTATCATTTAATATCATGACTGAATGATTTTATTTTATGTTAGACAGAACCATGCCTATTTTTCCTATAAAACAAATTGCAATACACATATAAAAGAATCTGGACTGCTGGGTGCTGTGGTGCACCTCTGTAATCCCAGCGGCTTTAGAGGCTGAGTCAGGAGGATCGTGAGTTCAAAGCCAGCCTCAATAAAAGCAAGGAACTAAGCAACTCAATGAGTTCCTCCTGTCTCTAAATAAAATACAAAAATATAGAGTTTGGGACGTGGCTCAGTGGTCCAGTGCCCCTGAGTTCAATCCCCTGTACCCCAAACCCTCCCCACACTCCCTGCCAAAAAAAAAATAAAAATAAAAAGGAATCTGGGCAGAGAAATAAGAAAAGAAAAAACAATACTCGATTAGAAAATAGGTGATATACTTGGCAAAAAGGCATCCCTACTTCCTGTACAGGAAGTTGTTATCAACTAGTGTCACTAATATCACTAACATCACTAATATCACTCTGGATTGTTTATAGCTTGTGATAAGCAATAAATCTATCTTTATAATATAGAATGCAATGCTATTTTTAAATTAAATTTATTATACCATTCTGAACTATCATTCTAATTTTTTCTATCAAGTCTTGTAACTGAAAAATTCCTCTCAACTATAAAAATTCCCAACTGACCACTCAGTTAACATTCTGCTTAATGATTTTTTTTTGATTTTTTATACCACCTCTTCAAATTACAGAGAAAGAAATCTAAAAATGAAGATTTATTTACTTTTGGGACAATATCATGAGATAAATAATGTACATAATTAGACTCTGAGATACAAAGGAGAAACAGCAGGACAAAAAAAACGTTATTTCAAGATAAAATGGGTGAAAAAATATAAAAATGATGAGAACTGAACCAATAGATAAGCCTCAAAGAACTGCAAAAAACCCACATGTACCACATCAGAATCAAGTTGTTTAAAACAATGATAAAGAGAAAATATTGAGCATTCAGGGACAAATGACACATTGTATACATAGAAAAAGATATGAATTATGATAGAGTCATTAGCAGAAACAATGTAGGCCAAAAGAATATAAAATAATACCTTGAAAATAGTGGAATGAGTTCCCCACCTTGAGTTCCATACTTGTACCAGCCCCACAATTTTGACATGCTGCCCTGCTTTACCAACTAGCAGAACACATTGACCTTTGTTTTAGCATTTGTACAACAGGCAACTAAATACATCCCCAAGTAAAGGTAAGCAGACAGGCATCACTAAAGAAGGGAAGCAGAATCCACAGGCATGATGCCAAGCAGTTATGGTAGCAGCGTGAGTGTTAATTATCTCTGTAAAGATGGTCACCTCCCTTGTTCTGGCTGGCATATTCCTGTTAAAACTTTTATGACCCTATCTTATATTAATTTTTTCCTAAAAGCACTGTTATTCTCTAGTGGCTTAGATTCTCTCTCTTATTAATCGCTTTACCTTCTTGCTTTTCTCTTACTCAGAACCACCAATAATTAAAAACATTTTATATCTTTACCTTATAGGTTATTATCTATAGTCATTTCTGCTCAGTTTTTATTTTTTCTTCCTCTTACTAACATTTTTAGCTTGTTTATATGTTGAAATGATTATAAGTAATATATATGTAATTATACAGATTGTTTGATTAAAATTAATTTCACCTCTTTCTTTCTACAGTTTTTACATAGATACTATAAAACATAAGATTATACATGTTTCATATTATATGTCTATTAGTTAACACTGCTTTAGAGGAATAACAAAATTTCAGCATGGAAAAAAATAATGTGATCCTTTTCTGAAATCATCATAAAATAAATATAAGTAGATTATATATCTAGGCACAAAAAAACTATATAAAACTTGTAAAAGAAAGCATAGGTAAATATGTGATCTTGGGACAGAAAAATAATTTTTAGATAATATATATGAGGTATAAAAGAAAAGTAATGATAAATTAGCATGCATCCAAACTAAAAGCTTCTCATCAGTGAAAATAAAAACTAAGATAATATAATGCACATTGGGAAAAATAATTATAATGTCAGTAACTATCAAAGAAGTTGACATATGATAATTAAAGAATTCATAACACTTCAAAACCAAAAAGACAGCAAAAAGCACAGAATGGTAAAAAGTATAATTAGGAACTTATGAAAATAGAGACAACATAAAAGCAGCCAATAAGTTTATTCAAAGGTGTGCTAAACTGTCTTCAAAGTTACAAATTAAAGTTTTAATGAGATTCTACTGCAAACACTGTAATCTCTAAAATTTAAAAGATTGACAATACTATGTCTTTCCATGGAACTAAAGATATGTGAATCCTTATGCATTGCTTGTGAAGTTGTATAATGCCCAGCCCATAAGTTTCTTATTCAATTAAATATACCTTTGCTATATGACCCAATAATGATATGCTTATGAATTGACCCATGATAAAGGAAAACTTAATTTCCCATACACATTGAACATGAATTTCCAGATTCCCAACAGGATTTAACAAGGAAAACAAGTAACAGTATATGCATATGATAGAATACCACTAAGTAAAATAAATAAATTTTGTTGAGTATAACATGGATGAAGCTCAGAAAAATTATGTCGAGAGAAAGAAGCTAGACACAAAACAGTATGTACTTCAAAATTCTGTTTGCTTTAATGTCTAGAGAAGGTAAACTGAATCTATAATGACAGAAAGCATATCAGAGATCTAGAATGGAGAGTGACTGCAAAGGGCAAAGACAGAACTTTTGGGGGTGATCAGAAAGCTGTCAGTCTTGGTGGCAATAAAGGTTACATCGATGTTGACATTTGTCAACATTCATTGAAGTAGATACAAAGTTGATGTATAGAAGTTATACAACAATACAGCTTTATAATAAAAATATGTAGACAGGAAGATAAGGGACAAGAGGCATGAAGGGTAACTTTATATAAAGCTTGTAAAATATTGCATAGTAGGGGGACCATAGATGACAAAAATGAACCATATATTTAAAAAATGATCCATATATTTCAACATTTTTGTCTTTTTTTTTTTTTGGTACTGTGGATTGAACCTAAGGATGCTTTGCCACTGAGCTACATTTCCAGTTCAGCTTATTTATTTATTTATTTTTATTTTGATACTCGGTCTCACTAAATTGCTGAGGGTGGTCTTGAAATTTTGATCCTCTTGTTTTAGTCCCCAGAATCCCTGGGATTATAGGCATTCAACATGGAGCCTGGTGAAAAACAAAAAATATTTTGAAAGATTTTGCAATAAACAAATGATTAATGCTCGCAGAGATAGATATATTTGCCCTGATTTCACATTATACCATATATACTTGTGTTGAAATGTGACACAGTTTGCCATTAGTATGTATATTTTTTATGTTTCATGTATTAGTTAAAAATACATTTCATTTAAATTTTAAAAATGAGAAAAAATTAAAATACTTATATAGCAAAAGAAAAACGGATCAGGTCTCTCAATTAAATTTAAAAAAACCACAGGAAACTACACATAAGTTGAAAAACACAGATTTTAGTTTCATAGCAGATTTTCCAAGATTAGATCTTCCTAAAACACATTATGCTTACTTTTGTGATGGCAATATCTCATTGACAACATCTAAGTAGGGGTTGATGATCTCTCATCAGGTATGCTATAGAAATACCTCAGAGATTAAAGCACTAACTAATCTGTAATACAATTCAATATTATTAGAACATGTAATGGAGTTGTGCATATAATGCTTTCTAAAATATAAAATATTTATATATCGGCTATAGTCTTCAGGGCTGAATGCGTGGGCAACAAAGGTAGATAGATTTGTGCACAAATTATTTAAGAAGTACATAATCTGGAAGAGAAGACAAAAAAAAATATATATATAGCAATGTGCAACGACAAAAAATAGAGATAGTCACAAAATTCCTATTTAATGTAGGGGAAGCAGTGCCATAATCTTAATGTTTTATCTCTTCCTGAAATATCTAAGTATTAATTGGGAGCAATTGTAAAATTAATTGAATCATGAATTATTTATGAAGGAATTCCACTGACTCCTAAAATATTTTAGAGATTCTTTTTAAATGAAGATATTTCTTAGAGTACCTCCAGTAAAATTCCAAAGCATGTATTTCAAAACCCAGATGTGTTTAGCATCTGGTTTATATGATCCAGGAAAACCTCAAGAAAAAATGTGAATGATGTAGATTATTCACCATTTAAAATTTTCTAGGCCTCTGCATTTTTCCTGTAAGTATAAATAATTGACAATGAACTATTCAAAGACATGCTTTACCTGAATTTCTTTGAGATTCATTAAATGTGGCTATTGACATTAACCAGCTTGTTTCATTACCACTTTACTTACTGTGCATAATTCTACTTAGGCATGATGGAGGTGACACAATTCAATTTGAATTTACAGTTGAAGATAAAGGAACTAAAGACAGTCTTCTCTTTTCCCCCTCATGGCCATATACAGTTCTTGAGTTCAGGCATTAGTACAATGGAAATGTTAAACCAAATTTAACAGTAGAGTGAATGGAGTTGTGAATAATGGACTGAACCTCTGAAACCATGAGCCCCAAGTACATTTTTCTTTCTCCAAGTTCTTTTGGATATTTTGATCACAGCAATGAATAGCTGACTTGACTAACACACTCCTCTATATTTAAAAAATATAAGAAGCAATTTAATTGTAGTCATTGACTACACAATACCAATAAAAGCATTTCTTTTTCAAGTTCAAATCCTTAACACTTGCAGTTCTTTTCAGGAAAGACTCTTTTCCTTCCTTGTCATCCTCAGTTTACCTGCCTCAAACATCTGCTAAAAAAAAACAAATTTCAACAGAGAAGCCTTTCCTCATCTCACAAAGGAGTCTAAGTCCCCTAATAGATGGCCTCGTAGGACCTGGTCCATATTTACCAAATTTTGTCATTATTTTTAAGACTCTAGTTTTCAGAAAAATAATGTGGACAAATCTTGCTTCTTCCAACTTTGTATTGCCGCACCTAATGCTATGAATAGGACACATTAAAAAGATGTTCTGTTAATATTTAATGATCAATGAACAAGTGAATAAAAATATTAATCAAAGGGTAAATGGATAAATCCTATTTGTAAATGAAATACATTCAAAAAATTTGATTAAAAATTACATTTACATTCATATCCTCATCCTTATTTATACCTTAGAATTACACTTAATTTTATCAGCAAGGATATGGGATATAACTTGAGAATATTGTGATAATATGTATAAAAACACCTATAAGTAAGTATGCACTATGCCAAGGTAAGAGAAAAATAATTAAAAGCCATCGTTATATTCTTGACTTAAGTTATACTCAATATTGTTTATTACATTCTATATTCTATACACATGCACATGGATTCTCAATACATGGTACCACCTACATTATTGTAATTTTCATTTCCTTCCCAATTTCCTGAAAGTCTGTATCTGACATGACATTATTGAATTGCATTGTTTTAAGCCACTTCACCAATTTGTTGAGGTCATATTATGGTCATGTTGAATTTTGATCTTGACATTCAAAGTGTTAATCAGTCTTTCCAACTAAAGGGAACTGTAAATTACTAAGTTCACAGACTTTTCTATCATCCAAGTCATTGATGAAAATAACAAATAGCCTCTGGCCCACCATTGACCTCTACACAATAAAACTTCTGTCCACATTGGTGACAAAGAATAATTAATGACTTAGATGATTCTAGCTATTTTGTTTCCAATAAATAGGCCTATGATGCTGATCCATTTGCATCAGTTTGTAAACTAATCCAATTATTAACATTTTTATAATATTAATATTTAACATGATTTCAAATTGTGGATGAAAAATTCTAACATTAATGAATGCTACTTACCCAAATAGATAAATCATGGTATGAATAGAAATTAAATCTTTCATCTGCTGTGCTGTTAATTTCTTTCCCTGTGTTGTTCCCATTGTCTCACTTACTCTGAGTGTGACAGCTTCAAGCAGTGCTTCCTTCTCCAGCTGCTATGGCTGTCCTGCCATGAAGAAGTCTTTGTGATTGTGAGTGTACTAAGTGGTCATCCTCCCTCCCTCCATCTCTCTCTCTCTCTCTCTCTCATTACTGGTTTTCCAACACAGGACCTCACACATGTTAAACAAGTGCTCTACCACTGAGCTATGCCCTCAGGTCTAGGTCATAATCTCCAATAGATAGTAAGATAAATATGCCCTGCATTCTTACCACAAATTCATCTTTTAGAGAAAGACCCAGTTTTACTTGTTGCTTACTTATGGGGACTTTTCCCACCAAATCAAGAAGACGTTATCTCTCTCTTTTTTTTTTTCCTTTTGAATTTACTCAGTCTGCTACTATAACAAATGCCATAGCAGCACAATGTTGGATTTCACATGTCTTTAGTCCTATAGAAGTCCTGAACCAGACACTGCAAATGACCAGCAGCACATACAGTGGCTCATTCTGGCACCAAGGATCAAATACTAAACTACAGCTAAGTGATTCTTTTAAACAAAAATTTTACCTTAAATTTTTGATATTGATGTGTTATGATTATACATAATAGTGGATTCATTATGCAATATTCATACATGCACACAGCATAATTTATTGCATCTTGTTCCCCAGTTCCTTTTCTTTCCTTTTCCTTCTCCCTCCCCCTCCCCATTTGCTTTCTCTATTCTTTGATTTTCCATCTCTTATTGTTCTTGTTATTTTAATTGTGTGTGTGTGTTTGTGTGTGTGTGTGTGATTCACTGTGGCATATTCATACAGGGACATAGCATAATTTTGTGGATCTCATTCCCTGTACTTCCTCATGTCCTTCTTTCCTCTAGATCCCCTTTCTCACTCTGTTGCTCTTCCTTCTATTTTCCTGAGATTCCCCTTTTTCCTTTTTGTTGTCCCCCATCGGCTCCTGCTTCTGCATAAGAGAGGATATATTTGATCCTTGACTTTCTGAGTCTCCTATTTCATTTGATATGATGTTCTCCAGGTCCGTCTGTTTACTCACATGACATCATTTATTCTTCTTTATGGTTGAGTAAAACTTGACTGTGTATATATACCACATTTTCTTTATCCAGTCAGTTGTTGACAGACACCTAGGCTGGTTCCATAACTTGGCTGTTGTGAATTGGTCTACTAAGAGTATAGGTATGCTAGCTTGTCTCTTGATTTACACAGTCAAGTATTTACATTTCTAGTTCTCCTTACCATCCCATATATTCCTTAAAGACAAATAAGCATTCATTCAACTTTGATCCTCAGTGCTTAACACACATAATAGCTTCTAAGTAGTAAACAGAGTGGAAATTAAAGGCACTTCTGAATTATAACAAAAATATATTTAGAATGGAAAAAAATGACTAATCAAAAGAGTTGCCTGGATGATACATAGTATCTATTTGATCTTAAGTTCTATATTAGGAGCATCCCTATATGCATATTATATGCATATTTATATGGATATAAAACATTTTTTTCTGATTAGGAGAATATATAGGTCTTTGTTCTCATGCTGTCCATTGCTGCCTAAGAATGTGTCTTCAATCCTTTAACAGAATCATTCTCAGTAAACCAAAAGATTATAAAGGAAAATGACAGATAATAAAATTAATTTTATCTTCTAGCATGTTTAGCAAGATGCATAAAAATACATTTATTTATATTTTTCAATCAGATCAATCAGATATGATTTTACTTGGTTTTTACAAAAAAATTAAATAACGAACATGATAAGATACATATATATATATATTATATATTATATATATAAAGCTAACATAAATGTTAAATTTAGAGATATTATATATATTCCCATAATTGATTTGCAAACTTTCAATAACTGAGTTTATACCTTTTTTCCTTTTTTTCCAGTAGTGAGGATTGAACCCAAGGGCAACTTATCACTGAGCTACATTCCCAGTCCTTTTTACTTTTTAATTTAAAGCCAGGGTCTCACTAAGTTGTTGAGGGTCTTATTAAATTGCTGAGGCTGTCCTTGAACTCCCAATTCTACTGCCTCACTACCCAATTTTTGGGAAATACAGGTATGTGCAAATGTGCCAACAGTTTATGCCTTCTTAAGTCTTTTTTTGGCACCATTATATTCTCTGAAAATTCTACCACTTCTATCAATATAGTTACTTTCCAAAGAACAGAAGATGATTTGTTGAAATTTACAACACATTCTAAATATAGTGAACTAAAAATAATGCAATATTAGATATTATAACTTACTGTGTATTATTTAAACCTGAGAAAGATATGTCATAATAATGTTTGCACTTTACTTGCCTTTCTGTCTAGAATGCTGAACTCCTTTAATTTTACTTTGGAATTGGGATTTTCTTTTAATCTTCAAATTGGGTTTAAATAAAATTCTAACTTCTTTTCTTGTACTCTGGTAATTAGTCTTGATAAGAAAATTTGTTTCCACAATATTGAATATCTTAAAATTAGGAATAATTTTCATAAAATTACTTTGGTTTTTGGATGCATCATTATTTTCAGGAAGGCTGTATACAAATGCCATTTTTAGTAGAAAGCTATAAAGTTCATTCTACTTTGGGAAGAATTCACAACAGTTCATTTCAGTTATTCAACAATTGTTTTAAAAAAATATATTATTAAGAATTTTCTAACTAATTGTGGGTGTGATGATAATTAAAATGCAAAATTAATTCCTGTTATTTTTAAATATAAAAAGAAAACACCTGTGCATAGCCAGCAAGTTCTGTAAAACTAATTGTCTCATTAGCTAGATTGTAACCTCTTATCTTAATTTCTAGATTCTAATTGAATAATGGATAGATAGAAATAAGGTGAAATAATTGCAAATTACATAAAACCATTATAATTTGTGAATAAATGCAAGATTATTTGAAATATTCTTAATCTTGGTGTACAGTCAATCATTTTATTGCTGTGATAGTGGCAATGAAAAATACTATACAGAGTGGGTAATATGATGAGTAACAGTTTGTCAAGTTATTTAAATATGGTCATCATAATTTATGGTATAGAATTCAGTTGTGGAAGCAATAATTTAATTCTCTATGTTGTGAGGGAAAAAAATCAGTTCATATCAATAGTATCCCGGCAACAAAACCACTCTCTCCAACTCCTTTCTTCAAGTTACTGTTAATGTTGTGTGTGTATGTGTGTATGTGTTTATGTGCACACACACTCATACAGGAAGTAATGCTTTATAGGTGAACTTGTCAACTTTTTCTTCTCTCCACTCTATTTCACTCTCATTTTCCATTTTCTTAAGTAACTGGTGTTATAAATAGGTATGAATGCTTCCAATTCATGGTTTAATATTCTTGCTATGTTCAAATGAATCTGTGAATTTATGATTGCTTTGAGTCTTTAAAATTCACATACATGTCATGCCAAATATGTAAAGATGAAAAACGTTCATCACATCTAAAATTATTTTAATTAAGATATGGAATTGCCTCTTATAAATGGCTTATATGTATCTCCTATAATCAGCATATAACTAGGATTCTTTAATCTATTTTTATTGCTGCAGTGATAAAATTTATTCTCTTCCCTTTTTTCCTTTTTATGTCTCCTTTTTCTAGGAGGCATATATTTAGCATCCATTTTAGTGGTTTCTGAAAATTTTAATATGCAATCCTAATTTTATAGATTCTAAAACTAGTCGTTATTTTACCTTTTCCTCAACAATATTTTTGTGGGTCTAAGGAAATTTCAAATTTAACTTCCAATATTTTGATATTTTACATAGTGTTTTAGTGCTACTTTGTTTTACCTACACCTTATTTAATATCATTATTTACACTCAACCACTGTTAAAATTTATCTCAATATTTACTATTTGCTAATTATTGTTCAGTTCTCCCTACTTATTTTGTGTTTATTTTTTAATGGAGAATATTGTTTGTACAATGGTCCCCAGTCTTGGCTAAAACATAGTTGTAAACTTTTTAAAACTTCCGATTTTCAATTTCTTATTGTTGTGTATAAGGCATAATTTTTTTCTTTTTCTTTTCTTTTCTTTTTTTTACAAGGGACTGAGCCCAAGGGCGCTTAACCACTGAGCCACATCCCCAGCCCTTTTCAATATTTTATTTAGAGACAGGGTCTTGCTAAGTTACTTAGGGTCTCACTAAATTGATGAGGCTGTTTTTGAATTCATGATCCACCTGCCTCAGCCTACTGAGCTGCTGGGATTACAAGTATGTGTCACCACTCCTGGCTCAAAATATTTTTTTTAAAGAAAATTTTAAATTAAATCTTTATTTGGTTTTCGGTGGACACTATATCTTTATTTTATTTTTATGTGGTGCTGAGGATTGAACCTAGTGCCTCATGCATGCTAGTTGAGCACTCTACCACCGAGTCACAAACCCAGTCCCCCAAAATATTTTTAATGCTCTGCAGATGATTTCAATGGCTGACACCCCTGCTTGGATATCTTTCAGTGAGAGTCTGTGCTTGATGATTCCTCCTTGTCTCTCCATGAATGAAAAGGTCTTTTAAAATTTCTCACATTTGATGAGTTTTTAAATAGATACCACAAGTTTTTTGTTTGTTTGTTTGGTACTGGGGATTTAAACCAGGGGCACTTAACAACTGCCTACATCCCCAACCCTTTTAAAATATTTTATTTAGCGATACGGTCTCCCAGAGTTACTTAGGTTATCACTAAATTGTTGAAGCTGGCTTTGAATTCCTATCTTCCTGCTTCAGCCTCCTGAACCTCTGGGAATACAGGTGTACACCACCAGGCCTGGCAGATACTTGGTTTTAATTTGAATAGCTATTCAACTTTAGTACTTTGAAGATAATATCCTATTGTCTTCCAGTATGTATTTTGTTTCTCAGTAAATGTCAACAGATATTTAAAGCTCAGCCCTTAGAAATAAGGTTTATTGTTCCTAGTTACCCTTTGAATTCTGACACTACAGATTTCTCCCCCATTATTTTTTTCTGAGATGGTTGACTTATTGTTTATTCATTCACTTTTTATTTGTTGCTACACTTTGGTCATCATGATTGTGTGTTTGGATTGGGGAAAGGGATTCGCAGCTGAGTCTGTCCTATTGACTAATAATACCTCGTCTTCCCCCACAACTTTTTTTTTTTCTTGGCAGCTGCCTTAAATATTTTGGGTCTTAATATCCAAAATACACTTCCCCTCTCTTGCAATATCTGTTAGATTAGAACAATGCTTGATCTGTCACCAGTACAGCTTTTCCTACATGCAGCTTCAGAATCCCAGCTTGCCCCTTGCATGTAGGGATCTTATCCTTTATATCTAACTGGTATTGCCCCCCTATTTCTGTTGACAATTTAGTTTCACTTCTAAAGAAGTACTGCCCCCAAATCCAATTGTCAGGACTTTAATAACCTCTGGACCACAGACGCAATTGTTTTTACAATAATTTACCTTCTTTGCACGTTTTCTTGCAAAATGTCCAGTGTAACATTAATGAAATTAATTTACTGAATGTTACACGTAATGAAGAATCCAGCAAATATGTCACTTAGTGGCTTATTTAATTGCTCCTACAATTAACAACAATAAAAATGACAGTAACATAAGAAACTATTTTCAACATCCAGCAGTCTCAGTTTTTTTTTTTTTTTTTTTTTTTAAATGCAGTAGAAGGCCTTTCACACTCTATTTGTCAGTTTGGCTTTAAGGTTTTCATTTTGTTGGCTAGAAGACAGATAAAGGGGATTATGGACAGAACTGAGCCTGGTTTCTGCTAATCTCCAACTTGAATTCTTTCAAGGGTTGCAAAATATGATTCAAGTATTTCACAAGCCTTTATAACCTGAGCCAGACTTTGTCATCTGTCTGGTATATGTGCCATCATGGGTGGATTTGGGACTGACATTTTCTATCTCTGATCTCAACTGTATAAATATTTGTTTAGAGTGACTATCAACATAGCACACAGGCATTTTCTCCTCTGATGTATGGATGATAGAATAGTTCTTAACTGGGGACCTATGGATTGGGCAGCCACAAACTATCAGAAGGCAATGAGGCAAAGTGTCAGTGATCTGAGATTTTATATTTTTTTTCCATAGGTAAAATGTAGAACAGTTGTTTTTGTTTCAGAAAACTGTTTTTTAGGATTTGGTTTATGTTACAGATATTGCATATATATAGCCATACAACTGAGTTTATGGTAGTGAATTAGTTTGCCAAAATACCTTACATAATGAGGTCCCCTTTTCTTTTGAAATTAAATTAATAAACAGAATTTCTCTCTTTTTTTCCTCTATTTTCTTCTCTGTCTTAAAAATTTAAGAAAAAATTTAGGCAGTTTTGTGTATATATCCTAACTCTCAATAGATGAATTAATATTCTTGAAGTTATGATTTATGTTCAATTCATGGAAATCAGATTAAATTGAAGTCATGACTACTATCCTTTGACAGTAAGTTATTTGTTAACATACACAGTATGCTATATAAGATTTGTAATTTCAATAAGAAAGTTGATAGCCTCCCCACAGTTAAGCAAACCTTGAAAATGATCAGAATTAAAATCATTGACATCTCATAGACAGAAACACAGGAGGTTTGGATGGATTTAGATCCCGTTCTTATTCTCAGATGCAGAAATGAAGGCTAATTCTTTAGCCAGTTTTGGGAATTGCTATAAAATTATCTGATATTCTCTTAGGATAAAGAGTATTGTTTTAAATTCTGCTGATCATGTGCATTCTTTCATTTATTAAACAAATGTTTAAAAATCTATTCATTGCTAAACATTGTGCAGGAACTAGGCTCATAGGGAGGCGTAACATAGTCTTTGGCCCCAAGTAACTGAAAGCAGTAATTTAAAAAAGTTAGTTTACTGAGGAAATTAAAGATGATGTTGTGAAAAATTCCTTTATAAAATTAAGTTAAACATGTATTTTATTTTTGATATTAGAATTCCCTTTCACAATAATGAAGTTAACTATAAATTGTGTTTATATATTGTATCATTTTCATGAACCAAAATAAAAAACTGGTAGTATGACATGAATTTGGTCTGCCAGGTGCTTTGATTATCATTCTGGTTATTGTTTCTGGTACATGTTCTTAGGAACTATTGGAAAAATAAGAAATCAATATCTAATCAAAGAGAATGACCTCAAAATAAAACCAGATAATTAAAGCATAGTCATAATCAGTAAATTAGGAATATACTCAGATTCTAGACAACACAATGATAAAAGCTTTGCTTGTCTTCTAGCCTTAATAGTGAACAGGAGTTATCTGGGGGACCAAGGTGTGGGAAGTTATGGCAACAGTTAGTGACCGATTAGCTAGAAAATTTAGAACTGTTTCTTTGGTATTAAATTTCATGTAGATTTGTGCTTCTCACTGAGATTGAATAATAAGACTGAGTTTACCCTGCTGCCTTAAACCACTGAAAAGCATAAACCATATTAAATAATGGCTTTTAGACATTGGACAACAGTAGCAAAGGGCAATGGATTTTATAAGGCTATTAATTGTAATGATAACCCCCAAAAGTCAATGGCATGATGTCTTTGTGCAATTCAGTAAGATGCTGGTGTTAGAACAAGTCCCTGGTCATCTGTAAAAAATAAAGTTGAACTCCTTTTCCATATTTACTAACAAAATGAATTTCATATGGGTGAAATACATAAATATGTTAAAGGACTGTAATTACTAGGAGAAAACACATTTTATAAATATTGCATTTATTGCTTTAATAAGTATACAAATATAATTTGATATAATTTAATACATACAACATTAGCTAGAGTATATATGAGTACTCCTCAGTAGTGGTGTCAAATTAACTTGCCTCTATTCTATTTTGGTTGCATTTAATAAAGTTTATAAGCAAGCCTCAAAAGGATTAAATTATTTCTTAACCATGTCCCAAATCAAAATTCAAAGATATTTAAAATAATAGAAAAATATATAGCAACTAACAAAGTGAAAGTGAAATTTACTCCTGGCAGTGAGCTAAAATTACAGAGATGTGATGAAGCAAGAAATTATAACTCACGTGAAAAAGAAAAATCAATCAATGGAAAAAAATGATAATATGATAATCATTAAACAAAGAAATTAAATGACTGTTATTACTGCTTTTTCACACGTTCCTAAGGGTAAAGTATCCAGCTCATAAAAAGACATGGAAGACATTTGACCTAAGTTGAATATCTACAGGTAAAAACATATAATTTCTTGGATAAAATAATATACTGGACGGGGTTAAAAGGGATGAGACAATGCAGAAGCACAGATTAACCTCTCTCTGGAAAAGTATGTTTTGTTATAATATTTTTGAGTAGTTCAAGTGTGAAGTGTAAAATAAAAAATAGCAGTTTAGTTCATCTCTTCAAATATGTTCCACTTTCTGGGTCATGTTTCTAAAAATAACTTAAGTATAAAGTTATGAAAATTTTCTTCAGTGGTATTAAAATTAGCTCATAGCCCTTGTATGTGGATTCTCAAGTTTAATACTAAATATCAAACACTTAATATCTACTGTTTAAATATCTGAAGCTAAATACATACTTAGTAAAAAACAAATCACTGATAGATTAAAAAAATCTGAAGGTATAACACAAACTATTGAGAAATAAAATAAACAAATACTCTTTTATTTTAAAGATACAGTTGGCTTGCACAATAGAAGAGGTGATGTAAGAATTAACATACTTTCTTTTCTGAAAAACGTATTAATTTAGAAGCTAAATAGCTAGATAAACATAACAGGAAGTTTGATTTTAACACATTAGCAGGATTTTCCCTTTTGTTTTTCACTGACAGCGTTCACTACACAAAATTATAAGATTTTCAGGATAGTTGCTAGATGGTGGGATGCCAAGATTTGCAATGGCTATAGAAGCAAATGCTAACGCATTCTTTCTTTGAGCCTCAGTACAGAAAACAATGCCCCTTTATGCCAAGGTGAACTTGTGCTAAGTAGGTGCATTTCAGAATAACTCAAAAACTGTATTGTGCTATTCTGGTTCTAACCTACATATCCTATATCTTGTGTGTGTGTGTGTGTATATATATATATATACATACATACACACTATATAATATATTCATATTAATATATATTCACATCTCCTAAACAACTGTTATGCATAGTGAATCATATTTGATATAACTGCTTTGATAGTCACTGCCAAAATTATTATTATTAATTATAGTCCCAATATCTAAAAATATGTGAGAGAATACAAAGGAACTAAAGTCTTTAATCATATTGTTTTCAATAATTTTAAAAGGATACAATGATTTATTATAAAAAAAATTTTATTTCTAATTTGTTATGTAGAAATAGCAAACTGAATCTATTAAGATTAGAAGGGCTAGTCTCTGAAGATATTCTATCTATGTGTTCTCATCTTATGGAAAGAATATCATGGGTGAATGATCAGACCAATGTACACATTATTATAATGGCTTATATATTTTATGTAAAAATAGATTTTTACATAGTTCTTTAGAAATATTTTACAATTAATTGCATAATTGACTCCAATGTTATTGTAATTTAAAATTATAAATGCTATTGATAAATTTTTTCCTTGTGAGGAAGAAAAAATGTCATTCTCATTTTCACTTTCTATATTCTGGGAAAGAAAATATGAAGGTGGATTTCATCAGGTATAGATCTCTAAGTAGGTTATTGAAGTGAAGTGTTTGAGTTTTTCTAAGATTCTAGTGAGAGTTGCACTGGCTTCTGTTGAGCTCTTGAAGAAGGTGTAAACTGTGAGTGTTCAAGCTACATAATCACCTGAAAACCAGCCTCTAAGTCATGTTAAAATAGCTAAGAAAATTGGGCATCCAAACAGGTACTTATGAGCCTAGATATTGTTCATTCTTTTATTACATTGTCACCACTGTCTTCCTACAAAGAAGCTGCATCCTAAAAACAGTATAAGGTCCTGTTATTCCAACTGATTTGTATCCTCTCAGCTGTAATACTGCTGAGTACAAGATTTCCTCTTTCCTATATTCCTCTTTCTTTCATTCATATGAGGCTGCCACTTGGTAAAATTTCATTAGAGTCTATGTGAAGAACAGTGTCAAAACTTCACCTTATGTCCTGGGCTGCAGTGACCATCTTTGTGATGCTATGCAAGTTAGAACTTAATGGCAGAAGTCAACTGATGCATATTTATATCTGCAAGTGAGCTTCAGCAGCAATAACAGACTTTGGTAAGAAGACTGTAATAAATGATCAGAAGTTCCATATTAGTTATGCATTGTATGTTTGCTTTTTGCTTCTACTCATATATAGAGTTTTATTGCTTTTGTTTCCACTAAAATAATTAATCTAATAATATTTTTCTGTATTATATCTTCTTTATCCTCCTTATCTAGCTGAACATAATTTTCAGGTGAATTAATATTATTATGTATGATCCTATAGTAGTATGGTACATAACTTTCATTCTGTTCTCTTTCAGTGGTACTTTTGTCTTCCACACATTTTTACAAGGATAGCCATTCAGGTCATCAGGTTTCTGTCTAAAAACCAACTTTCAATAAGATATTTTGTTACCATTATGTCCAAATTAGAACTTCCTCACACCATCCTTCTCCTTGATGATGTTTGTAGGCTTTGTTTTTTAGTAGTACTTACCTCGGCTTGAAATTTTTCTAGACTTCTATTTGTATATTTCTTTGCCTTCTTGACTCATTTCATAAGATTGAATACTCTATTAGAGTTTTTGTCTAATCCTACGGCCTAAAATATTCCTGCACATAAATATAGTTATAAATTATCTGTCCATCCATATTCTATTTAAACGGGGTTGAACTATAGGCTTATATTCATCTGCCTCTATGTCACATACATACAAATAATTCAACAACTTTTGAACACACAAGAGCTTAACAGTATTTATTAGTATGCTTCTCTCATTGAAAATATCTACAAGTAAAGGAGAAAAGTTACATGAACACATGAGATGTTCACATGCAGGTGTGTTTCCCACATCAATGATTTTCTAACTTGTATTTATTTCCTTCAACTTTTTCCTAAAAAATAGGATTTTTAGATACATGCTATTGGAGTTTTGCTTCTGCTTAGAATACTGAAAATATCAAAAGTATTTCTCCTGGATTAAAAATGAGAAAATAAGCCACAGAAAATATAAAATTGTAACTCTTTCAGAACCCTTCGGAATATTGACAGCTTAAGGAAACTAAGTAATAAAGATATCAAAAAGGATCAGATACCTTCAAGGAGGATGAGGTTCAAGATTAGTCTCCTCTCTTCTCTCTTCTCTCTCTTTTCTCTTTTCTCTCTCTCTCTCTCTCTCTCTCTCTCTCTCTCTCTCTCTCTCTGATGAAGTATGGGAGAAGATGCTCCTTAATGGGTATAAGTGAAGTGGGTGAGAAGAAATCAACCATGTTTTTCAAGAACCACTGATGTTATTGTGTGGGAAAGTTGCAGTTTGAAATAGCTGGGAGAGTGGGAAAGAGAGAGGGGAAAGAGTAAAAATTTGTATTTAACTCTCCAATATCAATATATCCATTAGGGACATTGTTCTGAAGGCATTAATTTTGATACTTTAAATCAAATGGACAAAAACTTCTCTCCAAAAGTACCACTCAGCCAAACTGAAAGAAGATGAAATAAAAAGTTTGCTTATTAGATTAAGTAAATCAAAACAATATTTTCTACTATTGGCAAACCTGGTAGTCCCTGACCATGAACGTGTTTATGTGTTCAATAAAAATTAAACACCAAGAGAACTGTATACAAACTTAATTTCCCAAAGTTATTTATTCAATACCTGTTATTAAAATGAATGCAGACTATCTTGCAATTTCTCTATTTTCTTTTACAATTAAGAAAGGAAAATCTATATAGAACATGACTGATTTTTGTGCCAACTGTGTGGTTTTTTTCCTTTTTTTTTTAGCTATTGCTGTTGTGTTCTTTTAGAAACACAAAAAATTTTGGTTATATACATTATAAAAAAGTTTTGAAAATGCTGTAACTTGGTAGTGAGATTTGAAGACACCATTAAGAGACAAATCTTATATATGTCATGTTGTTTGAAAGAAAATGGTTAAGAATATTCTGGATCTAAAAATGACAAGTTTTAAAGGCATCTTATTCATTGACAATGTCACTGCCTGGTAAAGCTTTTAAAATAATTGAATCCGCTGTTTAAGGAAACTATAGGATGAAAAAAATTTCAAGGCCTCCTAAGTTGAGTCAACTAACACCCAGAGGACTCAGCATTCTGGCTCTTCAGTTAAATTATCTACAATTATTACTCTACCAAATGCCTAGGCAGAAGTAATGACATGGCATTCTTCAACTTGTAGGCTACAATGATATGTTTTACACAGTCATGGCTCTAAAATACATTTTCTGGCAGGAATGTCATGATAGAGACCCAGTGCTTTTCATCACATGGATTGGGATTCTTATGGCTATCTTTTCATGAGTAAATGTGTATCAATTTCAAGAAAAAATTGTCATGCACGCAGATAAAGTGATAAAACACTATCTGCTCAGCTCTTCCATAACCACAGAAGTTCAGTTAACTTTGTATTTTTTTTCCATTATGGATTAACAGTTAACTCTGGGTATGGAATATATGTATTTGCATGTTTGTGTGTGTTTCTGTCTGTCTCCAGAGCTGATTACAAAGAATTTGAACATCAGCAGTGAAAATGCACTTAAATGCAAGCAACATTGGGTATAATTATCAACTGAGAGTTTAGGTTAGAACATGGATAGAGTAGCAAATATATTGGGTAAGATGGAGTGAGAATATCTTTTTTCCTCTTATTATATAGATATAATATTTGGACAGAATGCTTTGAGAAACTATTTGAAAACTCTAAAGCAAATAATTACCAACCGATTTATCTGAAGGAAAGAGTAGTATTCAAAGTTATATAAAACTGACAATAGATTTTTCTATGTTTTATTTTTGATATTTTTAGGGGTAGTTTTACCATGGCTGGAAATCTAGAAATAGGCACTGGCAATGAGACAGAAATCTATTACAGACCTCCTATAGTCCAACTGTGAGAGGTGGGAACAGGAGTATTTTACATTCAGAGAAAGTGAGGCAAATCTCCCATTGTTCTTCCTCTTCTGTTTTCTCTCTTATTTAATTCCTTTGCCACCAAGCCTTCCTATGGTTTGGCACCATATGGACCAGCAACAGTCCATAACTCTAAAAATGGAAGGCTTCTTTCTAACTAATGAACTGTAATCTCGCATGTAATTGGTGCATGCCCATGTGGTCTGTCTTTCTCTCTCTCTCTGACTTATTACTTATTGTTTCATGGTTGTGGAAAGTATATAACAGAAAAGCTTTCGGGCAGGGAAACCAAAAAGATGGTACTAGAGTACCAGGAAGTACCAAAGAGATTGTGAAGAAGGAGTAGCTTGGGAAGGTGACTCCCTTGATTTGTTTATGGAATTCTGTATTTATCTCTGCATTATGAGTTGGGTCTCCCAAAATATCCCCCAAAAGCTTATGTGTTTAAGGTTTGCTTTTCAACTGATGGTGCCATTGGGAGATGGTGGAATCTTGAGGAAGTAAGGACTAGTTGGAGAATTCTTGTCACCCAAGACATGTCTTTAGTTGAGGTTACTGGTATTCTGGCCCCTTCTTCTCACTTTTTGCTTTCTGACTGCCATTAGGTAAGCAGATTTGCTCCATCACACGCTCCCTACCATGATAGTCCTGCTTTACCACAGACTTAAAGTGATGAGAAATCATATACTAAAACCTCTGAAAGAGTGAGCCAAAATAAACTTTCCTCCTCCTAAGTTGAGTTTCACAGGTATTTTTGAGAAAGCAACAGAAAGCTAACACACCTTGCTTTGTTCATCCATGGATCTGACCCTAAACAACAAACCACATAGACTCTGAGAACTAAGATGAGGACTACTACTCAGGTCACCCAGTGCAAAATGGGTGCTACAGATATGTGCTAATCTTAAGAGCACTATAGACAATGAAACTTCAAATTTAGAAGGCTACTCAAAATTGTGATCTAAATTCAATAGGGTCCATTGCCTGATAAAAATATTAACATCCTTTACAGAATTTCAATAAGATTTTGTATGCCTATATAATGTTTAAAATACCCAGGTTAAAATTAAAATTATTCAGTGAAATAAAATCCAGGACAACCTCCAGTTACTTGATAAAAAGACAAAGAACAAATTCAACAACTGAAGTTATAAATACATTGCCAGTCTGGCATAGACTTTAAAGAAGGTGTTATCATAATTATCTAAGAGGAAAGGGTAAAACTCTTGGAGTGAATGAAAAGGTAGAAATATAAGCAAAGAAGCAGAAGGCATAGGAATAAATCAATGGAAAATATTAAACTGTACTATTTAGTTAATTGAAATAAAAATTCACTAGATGGAATAAGTAGTCAAATGGAGATGATCAAGAAAGAGGCAGGACTTGAAATTATCTAAAATGAACAAACAACATTTTAAAAGAAAAGATTAAAATAATGACAGGACAACAGACTTTTGAGTCTGGAACAGAATTGGTAATATATTTCAGCTTTAGAAGAAAAGAAGATGTGTATTAAAAATAAAAAGGCTAAAAACTCACTGAAAGATATAAGTCTACAGATTCAAGAAACTCAAGTCTTCAAGAATATACAGAAACCCAATTATACCATAGTCAAACTGATGAAAACCACAAAGAAAATTTCTAAAAGTGTCCTGAAAAAAATGATATATTATTCTTGAAGAAAATGATAGGCATAATAATGAGTTTCTCATCAGAAACTGTGGAGGTCAGATATAAGTGAACTAGTATTTTTTAAAACAATAAAAAGATGCAACCTAGAATTTATATCTAGATACAAATATATTTCAGGTATGAAGACTGAGCACATTCCCAAATGACTAAAAGCTTGGAAAATATGTTGTGAGAGGATCTGCTCTCAAATAATTGCTAACATAAGTTTTTCATACAGAAAGGAAATGCTATCAAAGGAAGCTTAGAATTTCAAGAATTAAAGAAGGGCAACAAAAGTGGTTAAATATCTGGATAAATTTGATGGATTATTCCTTCTGTTTCTAGTTTTTCAAAATATATTTTATGATTGTGAGCAAACACTATAAAGTTGATGGAATTTTGTGTGAGTAAATATAACCTTAAACAACGTACAGATGGGAAACGTAAAGGAACTGATTTGGTAGTAAGTTTTATATACTTTTTTGGAGGTACTAAAAAAATAACAGTTAACACATTAAGAAAAGAAAATTATGTATATTGTAATCCAGAGAACAACCCACTGAAACAAATGTGGAAAGATACAATCAAGAAATCACTAATAAACAAGGTTCAAGTAACTCCAAAGATGATAGGAAGGGGAAGCAGAAGGAATGAAAACCAGGTGAATTAGAGGTTAGGATTGTCAAAATGACAGAGGACCTCAGCAAATACTCTCCTCAAAATGAAATACTCAATCAGACAAAATTTTCAGAAATAGTCATTTAATGAGTCTGAAATTTACTATATTCTTTAGTAAAATAAGAAGAATTTCTTCAAGTACAACTACTGAACCTCAGTAAGAACATTGGGAGTCTGATACTTTTTAGCTGGGGGCCTACTCACATCCCCCACCATACACCAACCTCCAGCTTTCAGGTACAGAAGTGGTGGGAGGACAGTGGGAAGGGTCTGACTTCTTTAGAACAGGATGCTGAAAATTCTTTGAACTGGGGTGCTGCCAAAACCAATAGAGATCTCAGTGGCCAAACATCACAGTAACTGAAAAAAAATATGGACTGGCATGCTCCCCACCAGACTGTGATTTAGATAGTATTGGGTGTAAGCAATAGATGGTTGGTAGCAGACCAACTGGAAATTTAACAGGGTGTTCTGGGGAATAAGACAGTCAAAGCCAACTTTGATGAAATCCTCCACTCGAAGGTTATAGCATCCTGAAATCTATGTACACACTCAGGATACTGGAGAGGACCTTAGTAAAACATGTCTACTTTAATCTGAGGCCTGAGAATACAGTTCAAAAAAATCACATCCAAGTAAACTGCCTGAACTCTGGAGTCAATGTCCATGCTCTTTAAGTATAGTATGTATTGGACTCATGTACTACTTTCTATTTTGACAGGAATTGGCTCAATGCTATAAACTATATTAGCTTAAAAATACAGATCTTCTGATACATTTATTTATAATTGGAAACTCTTTTTATGTAATTAAAAAGGATCCTTTATATTGTCATAGTGAAAACCATAAAATAATATCATCAAGTTTTCTTCAGTATTCTAAGTAACTTACTGTATCAGAGATAAATTACAGAAATAGAGAAAAATTAAAAGTTATATCAATAAAGGAAAGAAAAGAGGAAAACACCTTCACATATGACTGTAACAGAATTTGATAAGCAGAGTATTCCTTTTTTTTTGATGGAAATAATGGAGAAATGTGGGGTGGAGTGAAGAACACCAGATTAGATAATAATTGTTAAGAATCAAAATTTTACAATACAATGCTATTATTAGAAAAGAGTAGTCTGGAGGGTTCAATTACCATGGTATCAAATTGTGTGCTTTGGCCATATGTGCCGACAAACAAATTAGCTTGCCAATTAACTTTTCAGCTTCCTCTTATTTATCTATTAACAGAAAATTTTCCTATCTAGAGTGTTCTTTTTTCATTTTTTTTCCGTTACACCTTAGTAGTTTTATTCTGATTGCAATAATATCTATGATTCTTTCCATGAATCTATGAATTTCTACCCAATTGAATGCTTACCATAGGACTTATTTTAGAAAAAAAATATGGACTGGCATGCTCCTGTTCTAGATTCTATAGGGGAGAAACATGTAAAAGCTTTGACCTTTGGCAGAAAATAGACAATGACTTGAAATTCAGCTCTCATTTATGAGGTATATGACCTTTGGTTTTTGTGTGGTTCATTTTTTTATCTATAAAATGGAAATGATATCTACTCCACAGAGTTGTTGTGAGAATTAAATAAGATAAATTATGCATAGTGAGTAGCACAATTCTTGATGGATAAATGGTAACTATAATTATAATTAAAAATAGATGTTGCAGCTCCAGGGTCTTAAATAATGGATATTTAGAAGTGCAATTTTGTTTACCAGTTCTTTTGAATTTCTTATGCATTTTCCCTGTTGCAAGGCTATCATCTTCTGCATACTTGTTATGTTATGTTCAAGTAATCTGCATCTTTGCATTTTAGTATCTCAAAGCATTTAGAGTTTGTCAGCAAATGCATAGTATCTGTGTACCAAATAAATAAAGAGAATGGCCATGTCTCTTGGTAAACAAAAGCTCTCAAATACTACAGACAGGCATGCTGGGGAAGTACACACACATTTATATATCTACATATAGAGATATAAGATAATATTTAGAGGATACATAGTATATTTCATTTTTCTTTTCTTTTTCTGAACTATGATTACAGAATATGCACACACAATGATATGCAAACATACACACACACACATTGTGAAGTGTCTTATAATCAGAGAAATATCTTCATCTCATAATATTTTTTTCCTTACTTGAAGATAGCACTAGAGATGGCTCCATGGCTGCATATTTGAAATTAAGCCAGGAAAATCTCAAATGCAGAAAGTGGTCCAGATGTCACTGCTACTACTGGGGAGACATGCTCCAGGGGTTGTCATCTGGGCACTACCACTGCCAAAATTATTGTCTCAGCCACAGTTATTGGTTCTCTTGCTGGAAGATATGGAGCAAGAAAATGTTTTAAAGTCTTGAACGATTAGAGGTAGCCACAAAGTCAGTACACAATGGTGTCAAAGTCCTTGCTCAATTTGCTTTGTCACTAATCTGGTATAAAATATATTCATCTGTAGACTAATCACAGATAATTTAGACATATATCTATGTATGCATTTTATAATTATTAATGTGTGGCTCTGCAGTATTAAAAGAATTATTTCTTTTTTTAATTTATTTTTTTTATTGTTTGGTTGTTCAAAACATTACATAGTTCTTGATATATCATATTTCACACTTTGATTCAAGTGGGTTATGAACTCCCATTTTTACCCCGTATACAGATTGCAGAATCACATCAGTTACACTTCCATTGATTTACATACTGACATACTCATGTCTGTTGTATTCTGCTGCCTTTCCTATCCTCTACTATCCCCCCTCCCCTCCCCTCCCCTCCCCTCTTCTCTCTCTTAAAAGAATTATTTCAAAGCTTTTAATGACTTGACTAGCTATTGGTTGAATTTATTAGAGATCTGTTTGATATAATGTCAACTGAGTGTCAAGTGTTTCAAACTTTAATACATAAATCTAATAATGCATTCTCAATTCCCAGATGCCTGTTGTCAAAGTTATTATTTGTTTATAAATATCTTCTTTCATTTTTATCTCCTACAGTGTCTAACAATCTATATTTCTTATGTGGATGTCTCCTACAGTGTCTAACAATCTATATTTCTTATGTGGATGTTAAATGAATGATGCTAAAATAATTTAAACTAAACAAAGTATTCGAGTTTAAACAAATGGAATAGAATCTAATGAATTTGCATTTTGAGTTAGCTTTTGACCCTTGATTGTGTGTGTGTACCTGTGGGTAGGAGGGTTTTGGGGAATGAACCCAAGATCTTATTCATACTAGACAAGTGCTCTATTAGTGAGCTACATTCCCAGCCCTTTGTTAAATTTTATTTTGTGACAGGGTCACACTAAGTTGCCAAAGCTGGCCATAAACTTGATATCCTCCTGCCTGAGCTACCCAGGCTCATGCCACTTAATTGACTTTTGGTCATAATTGTACTATTACCTCACACTAATAAATGCATCTTATTGATATTCACTTACAAGATCTTTTCCCATAAATAGCAATATGCAAAAACAAATGAAGTGGAAAAATTTGGTTCAGATCCCTGGCTAATGTATTACTACAGATATTCATGATAATTTATCTCTTTTTAAATTTAATATGTAATTTATAGACAAGTTAGAATAAGAATTGTAAAATTATAATACACTTATAAATAAAAATAATACATTTTCTCTTAGAAAAAACTGAGGAAAAATACTTTTCCACTGACATATAGCATCCCACTTCCTTTTATTCATTCATTTATTCAGCAATTAGTTTGTACAAAATGGTCTCCTGGTAGAGATCATGTAAAAATAACTGAGATGGTCCTTTCATTTAAAGATGCATACATAAGGGAAATATGCAAGTAATAGAGGGGATCCATATATAAGAGGGAGTAAATTATATTCAGAATTTTTATAGTAATAAAGCTACTTGGAGAGAGAAAAGAATTGGTGGAAATGTGAGATAGAGCATAGTATTAAAATAAATCTACAAGGGATCCAGATGAGGGGATGAAAAGATTGAAAAGAACATTCCACAAAGGACAAAATATACTCAGGAAAACATGAAACTGAATACAGATTCTATAGTGCCCCAGGGCTGAATGGTACATTTGGATACCTGTAGTGCTGGAAATTTCTTGACCACTGTTTTCCTAACAGTTTGTTATTATAAAGTTTTTAATTCCTGACAATAATTCTTATCAAATCTGCTGTTTTTTCATTCCCCCTGAAAGAGAATGAGGGAGGGAAAGGGAGAAAGAGATATCTCTATCTATCTATCTATCTATCTATCTATCTATGTACATACATACATAATTTTTTTTTAATTTTTTATTGATTATTTAAAGCATTACATAGCTCATGATATATCATCTTTCATACATTAGACTCAAATTGTGTTTTGAACTCCCATTTTCACCCCAAATATAGATTGCAGAATCACATCTGTTACATATTCACATTTTTACATAATGCCATATTAGTGTCTGTTGTATTCTGCTACCTTTCCTAACCCCTACTATCGCCCCTCCACATGCATCCAAATGTTGAGAATGAGAAAGACACAGGATGTGGTTAAAACCCAGGACAAAATTCTCTTTCTCTGACTTTTCCTTTTTTATTATCAAAAGGCAGAATGGTTTTTGTCATATACTCAAATCAAGACTCCAGCTATTCCTTTTTTCCATCTCTATAAACGAAGATGCAGGAGAATGCTCCCTAGAGATTCCAATTAGTATAATTTTGTGTAATGTCACTGAGTGGTCCTACTTGATTCCTGTGTCAATATCTGGATCCATCTCTGAGATCAAGCAGGGAAACAATAATACTATCACAGTTTTTCTTATATAGCAAACCTCTAAGATCATAAAGTAATTAATGATCTTATTAATTAATTTACCAGATTAATTAATTTACCAGAATTATATAGAGTCAGAGTTGAGGAGAAAACATTTCCTCTAAAGGCCAGAGAAATTCTTATCTCAAAATAGAGGAGGAAAAAATCTGGTCTGAGAAATATATCAATTGTGAAACTAATTCTACTAAGACATTTGGAATTTTTCCATGATAACATGTAAAATTATTGAAAGCATATACACATGGGTGGGTCCTTTTTAACAAAAATATGTAAATTGGTAATTGTTCTATGGAAGATCTATTGATCTGAGAAGTCAAACAAAACAAACAAACAAACAAAAAGGAAGAAGGAGGACAATCTGTCTCAGTCATCCTGGTGGGAAATGATAAGATTCCACACTGACATTATCATAGCTATAACTATTGATGTGGGTTGGCTGGGAGGAGTCCCCCAGAAGCTCAAGATGTGAGACAATGCAAGAAGGTTCAGAGGGGGAAATGAGTAGGTTTTGAGAACCTTTACCCAGGTGGTGAATTGATCACCTGATGGGACTGGTAATTGGAGGCAGGTGGGATGTGGCTGGGGGAGGAGGGGCATTGGGTGTATGGCTTTGGGGTATAATTTGTATCTGGCAAGCAGAGTCTCTCTCTGCTTCCTAATCACCATGTGAGCTGCTTTCCTCCACCACACTCTTCCTCCAAGATGTTGGCTTCACTTTGAGCCCTGAGGAATGCAGCCTACTGTCTATGGACAGAGGCCTCTGAAACCGTGAGTCTTCAAATAAGCTTGTCTTCCTCTACAGTTGTGCAGGTAGGGTCTTTGAGTCACAGCAGTGTAAAAGCTGACTAAACAGGTATATTGGGAGTATGTTTGAGAAATAGGAAGGAAATTTGGCAAAGCAGCAATTGTTCAGATGGGAGGTAAGTTTAGAAAAGGAGAAGTGCTACAGGAAGGGGAAGGAATCAAGAGCTCCCTTTATTTAATTATTCATTCATTGAGGTTAATTATATATAAAAATGCCTCTCCCATCTATTCCTTCTTTTACATCTTGTAATCACTTTCATTTAATTTAGTCTTCATTATCTCTTGCCTGGAATATTGCAATAGTCTGCTCAGCAATCTGTATGATTCCAGTATCTTACCTTTCTAATCTATTTTCATTCTATAATTTGAGATATCTTCCTGAAAAAATAGGATCTTCCTTTGTCTTGGTTTATAAACATTAAATGCTGCTGTCAAAACTAAGCTAAAAGAAGATTGTGGTTTCTTAAGATGGCACGTAAGATGTATGACAAGTGAATCTTCACCTGCCAGCTGGGTAGGATGACGTAATCCACAAGCAACTACCATCCTGTAGAAATCAACTACACCACATCTTAATACTAGAAAGTCTGAGGTTCTCAGCTATGTTTTCAGTCTATGTTCTCCCAGATGGAAGCCTAATAACTCCCTCCCCCATTGTCTCTCTTAACAGGGTCAGGTTGAATGTCTAAAAATGAGAATTGGAAGAAAGAAGGTGGCAGAGCCTTCTTACAGTTTCTCCAGTAGCAAGGAACAGAAACATGAATTTTATCAAACATGAAATTATTTTAATCTCCAGAAAATTTCCTGCCAATCTTCTGCTTAGTATCTGAAGCCAGATGTGTTCATTGATAAAAGTTTCTTATAGTTTTTAGAACCTTATGACTCCTGAAATGTTAATAGCAAATATGAGACCTGTTAGCAGTTTTTCTGAATCTTCAAACTTCTAGCTTTTCCAATGGTTTTGCAAAAATTTCTATTCCACTGTAACTAATTCTCTTCTACTTGAAATCCCTGCAATGTTTATCATGATTGTCACCAAACACAAACTGAGAATTTTATTACCAGAGTGTTTCAATGAAACCAAATATACCGATATAATTATGTAATTTATTATCTGTTAGGATTATATTAAAAATAGAGTTAATGTCATTGCCAGGGAGAGAGAGTTTACCAACCATCTATGTGGAGCAAAAGCATGTTACTTAAATTATTTGCTGCAATTACTGCAATAAAGTGCCTATTAAGTGCAAAGTTTGGTATACCAAGTAACATTAGCAGTATAATGTTATGTTGCAAATAAGAACTGTGTTGTAGCCTAGTTGTTTTTGCACTGAAGGTTTATAGGGAGAAAAAACTGGCAAGTCAAAGTCCTTATACTCTCAGTTTAAGGTATGCTCAAAGAAGTAGAGACACTTTATGATTGGCCCTCTCCAAATCTTATAACTTCTCTTGCCACATGCCCAATATATTCAAAATAAAGACATAAAGTTTGACCCTGTATGTGTTTCTCAATTATAGTACAATTTTAGAATTGATTGGAAAAGTTTCACATCTCCAGTTTGGGAATTAAAACAATCTTGATCCCTTCTCCCCTCCATATGCCAATGAGTATCTCTTTGTCAGAAAAATTCCCTTTTCATGCCTGTCTGAAGAAGCCTGTGTACTCTGACTTTATTATTCCAAGTCTCTTCAAGAATTAACTCTTTCACTCATTCATAGACTCTAGACTCTAGACATCTGTTATTCCTCAGAAATATGAAGATGATACATCTTAGTTATTGAGAAAACTGTGTAACACCTATTTTTAAACAGAAACCTGAAAAATATACATAGCAATTGATCCTTGAGGGGCTGTAACAAGACTGAAATAATGTGATATGGCCCAGTTAAATTTGTTGATCTGGGTATAATTGCATCAGATTCCTACTTGTGATAGGTGAGAGCAGATACAGAATTTTCTTTGTAGATTATAGAGAAATAAATCAAAGGCTTGGGACTATAGGAATGCTTGGATGCATTCATATTGTACCAGTCATTTGTAACCACTTACTCCCTGCCTTCAGGTATAGAGTATACTCCCTTCACACATTGATTACAAGAGCTCAGCATCCATGAGAAGTTCTCTGGTGGTCCTGCTTGAATGACAGAGTTCTCAGAACTGCACTGACTATCAGGGATAGGGAGGCCTGTTACCAGAAGGATGAACATGTCCAGAACAGAAAAGGAATTGACCTGAGGAAAGCTTTGGAAAGGACTATTTTATCATAGTGTTCTTAAGACAGAAATTGTCATCTACAAAATCATTACTTGTTTAGTATAATTTAAAGAAACAAAATTTAGTTCTGATATACAGAATCCTGACTTAGAGTACTACACAGAAAATATTTGATCTCTCACTTAATTTCCAGTTTAGTCCCACTGTCTGATTTCAGATCACCTAGTTTATCATATAAATGACATCATACAGCTTGAGCTTGGTAGGCAGGAAGTAGCATATAATCTAGGTTTACAGATAGGACTATATTTGATAAAGAGTAAAGTAAATGCCAAAAATATTCAGGAGACTATCACCTTTGCAATGTTGCTACAGAATGAATGAAATACATAGGCCACATATTGAAATGTCAACTTGAAAGCAAAAAAGCAGCAATACCACCCGTTCACCTCTACCATTGAAGATGGGCTCCCTATTTGGCTTGTTTTTTGGAAATTTGGGGACAGAGTATAAAATATTTGAGCGCTCTTCAGAGATCATTTCCCAAGTCATCAGAGAGGCTGCCAATTTTCAATCAGAACTAAACCAGGAAAAGTCTCTACAGGTGGCAGCTATTGTACAAACTGCTATGCCATTACCTTAAGAAGTTAGCAAATCTAGTGGCTTTAGCAGTTCATGTGGAAGATAGGGATGTTACATTAAGCCTTTGACAAGGACCCTAGGAAAATTACAGTAAATGTCCCCAAGGTTTTCTAGTAGTGTTTTTCTCACTCCTACAAATAACTATTATCTTTGTATTGGATCTGGTTAAAATTAAATGCCTTATCTTGGTTCTTCATTGCCCTGAGATGCTTCTCATCATATGATCTGAAAAAAATGTGAACTGGATGAGAGGAGCAATATCATATCAGGTAGTAGTGGTATATACATAGTTTGTATTTATGCTTATAATTTTTTCTATGTGTACTTTATTTTCTCTTTTGCCTCAACCAACTATTATGGCTTTATGGGAGAATTTCTTCTAATAAGTGGTCCAAGGAATAAAAAAATTTAGGCCTTATGGAAAAATGGCTACATGTGACATGATGTAGTCAGCCTATCAGACATAGAAACTATCAGACATAATTGGTAATTAGAAAGGCACAAAATTGAAAAACTGATTATGAGGAGTTCTGTGGAAGAATTAGTGAATGGACTGGAAGAGTTAGTGAATGACTTCAGGAAGGATATTCAGTGCACTCATATTGGTGTCCCGTGTGTGTTCCCACCAAATGGTTCCCAACACAAAAAAGGCTCTCAATAATTCTCTGGAAAAGATGATCTATTTTTTAAATGTTAGAAAATAATTTTTTTCTATATACTCAAGTGTCTGATCTATTAATTATGGGTGAAGAGTCCTGGGCAGCAGGTAAGGGAGTTACCCTGGGTTCAACAATATGGACTTTTCACCATACCTGAGCTAGCTACATTTACTGCTGAGCATCAGTGCTTCTAATATAGATACCAATGCTGGGACCCTGATAGGACCTTGTCTTAGTCCATTTGGTGCTGCTATAACAAAATATTTGAGACTGAATGAAGTATAAAAACACTGAAATTTCTTTCTTTTAGTTCTGGAGGCTGGAAAAACTAAGATCAAGATACCAGCAGGTTCAGTTGTCTAGTGAGGGCTGTTCTCTGCTTCTAAGATGGCATCTTGTTGTAATATCCTGATCAAATGTCCTATACAGTAGAAACTCGAAGGCCCAGTGGATGGAACATTGTGTGAAGTTTATTTTTAAGAGGACTTTCTTAATCACTCTGGAAAGGGAGGAATTCTAATGATCTAGTGGGATCTAATCATGTCTTAAAGTCCCATACCTTGCTACCATCACTTTGGCCGTTAAGTTTCAACACCATACCAGAGATATTCTTAGTGGCTCCACTTGGCCACATGTTGGCACATTAGTTTGAGTTATTTTCATCCATCATATTCACTACCAAAGTGTCCTAAGCTATGTTATTTCTGATCAAGGAATTCATTTAAAAAAGAAAGAAAAAAGAAGCAAGACAATATGTTCATGAGGGATGAGTCACTGGTTTTAGCATTTATTCTATAATCAAAAAAGCTAAGTTTATGCATATGAATGACACACTGAAGAATCAGAGAAAAAAACAGTCTTACAGGGTTTCAATGCTTTCCTAAAAGTTATAACTAACAACAAATGTGCAGCCAGAATATGTGGTTTCAGTAATCAGAAATGAGAGTTGTAGAGGCTTGACTTTTCTTTTTATTATTGCCAATTACCACTTGCAAATGGTTGCTTTCATTCCTTGGAATTTAGGGCCCTGAAGGTTAGAGATATTACGTATCATTAAAGTACAGTAATGTGTCCAGTTAAGTAGGTCTTAAGACTGCCACCTGCCCTACTGAGACTATAGTAGCCCTTGAAGCAACAAGCAAGAAAAAATGGGGGAGAGTTGTCAATATAGTGGCTAGTATGAATGATTTTGAATACCAATTAAAAATATTGTTGTAGTACAGAGGGGAAGAAGAAAAGTGTATTTGAAACCCAAATTTCGCTGGGAACACATTTTTATTTGAAACTTAAGTGGGAAGCATTAAATAGAATAGAATAGCATTTAAATAAAAGCAGGCCAGAAATGAGTATTGGAACCGAATGGACTTTGTAGGAGATGATTAGCATATCTTAATTTTGTGAGAGATGGCTTCATTATAAGAGGTGGAAACATGATATTGTTACTATTATTTCTTTGTGGAAGTTAAATACAGGTAGAAACATTGCTGTAGTAGATCAAATCTGATTGACATGTTATCATGTTGATATTTTAAAATGGATCATTATGAGGGCTTTCTATTTTTCCATCACAGAACTGATGGTTCAGTGTTGACTGATGCACCACTTGATAGATACATGTGTGTTCATTGGGAGCCATGCTGGGTATTTTTATTGGCAATTTGAAAACATTTTCTCTTTAAAAACTTTCCACTGAAATATAAGATGGAGTAAACACAGTTTCCCCAATTCTTTCCATTAGTTACAGATAACAAATACCAGACATGATATAAATTTATTGTAAAAATATGTTTTTGTCATTTAAATGCAAAGCACTTTCTACTAAAACAGTTTTTCTTTCATCTTAACAGTGTCTGTGTAAATACTAGTTCATAGTTTATAATACATTGGCTTAAAGAAAATGGAGCATAAATAGTATATTCTAGTTCACAGTCAAGTGTTAAGATATTGAGTCTTGTATGTGATGAGCAAGAGGCTCAAAGCATAGGGAGTGACAATTTTCAAAACATTGTTTTAAGTATTTTGGTTAAAAAACAAATAACTGGAGATACAGAAGTGAAAATGAAGACAGATAAATCAAATTAACATATTCTAAATTTAGGATATAAAGCAAATGATTCTGCCACAGACATTTCCATGTTTTAAAGAGAATTAATACTTCAGATTATTTGAGTTCCATTTATTGAAAAACCCAGATGTACTTTTCATTTAAAATTGAACACCGGTTATTGTACTTCATGTAAATTGTTCCCATAAATCTTTATATCAGTATTGTCTAGAACTAACTGTGTCAAAATACCTGTAGTGCTTCTTTAAAATTCATATTCATAAACCACAAATCTTTTCCTTTAAAGCTCTTATGCACATTAATAATGGGCTACTATAGTTTTATGTGTCAAAAAAGGAGAAAAAGCACCTAATCATTCAGTGACCTGTATGCCTTCATATTGAGTTCACTCTTTAAAATGCATTTTCTTTCAATGCTAAAGTCATTACACAACCATCTGAACTTGCAAATTGCTACATGCTTAATGTAAAGTTATTATGACTATATATTTTTAAGAGTATATGGTAAGCCACTGTAGTTTAGTTGGATGATCATATGTTAAGATCGTAACAGCCCTATAAGGTAAGTAATAACAGTACTGAATGCTCAATTTTAACATGTGGAAACTGACATTTCTGTGAATTAATTCACCTAAATAACAAGGGGAAGATCAAGTATATGACTCCATAATGATCGAGATTTCTTTCCATCTCTTTGCTTCTAATCAGAATAAACAAGAAGGAGGTGGAAATTACAAATAGGAGAACATACCAGGAATGTAATGTTGGTATAATATTTGAAAATCAATCAATTAAAAAAAAAGAAAGAGAGAGAGAGAGAGAGAGAGAGAGAGAGAGAGAGAGAGAAAGAGAGAGAAAGAGAGAGATTTTGTAGGATTTTCATGAATCAATGGCCTTAATCAAAATTTTAAAATATCTTATTAATAATTTCTTAAGAATATACACATATACTTATATATGCAGACGTGTGCATGACCATAAATGCACGTGTGTCTGTGTGTCTAATAAAAAAGAGAATTTGGTAGTGTTACTAGGAAAAGATTGATTATTTATTTATTTATTTTCATAATGTTTATATATCATTGTAAAGTGTTAGTATCAACAAAATCACAGGTCCAGTTTGAAACTTCCAAGTATAATTGTTTGGTGCATGTTACCAGTATTTTAAAGTTTTGTATCTTGAGATTCTGCAGCATAATAATAAGCTTAATTTTCCATTGAATAAACACCCTTCCTTTGTCAGGCAACATAAAGATTGGTATTTGCAAATTTCTTGTAGGTTAGATCTAGCATGTATTTTTGTCTCATTATAGAAGTGGAGAGAGGCAGTTACTTAAATCTTGGCTTTTACAAATCCTGTGAATGGAATGCAGAAATTCTATGTGGCATGGTGCAGTTTCAGTTGTGAACTCCCATACTTTGAAATTTTAGACTTGAGTGTGTCTTTTGGTACCTGGGTTAGAAATCTGAAACCCCTCATTATTTCTGCATTTGTTAAGCTATGTCTTTTGTTCCACTTGCACACCAAGCAGTTGGCTTTGATAAAAGTTGATCTACATTCAGAGATCTGCTCTGATCTTGGCTTTCTACAAGGTTCATCCCAGGGTACCTAGAATGCTTGAGAGAATACTTTTAACTGATTTCTTTTTTTTCTTCTTTCTTTAACTTGGCTATTTTCATTTATGTACCTGAAACTTACAAATTTGCTTTTGCTCTATTTCTAGGACTGAAAAGTTTTGGTGGTTTTTCTGTCATAATTGAGTGCATGACTTCTTTTGCAGGATTTTCATGTTTAAAATTTTGTTTAAAATTTTAAAATATATTATTAATAAATTTTTATGAATATACACATATATTTATATATGCAGATGTGTGCATAACCATAATTGCATGTGTATCTGCATGTCTAATAAGGAGAATTTGGTAGTGTTACTAGTGTTACAATGACTCCCAGACTTGTCTCTGGGCCACAGATAATTCATCTGCATTACAATGTGGTGATCTAGATTTGACTGTGGAGTTTAGAGTGATGAAAGTCTCTGTAATAGTAAATGCTTCTATCTTAGAACAGAAATATTGAATGTATTCTCTCTATGGTTACCCAAAATATTTTTGTCAAGACCAAATGTAAAAATAATACTTCCATCTTCCATACATATTTTCTTTTATCATGTTCACTGATTCCTAACATCTAAAGATGTCTTAAAGACACAGTTTATTTTAGGCTTCCATACTGGAACACTCTTGGGACTAAAAAATAATTCTAAAAATAATCTCACTTTTAGTGTCAATTTAATATTTTCAAGCTGTTCTTTGCATCTCAAATTTTAATTTATTAAAATTTATGAGACTAAATGATATCCTAAACACACACACACACACACACACACACACACACACACACACACACTACATTTACATCAGTCCTCTGGATCTGTGGATAATACTAGACATTCCACTGAAGTACCTACTTACATGAGAGGGACTAGACTTACTTATCTATAATCTCTCTCCAGCTTGCATTCCACTTTTCAAATTAATTTTGGACATTTTTCCATATTTTTCAGATTTCTGTAAGTACGTTGAACCCAGTATGCACCAGACATATTTCTTCAATCTATTTTTTTTTTCTGAGAAGTGTAACATACAAGGGGACAGCGTGGATGTTTTCCAGTGGAAGAGTAAGTTGATTTCCTATTGAGGTCTCCTGAGCATGGATAATACATCATGTTCTGGTATATTTGGCACCTTATGATCTTCTTTCATTGGTTGTGGCAACAAGAACCTACCTGAGTACCACTTTTTCAGATCTGCATTTAGTATGGGGCAGAAGGTAGATATTAAAATATGCCTCAGATAGTGTGCTCAGATGAATATAGTTGTACAGTAGCTATACTTGTTGTCTCTAGGGAGTCACCATTGCATAAGCACTAAAGCCTTATTTCCTTTGAGCTGTTCCTGATCAATAACTACAGATAGAAGAGGATTTGAGGCAGATCTATTGCAGTGAAATGCAGAGTTTCTTCAAAGCACACAGTTCCTTTGAGCATCCTCAACCACCCATGCAGTGTTCTTGGAATTTTGCTGCAAACTGAAGCTCCTCACTGTCTCTCCTTACCCAGGATTCATATTTGTGCCATAGTCTAAGATTTTTTTTTCGTTCTCTCCTGTTACTCCTCCATTTCACTTGCATCTCTAATCCTTTCTTGTTCTTGAAGAACCCAAACTGATGCAAATAGTAACAAGAGTGGTTTAAGAAAATATATGGTAAGAAAAAGATTTTGAATTGGTTTTTTGTCTACCATGCTGGGAGCAGACCACTCAGAGTAGTAATTGAGAAACAGATAGTTGCTGACCAAGATGGAACTAAACACTTGCTGGACATTTCCCTGATTAAGATCTGGGAAAATAACCTGCTTTTAGCTGATTTAGGTATATGTAAGAGATGCTGAAAACTGTGCACATGAAGAGAACAGCATTAGTGGTTGTTGCTACTTGGCATTGAGAACTGGCTGAGGGATGATGAAAAAACAAGTGGAATTCACAAGCCATTAAAAACGAAGTCTGACAGGGGAATCTCTTTGGAAGGTTACCAAGTAACCCTTATCTCCAAAGTATAGACTGAGCGCTCCCAGGATATCTAGTAGAGTAGAAGAGTTCCACAGACATTTGAATGCTCCCAAAGGCAGGTCTAAACACTTGCAAACCTCAAACTGAAGATACAAACTTCTGGAAATTTAAACGCTGAGACTGAAATACACAGACTTCTGAACCTTTAACAGTTATAAAAGTGTTCCCCCTTTTTTTCACTAGAGATATCACTTTTCCTGTTTTGGAAAAGGCTACAGAAAGTTTGCCTCCGGAGGGTGACATACAACTTCTCAGTAGCTTCCACTTCCACATTTGCTGACTAAATAAATCCCAGCATAACTTGATTGGTGACATGCAGAGACTGATAAAGGAGAAGAGATATTATATAGCAGTGACGTTGCAAAATTTAGCTAGAAAGTACTGTAAGAACAAGCAAGCAACCCTGGAACTGGATCTGATGGTACTTGAACAAAGGGTTGGAATGCAAGACTGGTAAGGATTCCCTGACTTAGAAACATTGTCTGGGCATGGAAATAATACCATGAACCTCATGAATGAACTATATTCACTTCCAGAGAGGCTCTTGCAAGTTCAGAAAAAAATGATGATTGATTCTCAACCTTTGATATGGCTCTATTGCTATAAAAGACAAATTGACACTTGCTGAGCACAGAAGACCACTTGGTCTGCTAGAGGGTCCCATTGTCCATCTGAACTGGGATAAATAACGTATTCTGAGTGAGTTTGCCTTTCATGTCTTCAGAGATTCAGAGTAACTATCCAGGGGATTATGGAAGGCATGATCTACAGACATAGAGTTACATGCAGCAGAACAACTGACCAGAAGTCTCACTTGACTGTGAGGGTTGTACAGGAATAAGCTTGTGAGCATGGAATCTATTGGATGCCTTTTGGAGTACACAGTCAGAAGTATATGGTTTTCCTGAGAGTTGAATGGCTTTCCAAAGTCACGAATAAACCACTGGCTTGGAGCTGATACTGAAAGATAGAATGCTACCTTCAGGGTGAAGTGTATTCATTAACTTAGAAAGCATGCTTTATATGGCAGAATTTTCCCAGTTGTGTTACAGTATTTGGATAACCATCAGGTGTGAAGAGGAATCACCACCATAGTTCGGAGTGATTAGTCTTGATCATCAGAAGGGATTAGGTCTACTTTTACAAAATGTGGGTTTCATATGGAAACCAGTGGAATGATGCACTTGACCATGTATAGATGCTCTCTGGCACCATTGCAATAGTGAACAGAACTTCTCAGAAACTGTACCCTGAGAAAAGGATATTGATAGGAGCTCAGAACCTAAGCAATAAGTGTGAGTCACACTACCAAGACCTTCTGAAGTGAAGATGGAAAACAAATCTCCATGAATTCTTTCTTGTTTCTCAATTTCAGAGCTTTTGAAATTTCCCAGAATATTTTATCAAGGATATTTGACTAGCAAATATTTGGGGAATTAGAGATTATTCATTGCTCAGAGCTATTTGTTTGTATTCTCTTTTAACAAACCAAGAGACTCTTTTCCTGTCTCTCCTTTAGTAATCTGATTACAATTCAGCATAGAAAAGAGATGAGTTATGTGTAATGTAAAGTATGGTTCTCACTTGTATTTTATCTGTTTCCTTCCCCTTATGAACCTTATATTCTGAAGCCTCTCTTTACTTTCTTGTTCTTCTTTCTCCGATCAATCTTTTGCAATTCTAATCTTCTACTGCTATTTGCTTCTGTACGAACCCAACATAACTCAGTTTACAAATTCATGGAGCTCTGTGAGACCACCCATCATGGTCTTCTCTGGTGCCCATAATAGGCATTCAGGAGACATTTTTTTTTCAGTGAACATTAGGTGGAATGTACAAGAAAACAAAAACTAGCAGCCAACATTTATTGCTGCTTGTCCCATCTTTTAATACAGGTGAGCTGTCATAACAAAATATCATAAATTGGGTGGCAAATAAGCAGCAGAAATTTTCCACAGTTCTGAAGGCTAAGAAGTCCAAGATCAATGCACTGACAGACTTAGAGTCTGCTGAGGGGTTGCTTTCTGGCTCAGAGATGCCATCATTTTGCTATGTCTTCATATGACAGGTGGGAGAAATGTTTTTCCTTTGGTTTATTTTTAAAGGACACTAACACTAGTCATAGTCTGCCCTCATGATATAATCATATTTTCACTTTAAGAGTTAAAATTTCAGTATATGAATTTGTGGGGGAACCATAATACCATGTTAACATATTTCTATCTTTTTGTTCTACTTAATAGCAAGTATGGATAGAGGCAGGAATGTTAGTACAGCTGTTATGGAAAACAATATGGATGGTCTTCAATAAACTGAAAATAGAATAGTCACACATGATCCAGCAATCATACAACTGGCTATATATCTAAAGAAAAGAAAATTAGTATGTCAAATAGACATCTGCATCCCAGATTTAAGACAACACTCTTCACAATAGCCAAGAAAAGAAAACAACCTAAATGTCCATCTTAAAGAAATGTGGTACTTATACTCAATGGAATATTATTAAGCTATAAAAAAGAATTAAATCCTTTCCCTTGTAGCAATTTGGATGAAAAAAATCAATCAGATTCTTAATTTTAAAATGAATGAAAATAACAGATGACTCTGTAGTTGGGTGTTGAGAATTGTACAAAAAGAGGCTGTCCCATGCCACTACCCACTTGTTTTCTAAAAAATACTATCCTGTCTGGGAAATTTACAGGTACATATAGAATTGTCAATCAGCATGCTTTCAAAAGAAAGAGGTATTTTTCCTCTGATACGTTCAAGAAATGAAAAGGAAGAGAGATCAGGGCAAAAATATTCAAACAGAACATTATTGTTAAGCAGTTGGCAGTGTCTTTATGATCTTTCTGGGACCCATTATTGTTTGGGAGGTTGTAATCCACTCTGGGACTTGTTCATAGATACACACAAGTCCCAGATTTGTACTTCTGCTCTTTACACCAAGCAAATTGTTGATTAGCATTTCTGAATGTCCTCAATGTTGGATGCTCACTTGTGTCATTTGGGGTGTTTTAAAAAAGAGGCTCAGGCCTGGGCCCACACCCCTGGCCATTCTGATGATTCTAATTTAATTGTTTTGAATGGGTCAAGGCATTACTCTTTGTAAAAAGCTTCTTGAATGTTTTTAATATGCAACACAGATGAAAGACAACTGGTAAAGTTATATAAACACACACACAGAGTGAAAGAGCTCATTATTATTTCCTTTTTCTAAATTAAGTGAAAATTCTGTGTCCACTTGAACTGTTTGCTGAGGTGACCATATTAATTGCATTACTAAGAAGGGTTCTGAGGCATCTCCCGGCCATGTTATTTCTTGATTGACTAAATCAAATTATACTTTCATCTGAATCTGAGGACCCTGCTATAGACTTCAACTGACTGCATCCAAAACTAGTGTTTATCCCACTGTCTCTCTGCCAGGCAGTGTCTTCCAGTCCAAATCCATGGGAGCAACAAGTATTGCAAATTGTGTTTTTTATTCACTTGTTTTTAATCATAACTTCAAGTGATTAGTAATTCTATTTTTACTTTAATTTTTAGTTTTTCTTCTAAATGAAAGAAGATATTGTACTGTGTCAGTAAAACACAGGAAGATCTAAACCTGGCTAAATTGTAAGTCGATGATGCTTAGAGATTAGACCACAGGGCCCTTTGCTTGCTTCTGCTGCTAACTCGCTGAGGCATGCTGCTAGTAGATGGCTTTGATGCCAGCTACGGACTTTGGATTAATCTTAGCCTTAGTTCCTTAAGACTTAGTGAGCTGCAACATACCAATTCCCACTCGTCTGGTTTCCCTTAGTGATGGGTTTGTTTTCCCTTCATTGTTTCTGCAAGTATCATCATTGTCAAATGGGTCGATAAAAGCATCACCATTAGGACAGTTCATGTCCCGCTGGTCAGCAAGTATCCACAGGCTGAGAATCAACTGGTGTAACATTCCACAAATGTCCCCAAGAAATCAGGATTAGTCTGAACTGACACATTTCTCAGATGGAGAGAAGCAATAATTTCTAATCTGCTACATTCCATTGTTGGGTTGCTCAGTCATTTCACAGAGACTTCTGGTAACAATTAATACAGCCATAAAAAGAGGGAAAATAACAAGGGAAAACATGCACACAAATTGAAAGCAGATATCCGAAGGCTGTTGTCCCACAAATTTGGATCAACCACACGTCTGCTTGGAAACTTGTAACTAGCATTCATAAGGGATGTTATCATATAAAATGTGGTGGAGAAATCACAATGGAGCCTATTTGTACATTCTGGAATTAATATCTATGTGCAGATAATTAAGAGAACAATAAAATACACAAAATGAATGTACACAGGGGAAGCTAGGAACTGAACATCATCCAAATATGTCATATCGTGGAAACCTTGGGGGAAATAAAGCTTTATGGGATACTGACAAACAGCATTGCTCCTGGAACCAGGAATTTGATGTCTTGCTGCTTGGAAATAATGCTTTCAGTTAATAAGGATGTGTGGGCAGAATTAAACTCACCACTCCTGCTATTGTAGTCAGAATTATGTGTCTAATTCCCATACTGTGTCCTGGAAATATTTCTTGCAAACTTTTATGAGAATGCTTTCAAACAAGCCATAGTAGCATCAAATGATATCAAGATAAACCTTCTTCCTGTAGATTATGTGCACATCCTCTTAACATTATAAGGGTCTAGTTATGCATATTGGTATCAGGAATACCCTAGTGTATTTCATGAGAGTAAACCATGGTTTTTGATCCAAGGACAATCTTTTGAAAGGCTGCAGGGGTCACAGAAAGGTGATGGCACTATATTGTGCAGTGCCATCACCATATGGTGCTTCCTGGTTTTAGGAATATGTGTTGAAATAATACTCACAATAATAGAGATATAAGGCCAGATAGGGCTTAAATGATTGAAATGTTTTGTTTATGTACTTCATTGTATAATGCAGCAGGCTTTAGGGAAAAGTAAGTCTCAAATTTCAAGCACAATGAACTGCACATGCAGCTTTCAGTGCACAATTCACTCTGCCTTGCTTTCTCTATGACAGACTAAATTTCAAAATCAATATGTTTAGATTATCAATCTTTTGTGCATGTGAGGGTGTGTCATGTGTATGTGTCTGCATGTACGATGGGGAGTTCACATTTGTTTTAAGAAGTCTTTGGTATTTCTTTAAAACTTTCAACTCAAACGAAATTAAAACACTATGATTTTTACAGATGATTTTTAAAAGAAATATTACAAAAAACTTAAACACATTGGAATTTCTGGATACAGTTTCTAAATACCCCCAAACATGTGTTTCTTTTTGAAAGTTAGAGAGAAAATGGACTAAACTCATTGAATCTTGCAGGCATAAAGGTTTCTGTTACAAATTGCTTAAAAACAATGTTAACTTTCATGTTAACTTATCTTTGTGAAATTGTTAATAAATGAAATAGAATATTACACTCAATAGTAGAGAATATTAAATAAAAACCTTAACATCTGTAGACCTTCAGTGAAATGTCCCATCAAAAAAGCCAATTAAAATGAAATTAAAATGGAACAAATTATCCCCATAATAAATAATTCTTCTTCCATGATCTTTGTCCTGTACCCTCTGATGTTTCATAATAAGTTATTTTGTATGTCAACATAAGAAGTAAATATTTTTTCATATGCCAATAAAATTTACTTGACTTAAAATGTAAATTCTATTGTATTAGAATACAAGATGGGCTTCTACAAATAAATATTAGAATACTTGCTTATCTTTAAAAAAAACAAAGAACTCAGGATGTCAGTAATGAAAGAGCCATAAATTTTTTTTGGTTAGTCTAGGAAATGGTCAGTTAGTCCCCATTGGAGAAAGGAGGACAAATTGACAGAAGCCAGTTTTGTCCTTTGTAAGTCCTGTGTTAAAATGTCCCCGAGCCTTCTGCTGAGAGGATTTGAAGAAAAAGACTTTTTGACTGTGATGTTTTCCATGCAGCTATTAATTATCAGCAATGATAAACATAGAGAAGAATAACCTTCTGTCAATGGCAAAATTGTGCCAAAACACTTGATGTGTTTTTGTTTTGGTCTTCATTGGGTTTCCCCTTACCTGTCCCTTCTTCAATTCTAAAATGCACTCTCTCTGCACTACTCCCAACAAACTTTCTCTGGAACATAAACTCATTCAAATTTCAAGGGACTTCTTTCATGAGTATTTGGGCCTTTAAAAACTGCACTTCATATATTGGGCTTAAACTTTAAAAAAAATATTTATTCTAATTTTTTATATGACAGCAGAATGCATTTCAATTCATAGTACACTCCTAGAGCGCATTTTTTCATTTCTCTGGTTGTACACAAAGTAGAATCACACCATTTGTGTCTTCATACATATACTTAGGGTAATGATGTCCATCTCATTACACCATATTTCCTACCCCCATACTCCCTCCCTTCCCCTTACCCCTTGCCCTATCAACATTTTTTTTTAATTTCTCCCAAGCTTCCACCCCTCAACCATCATTATGTGTCAACAAAGTAGGCCCAAATCTTCATCATGTTGGATTAGGCCTTGACTTCCTTAAAAAGACTCCTATAGCACAAGAATTAAAATAAAGAATAAATAAATAGGATGGATTCAAATTGAAAAGCTTCTTCTCAGCTAAAGAAACAAACAATGAGGTGCATAGAGAGCATACAGAATGGGAGCAAATTTTTACCACATGCATTTCAGATAGAGCACTAATCTCCAGGATTTATAAAAAAATCAAAAAACTTAACAGCAAAAAAACCAAATAACCCAATCAATAAATGGTCCAAGGAACTGAACAGACACTTCACAGAAGACGATATACAGTAAATCAACAAACATATGAGAAAATGTTCAACATCTCTAGCAATTAGAGAAATACAAATCAAAACTACCCTACGATTTCATCTCACCCCAGCTATTAAGAAAGGCAGCTATTAAGAACACAAACATCAATAAGTGTTGGCAAAAATGTGGGAAAAAAGGCACACTCATACATTGCTGATGTATGTATTGGTGCAGCCAATATGGAAAACAATATGGAGATTCATTGGAAAACTTGGAATGGGACCACCACTTGATCCAGCTATTCCACTCCTTGGTTTATACCCAAAAGACTTAAAAACAACATACTACAGGGATGCAGCCACATCAGTGTTTATAACAGCACAATTCACAATAGCAAAATTGTGGAACCAACCTAGATGTACTTCAGAAGATGAATGGATAAAGAAACTGTGTTATATATACACAATGGAATATTACTCAGCAATAAAAGAATAAAATCATGGCATTTGCCAGCAAATGGATAGAGCTGGAGAATATTATGCTAAGTAAAGGAAGTCAATCCCCCCAAAATAAATGCTGAATATTTTCTCTGATATGAGGATGCTGATCCATTATGAGGATTGAGGGGGGCATGGGAGGAACGGAGAAACTTTAGATAGGGCAAAGGGGAGGGAAGGAGGGCATGGGGATATAAAAGATGGTGAAATGAGATGGACATCATTACCCTAAGTAGATGTATGAAGACATGAATGGTGTGACTCTACTTTGTGTACAACCAGAGACATAAAAAATTATGCTCTATATGTGTAATATAATTTAAAATGCATTCTTCTGACATGTATAACAAATTAGAATAAAAAAAGAAAATATCTTAATGTGTGTGTTTGTGTGTGTGTGAGAGAGAGAGAGAGAGAGAGAGAGAGAGAGAGAGAGAGAGAGCGCAACAGCACATGCTATTGTTAACAAAGTGAAGACTTCTCTTGAAGTATGACACACTCATACAGAGACTGCGTGCTATTGTGTCTATATAGGGTGGTCCTATCACTGGGAGCTCCTCAGATCCAAAGTTCTTCATGTTCACACTACTCAGCATCAACATCATGAAAACAATGTAACAATACAAACTCATCATTTATAAATGTTCTTCAGGGTTTTTTTTTGTTATTTTATTTTACTCAGTTGTTTGGTAAGATATTCTTTACTAGTATGACTTGCTTGAAAGTATACTTGATTTGGCTGATATCAGCCCAAAATGGATTAATGAGTCCAATCCTCATGACTGAATATAGAAAACAAAATTCAGAGTGAAATCAGCTCTGATAGTGAGTTCACACAAAAAAGATAAATGCAAGTACTGTTTGCATTTGATAGTTGGTATGATATTGAAATCTGATGCTATGATTAAAGTGAATGTTAAGAATAATTATGGGCTGGGTTCTGAGGCTCTCGCCTGTAATCCCAAAGGCTTGGGAAACTGAGGTAGGAGAATCATGAGTTCAATGTCAGAGTCAGCAATTGAGCGAGGCCCTAAACTACTCAGTGATATTCTGTATCTAAATAAAATATAATAAAAGGACTGGGGATGTGACTCAGTGGTTAAAGTGCTTCTGGGTTTAATCTCTGGACCGAAAAAAAAAATGTGTCTGAGAATAATCCTAAACATCACAATGCTCTTTAAAAATGGAAACAAACGTTCAGAATCTGAAAGATTTACTTGATCTTTAGGAGCATACTAATCTACAAATGAATGTCCAGAGATTAAGAATCATGAAGTTTTAATTCTCATCTAAAGTGTATTTTGAGATGTATGCATGAACTATTCCTCTTCATATAATATTGACTGCTTTTTCTTTTTTTAAATTGCTATGTCATTATAGGGGTACATGGAATATGGGTATGATACAATTCCTTATCTTGATCAATTCTCTAGTTTAGCACAAGGAAGAATGCATTTGCAAATAATGTTATTACAAAGTGAATGGATTTCTCCATAGAAGTACAAAGTGCTCCAAAGTCATTGAAAAGAAGTGATTCACAAAGCAAATAATACAGCAGAATTGGTGCTAGGAGAAGCCAGGCCAATCAAGTGGAAATTATATTTCAAAATTGTAAGCACATGTGGTTACAGCATAAATGGGAGTAAAAGGAAACAAAAAAAATGGTTAAAGGTAAGCATGATGAGTTAGGTTGATCTAATTTTGGAATAACCATACATAAAAGTGGGTTGAGCCTCATCTTATGCACAATAAAAGATTTTAATATATACTGATCATAATTGTGGTCATATGGAAGTGCATAGATTATGATGGAGAGAGATTTAGAGAAGAAATGAGTCTGAACCAGCCAGTTCTGGTAGAGCTTGAAACTTTATTTCTGTTTTAATGTTGGAAGAAACCAAGCAGAAGACTGTCAAATTCTCACTGATCAGATGTGAAAGCATGCAAGATCACCAGGCCCTTTGGAAGGCTGGCTGATGCCGTGTCTGCCTTGCACATGGTCGGAAGCATACAGCCAAAATATAGAGTGGTTCTGATTCCTCACGGCTCATTAAGATGAGATGAAAAGGGGTGAGACTTACATTTTCAGCTCCACATCTCTAATACAGAAATGTCAATGGGTTGTGGCAAATTGGAATGACAAAATATTATTCTTTTGTGTACTTCCAATGGAGATACAGAGGATAGTCAAAGTGTATACATATACTAGTGTCAAAATGTAGAAAAATAATTCCAGACTCAATGTAGTGATGTTGTCTACAATTGTATGCATTAGGCTGACATAAATATTCTTCCCAGCTTCATGGAGTAGGAGGATGGGGCCTCATGGAATGTGATTATATATATTATCATTTAAAAGAAGAGACAGACAACTTCTCTAGCCACTTATTTAAAAAGAGCTTCATAAGTTAGACAACTTAAAAGAAATGAATAAAACCCAGTGGCCCAGTTATTTGAATTACTTCTAATTAGGGTAGAAATCAGTTTAGTACAGAATATGGCTAGTCATGATATTGCACTTGAGCAGAACATGTGAACTTCTACATCACTGATATCAGAATATCAACTGACAATGTATTCATTCACTCATTTCATATTTTTCCATAATTGACCTTTTAAAATTATTTGACTGAACACTGTAGATAGAAAATATGCAACATGCAATAAAAAGATGGAAACAACTGTCTAATCCTTCCTTCTAGGAAGAATTCACAGAGGTGATATTAGAATTTTGTCTTGAATCACAAATAGCAGTGAACCAGATTTAAATGATTTAAATGAGGAAGTCATACCACCAAAGATATTATAGTTCAAAAATATATCTCTATGAAGACTAGATTTCCAATTGTCAGATATAGTAGAAAAAGCAACAGAAGCAATAAGTACTAACTTGAAGTGTAGTGAGAAACTTGAAATATCTCTCTTCAGGAAGTGCTGGACAGTCTCCTGCATTTTGCCAGAAACAGTAATAAAGGAAACTCTTCTGTTTCATTTGGTGCTAAATTATTTCCTCCAATTCCCTGCTTTTTCTCCATCACACCCTCATTACAACACCATCATCAGAAACACATTTTGCATGTAGGTATATGGATGATATCTTGCCAGTCTTAAATTTCAGTATTTTAGCTTAGTGCAAAATAATTAATGGACTTTGAATTTCATCTCCTGAATCTGATTCTTAGTTGTTTTTTTTTAATACATGAACTAACCTATTTATTGTATTGTCAAAACTTTAGTATACTAAACTGTAGAAAGTGGACAATTCTCCTGATTACCTGCTATGCAGAGTGGAAAAGGCAAACACTCCCTGGAGTTGCTTGCCTTAGAAAATGTAAAATGCTAAAATATGAATGTGATATTATGATCATAATGATTTCATGCAATGTGAATAAATGTCTGATGAATTAGTGTTACAGTGAATGCACCATCAATAAGAACATGTTCTACTTAGCCTTGCCTTTTGAAAGGGAATAAGAAAATATTAAGAAAAAAATATCCATTATTTTCTAGTCCTAGACCAACTAATTATTGCTCATGTGACAACTGGCTTTTTTTTCTGAATTTCAGTGATTCTTGTAAAAAATGTGGTTGAAAACCGCTAAAGTACATATACATATATGTTACATATATAGTAGTATATGTAACATATATGTATATGATTTTGTATATAATAATTTTTATAAACATATTAAACAATTATATAATCCACTTGCTGTTTTATACAAAAACTGAGTCTCAAAAGGTACAAGATTTGCTTGAAGCCTTCAGTATATATATCAGGGAGACAAACCATGACTCCTGTTTGTTTAGTTATGCTAAGTTGTTTCTACATAGCATGCAGTAGCCCTTTCTATTTCTGGTTGTATTATATTTCTCATAAAGTTATTAGGAGGATCAAATAAAACAATATATTCAGATTCTAAATAAATGACTACCTTTGCATAAGGTTGTTATTATTAACATGTTCTAGAAATTAAAGGTGAAAGGCACATATAATATCTGTGCCTATGGCCATATACATGCATGTCTTGATAATATAAAAATTCCTCAAATATCTTATTGCCCCAAATTATAAAATAGATATTCTCCTTTGATATTTACAGTTTGACTCTTTTCTGATTATAGAAGAGCTTACTTTTCTTTCAGTTACATAAGGAGAGCCACCACTGTCTTGTAAGTTTGATAGTTTTAAGAAAGAAAAACCTATTCAAACAGTTCTTGCTCCTAATTCTGACATTTAGGCTCTGTTTTCTTAGATTTCATTATAAGCTATGGCATATTCAAAGAATTAGCTGTGGGCAAGGAAGAAATCTTTCTTCTCTTGGAATAATCAACTGAATTACCCTGTGATAAGAAAACAGAAGTGAAACAAGGATTTGAGCGTTTTTAAGCACAGACTTAGGTTTGAGGGCCCTTGTCTGCTTGCACTAAGGGATTTTTAAACAAAAAGGTATCCACTTACCTTAAGAAGTACAAAGTTTATTTAAGAGCCCCTGATTTCTTGAGAATATTATCTGAATCTTGGCAAAGAACAGAAACACGTGATTTCGCAACATGTGTCCACATGTGGTTCACAAACTCCACATGTGCTCTTTCAATGGGTCCTGTGACCTTGCTGTGGATCACATGTGTTTTACATATGCTTTGGATGATTCACATCTGTTTTAAACATTTTTTTCCCTGACAATAGAAACCCTTGTTATATTACCATTTGCTATAATAATTAAATTCAAGGAACTTAACTTGAGAAGATTTGTGGGGGAGGGTGTTTGTTAGTTTTGATTTATATTTGGCGCTGTGTTGAGTGATACCTATTATAACTGCTTATCGTTCCTCTTTGTAGGTACACTGCTGCTACATTTAACCTCACTGAAGCCAGACTAATCCAGAGGATGTTCTTAAACTTCTATGACTCATCTGAAGGTTATCATTTTAGAAGAGACCTTGAAAACCTACTCTGGATTTAAAGTTAAGAAATAGATAAATAGACTGACATTTCCAAGAGGAAAAACTTTTAATTTTATACTGCACAGGCAGAGCTAAAAGCATATGAACACATAGGGTGAATAATGTGATATTAATCACGTAACAAAAATTAAATTTAAATGAGAAACTTGTGTCATAGTCACAGTCACAAAAGCAGATACAAAATTAACATGGACACCCGCCTGTTTTACTTATATCAGGAGAAAATAAAATTTGCTGTAATTTAATGAATTATTTTCTGTTATAGTACACTAATTATCTCCTCCTTTCACCCTCAGGAAGTATCTTTAAACTCACAGTTGTATCTGAATACTTGCTACCTATTAAGGATGGAAGTGAGACTTTTGATTAATTACAGAGTATTTGTTTTCATCTATTTTTAAAGAACAGTCTAAAATTAGAGTCTTGCCCCTGAATAAAATAATACCGTGTTTAATGAATTCTGAGAAGCAGTGACTCTTCTGTATCTTTACTTGATGTGTGGATATAATGCTCATTAGCGTTAATAATACTTGGAAGTAAATGGAGCCTATCAGATTGTAGCTCCCTTATCCGTACACTGAGTAGGAATGTGTTACCCCTTAGCCAACAAGTTACCTAATGCTCAGTTGGCCGAATATTAAAAGAGATTTGGTGCTGTAGGCGATTAAACCCACAGTCTGCCCCTGAGGACTATGCAGCCGTAAATAAGCATTTTAAAAGAATCTCAGCCTTTAATGAAGAACAGGGGAATTTTCAATCAGTAATCAGAAACAGCTTTGGAAATGCGGGGATAGTGGTATGCATATTTTGATTTGGTGCATAGAACATGTATTGTTTTAGAGACATTCCAAAGAATGGATCTCATTGTATTAGCCAATATTTAATAGGTTTTGAGCATTTGAAGAAATTAGAGGCAACATTCTAGAATAAAAGGAGGGACACCAGTAAGAAATGTTTATATTTAATTAAAAATAAATGAAGTAAAATAAAAATAAATGAAGTAAAATGAAAAATAAATGAAAGAACAGGTACAGCAAGAAAAGAAAATATGCAAAATGCAAAGTGCATTAATACTTATAGGCATCTCATACAACTTTAAATATATTTGGAAAAAAAAGTTTTAAATAAAAAGAAAAACATGCTTTTATCTTACACTCTGTAATAACAAGGACATTAATGCAGTGTGCAAAATCATCCCAGCTAATGAGTCATCTGAATTCTCAGGAGTGAATGCAATTCCATTCCCATGTTGTTAAATATACTTAGAACAGACCAGAAAGACATTAGAATAGGGGTAGGTCAGAGAAAAGTGAGATCTGGTAATAAGGGGAACACTTATGTTCAGACTGATGGAATGGACATGATTTAAAATGCTTACCTTTATCTGCAGGGATCACTATTCTGACTAAATTGGATAGTCAAAACTATTCAATTATTTTGTTTCATTTTTTTCATATTCTGCTTAGAGTCAATAATCACCCCATATATCTTGCTGTGTATGAGATTGAAGTTCAGCGAGGTGTGGATACAGAGATATAATGTAAGGCAAATTAATGGGTAAATGTGGAATGAGTGGCAAAAAATGGAATCAGGAATGGATAAGGCTATCATCCCTTTAACTCATGCCGGGCAGACACCATCTTGCTTGCAGAGATGACCATGTGCAATTCTACCAATACTTTGTTGGAAATAAGGCATTTTCAGTACCTATTGGCATACTAATTGCCTGGATGTAATGAAAGAAATTACTAACAATATGGGTTAAGTGCATGAAAATAATGGGCATATCCAAAATATTATAATGATGATCCCATCCCCAGTAATCACATATAGACTGTCTATGCCTCTGCCTTTTTGATATTGACACATAAATAACTAATACTCACCTGAAATCTAAACAAATTTCCAGCCAGATTCTGAAGATTTTCCCTGATTCCCCAAAGCTACCTATCCTGCAGTTTTCCCACCTTATTAAAAATCATTTCCATCTTAGTAAATACTCAGTCCAGATATGCTGAAGTTGTTTCTGTCTCTGACTCACATCCTATCTGTGAATAAACCCTGTTGGTTCTGTTATCAAATGCTGTATACACCGGACCCAAATTCTTTTTCCATTTTTATTATTGCTACCCTTGTCCAAGATACTATCATTTCTTATCTGGATCACTGCAGAAGCCTTCTAATTGCATTAGCACTTGTTCTTTTATATCTATGTGTAATATAGCAAAGTTCTTTTCTTTTTTTTGCCATACTTGATCATGTCACCTCTTTGTCCAGACTCTTCAATGGTTTCACACTGCACTGAGAGTAAAAGCTACATTTCTTTTAAAGCACTGAATGATCTCATCTCTTGGAACCTCATAATCACTTTTCTTCCCTCACTCTGCTCCAGGAACACTGGCTTCTGTGATGCCCTAAACACCAAGCATGATCTTGCTAACAGGTATTTGCACTTTCTATTATTTTACCCTTAAAAACACGTGTCTTAATAACCTCCAGGATTACTAGTTTCCTTTCTGTAGGTATCTGTTCAAATGTCACCTTATTGAATAACTGACACTCCCTAGCTCTAGGTTATTTTTCTCCAGTACATGAATCTCCATGTAATACAGCATTCATGTGTCCCCAGTGTCAAGAATAGTACAAATCACAAAGCATTTATTCAATAATCATTTGTTAAATGAATTAATTCTCTCACTTCATTTGAAAAAATAAGTTTGACAAGTTTATCAAGTTTTGTGCATCAGAGAAAGCGATACACTAAGGAGAGGTGATAAGTAGGGAAAGGTCCATAAAGAAAATAGTAAAAAGGCAAGCCCTCCAAAATGTCCAGAGCCTATTGAGGAATACTACTTGGAAAACCCACAACAGATATCTATTACAGGCTTTGTGCTCACTTATTCTAAGTGTACAGTAGATTCTGCTCCATGACGTAAAGATTATTGTCACTTGTTTTTAAAAATGAGAACATAAAGGTAGAGAGATTAAATACCTTGTTGAAGTCTTTTACTTAGAAGATGTCAAATACAGAGTTCAAACTAAAGCAAACTGTCTCAACTTGTTCCTTCTTAAGCTCTATATGGCATGGATTGCCTTCACCATTGTTGTGGTGGAAATGACCCTCCTTCTCACTCCTGACTTAATGGAATTGTTGGACTTTCAAATCCAAGTACTGAATTCTGAAATTATTGTGACTTTGCCAAACTGACTCTACCTCAAAATTCTATAACCTGGTAAAACTCATGAGAGATCATGGGATAACCCCTGTATAACTTACCTCTCTTTAAATGCAATGTCCCAGATAGTCAACTTTACAAATATATTTTTCTCAGTGAAGACTTTGTAAACTTAGAATAGGTCCAAATTTCTTTACTAAATCCATTTATTGTAGAGTAAGACCAGGACAATATTTGCATGTGTGATTTTAAACCCTTCCAGTTAGCACTGTTGAACATAAATGGCATCCATAATTTCTGTTCTTTACCCTTTTCACTAGCTCCATAGGCATTGCATAGAATTAAGATGCTAAATATTTGTATGAGAAGGTATAGATTTTATACTCATGTAGTATTCACATGCTATCTTATTATTCTGCACCAACATGTGCACAGAGGTGTGTATGAGGACCAACAGACATATGCTCACAGCTCTCCTTGGAATATTTGGCTCCATCCACCTGGTTCAATAGTGCATTTGATATTAGAACTTGTCTATTTTTCTTGAAAATGTATTCATTTGTGAAAAGAAAAATCCATGAGTTCAATTTAAAAAAAATTATATTTAATCTTAGACGACACTTTTCTGAATTTTAGAGATCAAACAAACCTAAAGAATTAAAGTAATACAATGATTTTCTACATGACTATTCAGCAGTATAGAAAAATTCAGTCGCTATGCAGAAGTTTCACTGTTATGGACTAGCAAAAGAGAACTTGATTGTTGGTGTGTTGCTTCCTAGTCTATTACTTTGTTACTCTGCACATAAAGTGCAGAGACAAGTATCTAAAATAACTAAACCTCTTCCAGATACATAAATTAATTTCTAAGTCCTTTATGGTTTTCTTGGCTCCTTTGTGTTACGTTATTATGTCACATTGTTCCTAAACATTCTTTTATTCCCTTACTCCTATACAAATAAAATAAAACACTAGCATTTAAAAAATAATGTATTAATTGATAGTATATTGAGAATTTAAATGAATGTGTGTGTGTGTGTGTGTGTGTGTGTGTGTGTATAGATAGCTATCTAGATATACAGAGAGATCTTGTCATTTTACTACCTCAACAGACACATGATAATAAAACCAAGGATTGACATGTTTGATGGAAAGTGATGTCTAACAGAAAAAAAAGATGAGCACTGTTTTCCTTTCGGATCAAAAGTGAAAGAATCGAGGATTTTTCCTTAGTTTTTCTTGCTTTTTTGACAGGAGTGCATTTCTCATTATTTCAGGGCTGGTTCTTATACTGGTCTTAATTTTTTGCATTTATAAGCTCTGCTTTTATACTTTTTACATACAAATACTCCTCTTGGCTTTCTTTGTGGATTAATACTTTTAAAACAAAGCTGAACAAAGTAGTAAGTAGGCCCATTTATATGCCATCTGCCACAATGTATTAGTGAATATTCTGAGCTCTGAAGAGCTTTTAAGAAATATAAGATCTTAATGCTAAGATTGTTATTGTGTTAACAAATACTACTCTATAAACACAAACTCCACAGCTGTATGAAACATCTTTTTATTTACTTTTTGATTTATAAATTTTATTGCAGACAAGACATCTATCTTTTATGATCATGCATTTAAAATACATATTTGGGTTAGGTCTTATTACTTACTTGGTTTAATAAAAAGAGAGATGAAAATTGAGCAGCTGAATGAGGCACTAAAACCCTGACTTTCCGGTGACTTGATGCAGGCACCTGGTTGCCTACAAAGAGATCTTGACCTGTGTAGAAAATGCATTGTTGTGGAGATTAAATAACAAATAGGTCGGAATCATTCTGAAGGGCAACTCTGGATGACTTCAGGGTGTTAGTTTACCCCTGTGGCCCTATGAGAAGCCCGGACATAATAACAAGGCACTTGTACCAGGGTGTTAGACTTGACTGTGGCAGGTAACCAACATACCTGATTTTTATTATAGTAGGAGGTTAGGATTAAAACAGATACCTAAAAGTCTGAATTTTATTCAGTCCAAGTAATAGATGCTCTTATGTTTGGGAACCTCTCTTGTTTATTTTTTAATAGTAAAAAGAAGATAGAGAAAGACAATAAATTTCATCATTTTTTAAGAGAGAGAGAGAATTTTTTTATATTTATTTTTTAGTTTTCGGTGGACGCAATATCTTTAGTTTTTACTTTTAGGTGGTGCTGAGGATCGAACCCAGCACCCTGATCACGGCCAGGCAAGCGCACTACTGCTTAAGCCACCACCCCAGCCCCGACTTCATCATTTTTATTCATTTATTTCTCTACCTATCTATTTCTCTACCCATCTATTTATTTATTTATTCCATACCAGCTATTTATCCCAGGGGAGCTTAACCACTGAGCCACATCACCAGCCTTTTTAATGTTTTATTTTGAGGTAGAGTCTTGCTAAGTTAACTAGGGACTCACTAAATTGTTGAGGTTGGCTTCGAACTTGTGACTATACTGCCTCAGCCTTCTGAGCCAGTAGAATTACAGGTGTGAACCATTGTACTAGGCTAAACGTCATTATTATTTTTTAGCTTTTAATTCTGAGTTGAGGATAATCTTCATGGCTTCAGGTTTTATTATCATGGTTTTTTTTTTTCCCCTTAACTAGGAAGACCAAGTGGTTTGCTAAATGAATGAAAAAGCCCAGTGTCTTTTTTTTTTTTTCCAGGTTAGACTGGGGTTTTGGGTCAGCAGATCACATTATGAGTTAGTTTAGATGTGAGAGGATATAAGCTAAAATTGAATGGTAAATACTAGTTGAATTTTTAAAAATGCTTTTAAAATTTCTTAAATAAGTTTATTTGAACACTGAATGTTTGTTTTTAATCTTCAATTGTAAGACAAACCTATTAATAGGGATATACTCATTTTTTTCCCCAACATAATTGGTGTACTTGTGGTAATTTTTCACTATGGCATGACCAAAGTGTTCCTCATTCCCTGGTGCCCTCAGAACTAGGGCTCATTCTCTCACATCTGGGCTCCTGGCTTCCTCTATCCAATTTGGCTGTCTCTCTGTCTTTCATCATGTGAACTTCCCCATTTTCTACCCCTTAATGATCAAAACCCATGTTTTTGCAGTGACATCACTCTACGAACTCCCTTTTCCTTATCTGCCCAATTTTATCTTACTATTCTCTACATGAAATCTTCACATAAATTATTTTATCTATTAGTCCTCATTATTCATTCACCAGCTATGTACTCACCATATCCATGATGCATAAGGTCTTTTATGCCTATGAGGACTCAAAGAATGTCAAGTTCAGGGCTCTCCCCTACTTCAGTTTTAAGCATACTCTCCTTCCAACTAGGAGTTAGTTCTTTTTTCCTCCCCAAGCTTCATGTGAAGGATTTTCTGGAAAGTTCTAGTTTTAAAGATCAGTACTTCTCTACATGCATATACTATATCAATGTGTCTGTGAATTTGCTTTATCAGTTGATCCATAGAATAAAGGACCTTAAGTTTATTTGAGTCCTATATTGGCTCTTCCCAGCGTCCTTCATATAATGCAACCTTAATGACTATGGGGAGGAAATAGAAGTAAAAGAGAATGTTTTAAATCAAACGCAAGTTTGAATCCTGTTTGTACCACTGTATAGCTGTGTGTCCTTAGGCAGTTTATTTAATCCTTCTTACTGTTTTTTTCCCTCATTTTATAATGGGAATGATAATAACTACTCCATGGGGAGCTGTGAGTGCTAAATATTTAATCACCTTTCCTGTTAATGATGAAGAGGTGCTGAAATTAAAACTTGTGAATGTACTCTTTGAATAATCTTTTTTTCTTTTTGTCCAAAGAAAAGATTATAGAAGAATGGTAATCCATCCCTGCTAGACTCAAACCAGAATTGCCTCTTTGGTTTAGGTACATGCTTAACCTTTACATACGTGAGATTGCATTATGGCATATTTTCTTTGTACTAAGTTTATTGCATTGCTTAAGAAGGTCTGGTTTTGATATTTGGCGATAAATAGCAGAAAGAAATTTCCACTTGCAAGCTTCATTAAACATAGTTTTCACAAGGCCACAGACGTGTCCATTTTAATTATAATTGCCTAGTAAGAAACCTCATAGCAGCATATTAATGAGTTTAAGTGAGATCTAAGTTTCTCAGTGGCCTCTTCGGTGTTATAGACTGCTACATTTACCCAAAAGGAACTGGTTCTACCTATGGGTGCCATCAAGTAGCATGTTCCTCTTGGATGCCACAGTCAGTCAATCAGCTTTTAGAAATTATACTTCTGAAAGCTTGGGAGTCTCAGCATGAAACTGTCACCATAGGAAATTAAGGTGCCAACCACTCAAGCAGAGAGAACCTCTGTGGTGGTTAGTTCTCTATGCCAGCTCTATATTTTCTAGAAATGACATCTAAGAAAAACACATGAACATTTTTTAATTTGAATGAAATGAAAATTTAGCAGTTGGTTGAATGTGCAGGCCACTCACTATTTGTTTTTTCTTCTTCAGTTTAACCTACTGAAAATGTAAATGTAACTTTATGATCTTTAGAAATGTGGGCTTAATTAAGAACAATTAGCTGAAAAGTGCCAAGCCTGGTGACAGCTCATGTGCTGGTTGATTGATATGACAGCACTCTGAGCAGCATAGCCCTCAATTGCCTAAGCTAAGTTGGTCGTAGTACCTCCTAAGTATTGCTCTTCAGGTTTACTTTAAGAGATGTGAAGTGACCCTGCTGAGGTAAGCTTTGGATCACAGATGCCCAAGCAAAAGCATATACCATTGTGCTATAATGAAAAGCAGATTCTAACATTCAGAAAAAAATGTGTATTCAGAAATATTAAAGAGCTTTATATGGAAAAGGCATCTTTTTAACTGAGTCCCTGCAGGAAACAAATTTCCCCTTGGGTGTTATGTAACTTAAGCATGGTTCAGGCTATGAGATAGGGTTCAGGCAATTTAATGGGGGAAAAGCAACAAACACAAGATATCCAGTCTTGAACTTGAAAGAGGTACAGATGGGAAAAATATACAATGATCAAAATTTATATAGCATTGCTCTGATCAGGAAATTAGTTCATCAGAAGAAATGGTTCACAAAGTATTTATAACTCAATAATTTAAGATATTCTTTTCTCCATAAGTTGCTTTTTAATGCTTCATTGCATGATAGATGCAAGGTAGAAACTATACTTAATAAATTCTGACAATTGAATTATTCTTTCATAATTATTTGTGTGTGTAGAGGATAATTTACTGCCCTGTAGAGAGTACCAGGTTTTAATTCACTTAAGTGACTTTATCAACATATAAATTGGAAAAATATATATTCATTTGTTCTTGGATCATCTCTTGCTGTTATTATCACTAGCAATAATAATCATAATGTTGTATATGCTACTTATAATTAAATCATTTTTTTCTTTTCATTTATAAAAACCTGAAGGTTTATAACACTCATTTGTAAACATACAAATGTCAATGCTAAGGTACTGCAAAGGTAATAAAACTAATTTTTTTATGCATTGATCTAAGCAGGAAGCTGTTACCACTGATGTCAGTGAAAGAAAATTACTGGTTTATTCTTTGTGACCCTCCCCCACCTCAAATAAACTGACTTTATATGTCATAAACAGCAAACAACATCCCCTACATATAACAGTTTAGAGTCGCATGCCAGTTTTTGAATTTTATATCAATTCTCTGATGAACACTATGTTATAATAAGCAAAATGCCAGAAAAACAAAGATTAATAGGTACAGAATTCTTCAAGGGAAGCCAACCTCAAAATATTTCAATCAACAAATCAGGGACATTTCTATTCCCACATTCATCCAGTGGTACTGATACTCAACTCCAAGTGAGAAAACATCTATCAAGTTGAAAAACCACAGGTCACAGTACAGATTTACCCCTGTGACCTTTGGCTTCACTTATAAACAATGTTTTCATGGTGAAGAAGTCCTTAGTTTGGCTGAAAAAAAGTTTTGAAGAAACATCTTTGTCAAACATTTGTGTATGTCTATTTCCCATAATCCCCAGTGCATGGGGAAGAGTTTACAAATGTTAATTAATTTTGGCAGTACCTCTGTTCTCTTTTGTTGCTTTTCAATCTGTCTTATCTTTTTTTCATCTTTGCATTTAAATTTAACTATCAGGATCATTGGTAAAAATACCATCAATAAAGTTTGTGTGAGACATTGCAGAAACCAATGGCTTTCTCATAGAGAGGTCAACATTTTTTTTTTTCTGCTGGTAAAAAAAAAAAAAAAAAAAAAAAAAATGGAGTCCTTTTGCTATAACAACCTAACAGGGCGGGCACAGGCAACCATCTGCTGCCTATCTCTCCAGCAACACTGACTTCCTCATTGCTCAAATACAACAATGTATTTTCTATTTTTCTATCTGTATGTTGTGTACTCCATTGAACCCTCCAACTCTTCCTCTTTCTCTCCCCAATGACAATAATAACAATCTTTTGTATACCTAAACTCCTCTGTGAAATTTGCTTTAACATTTCAGATCCAGTTAAATAAGAAGCAGTTAATAGATAAACTGCTCCTTCTGTTCCCCATTGTAGCTAGGTTACATGTTCAGGTGTGCGAACACATACAATTATTGATCTTGAGAGTAGGGGATTGTCTTTTTTCTGTCTCCTGTATTACCTTTGATTATAACTTTGCTTATGAGTTCATGAATCATACCAATGACACTTGCTAGTGATGATAGGATCTTCTATAGTCCTGCCTCTGCCTTTCTCTCCAACTTCATTTTGAACCTCTTTTCCTTTATGTTCTTGTGGTAAGAACTTGTTTTTTTCCCTTGTGTACCTGCACAGTTTTGCAAAATTTTCTTTTCTTTTTAAAAATGTAAGCCCATTATCTCCTTGCCTTGTAATTTCCTTCTTTTTCACTCATGGATTCTTAATTATCTTTTAAGGTTCAATTCAGGCACCATCCCTCCTGAAAGCCCTTGTCCCTAAAGACAGGCTTACTTCACACTTAAATACAACATCTGTCCTGTGATAATACCTAAGGCATCCCTCCGTCAGGGAAGGTATCATATTATACAGTATTCAAAAGTAGCACCTCTATGTGTCCTTCTTTCCATGGTGAACTAAACTCTTCAAGGAAAGGGGCTATGTTTTTTCTATCCCTCAATCCCTCCCACATGGTATAGACCAATCAGGTGGCAAGCAAGTAACAAATATGACCAAAATGTTGGTAGAGAGATCCAATGATCATTGCTTAAGCATGCGGCAATCTTGTTTTCACTGTGTAAGGCCAAATTTTAGTAATATCATTAATACCCATGACCATAAAATATATGAATGTGTTTTTAAAACTGGTAAGTATTATCAAATGGAGGTTAATTTTCTTATGAAAGAGGCTTATGCAAAAACCCTGGATCTTTAAGTTATTTTAGGAAGGTGTTATGGTTTGGATATGAGGTGTCCCCCAAAAGTTCAAGTGTGAGACAATGCAAGAAAGTTCAGAGGAAAGATGATTGAATTGTGAGAGTCTTAACCCAAACAGTGAATTAATCCCTGATGGGATTAACTGAGTGGAAAGTAGAGGCAGGTGTGGTGTGGCTGGAGGAAATCATTAATTGGGGATGTGGCTATGGGGTATATATTTTGTATCTGGATCTGGAGTCTCTCTCTCTGCTTCTGGGTCACTGTGACATTAGCTGCTTCCCTCTGCCACCCTCTCCTGCCAAGATGTTCAGCCTCATCTTGAACCCTGAGGAATGGAGCTTTCCTTCTCTGGACTAAGACCTTGAAAGGTGAGCCCTCAGATAAACTTTTCCTCCCCTATAGTTGTGTTGGTTAGATCCTTTAGTCAAAGGAGCAAAAAAAGCTGACTAAAACAGATGGCTATGCAAATTTTTAGGACAGTTAGCCATGGGCCAATCGATTGGATTTTGCTTAGTCTGACTGTATCTATACCATCAGTGGGCACACACATAGACAAACCCAGACAGGATTTAGTACTTGGCTTTCTGTTTCTATGAACAAGGAGATTGATGCTGTCACCTTCTGCAGCCGACTGTGTAGGGAATGGTTGAGGCTTCATCCCTGGCACATGACTGCTCTGAGCTGTCAGGCTGTTCCTTGGAGAACCACAGGAGCATGAATGAGCCCTTGAAAGATAAACACAGGTGGAGAGATGACTATCCCAAATTACATGAAGCTCTAACATACTAGGTATATCTAATATTTTTAAAGAAAAGTGATCATAAGAATATATTTTAGACCAGAGATATTTTATTGGCACATTTAACATCTATTCATGGGAGAAAGGATATTTTTTTTTGTCTGATTCATACATGACTCTGTTAAATGGATATCTTTTGCTTTTTTTGCATTTTCAGCACTAGGAAAGAATGGTGTTACCTTAAATTAGGTAGAGGGAAGTTATGGGAGGGCCAGGGAGGGGTTGTGGGGATAGGAATGATAGTGGAATGAAACAGACATTATTACTCTATGTATATATTTGACTGCATGACCAATATGATTCTGCAACATGTACACTCAGAAAAATGAGAAAGTATATCAAATATATATATATATATATATATATATATATATATATATATATATATCAAAGTGCATAAATGCATTTTACTGTCATGTATAACTAATTAAAACAAATAAAAAATTTTTAGAAAGCATGTATTTTAAAGAAAAAAATGCAAAAAGAGAATGGAGAGATTGAGTATTTTAACTCTTCTATATGTCTATTAGTAATTTGGAAGTTACCATGTTGCTTCAGGGGTAAACATATCTTCAATTGCTTTGTGATTACATGTGATACAGCAGTGTTTTGAATGAAACAAAGTTTCTCAATGAATTTAGCTGGATACTATTTCCCTCAGTAGCCATCAGAGGCCCAGATTATAGAGAACCAGCAGAAGATCCACTTACCAGGGTTCTTTCTGAACAGCCTTTCTGTGGCTCTCTGGGATCAAACTACCGATAGAACTTTAATGACACAACCACAGTTTTAAACATTAGCACTTATGGATTCTGTGGTGGGGAAAGAGGGTATGCAGTGCCTGCCTAGAGACCACACTCATGTTGGCCAAGGAGGGCAGGCAGAGAGACGAAAACAGGGATTCATGGGCTAATGAATCTGTTGGGTTCAGGGCATTATCCAAACAGGTTTTTTGAAAACAGTTTTAATTGGTGGGCTTAAAACAAGCAGGCATGAATTTCAGGGGTCACACCATGACTGACAAGTAGTCACTGTAGCAGATCAGCACAGTGAGGGTCAAAGAGGCTAGTCAAGTAGGCTAACTTTAAGCATTCCATGGGGAAGTGGTTACCAGGAAGCAATTGTATTAGGCAGGTCTGGATATGCAACAAAGAAGAACAGCAGGAGACAGGATTGTGAACCATGTTGAAGGTGACTGAATTCTGCTTCTGATATGGAAGAGTCCAACTTGCATTTCAAAATGAGTGCTGAGGCAACACTGAGTGATAAGCATTCACTATCAGCAGAATCTTTAACTCTATACAAAATGAATATGTGAGTAATAAGTGTGGAAAAAAATTATTATTATGACTAAAATAATCTTGTAGGTATATGCATACTTACTCTTTTTTCCTAGGATTTCATCTGCTTCCCTTTTTTAAAAAATTTATGCAGTATATGTCAATATTTAGAGCCAATTTTATTCTTCAATGATGTGAGAGAAATATCAGTTTAAACTTATGTCACTGATTACAACAGTGAATTGGGACTATAAAAAATTATTGTGAATTGGGGAATATGCTTTACATAAAGGCATTATATTAAGTGTCAGAAAAATCTGGAATTTGCCCAAAGACAAATAGAAGCTGAAAATATAAGGGAAAAGAACTCTAAGATACACATACTGAAGTGAAAATAGCTTTTGAATAATATTTAGGCAAATAAATTCAGAAAGATTTTAGAAGGTTCAGCTTTACAATTAGATTTTTAATATATAAGCATGCTTATTTAACATCATTTTTAATAATATGGAATTTTATCTCATTTTTAATATTCTTCCCTATAAAGTGTACTAGGTTTGAACAAAAAGCCTACAAGTATGTTTTGAAAAGCTAATACATTTTCTTAAAGTGAAAATGTGTAAATTCAAATGCCTTCAAACTTAGCATGTTTAAATTTTAATATATACAAATATTTATTCTCCTACCTATAGTGATTATATTTTTAAAATGGTTTAATAAAATCTAAAAGTAAAGTTTGACTTTTTTTAACAAAACAATGCTCAAGTTTGACAAAAACATGCACAAAATTCTGCATATTTCACAGTAAAAATGAATCTATCATATAATGTAACCAATAAAACAAAGCCATATAAAGCTACGGAAAGTGTAGATTAGCAGAGAAAATTGTGATGTGTTGTAATAAGACACTGTTTTGTTGATAGAAACATACATCAAATTCTTTCTAAATTTCTAGATTCATGAATAGCAAAATTTTCAGTGATTATCAGAGTTGTAGGTACAGAAAGCTGGCTGACATCATTCTGGAGGTAATTTTGTATGCTCTTGAGAGGGATAAGAGCAGATATACTTTTCACTGATAAATCTTTGGAATAACTGAGAAATAAACTTTCTGGAATTCTGTTGCATTGCTATTGAAGGTTCTAATGCCTGTTTCTAGATCCCTTTCTTTTGTCCTCTGTCACACAAGACTTAAATAAAACAAAATCACAACAGAAAATTTGGGCAAAGCCAAAATGAGGATGAGTTGGCCAAAAATAATGAGTTCTTGGTGAAGAAAGAAGCATCTTGCATAGAGATTTCTTATATGAACTAAAGACTAACACAGCGTCTATGGCAAGATTTTAGTCATTATTTGTCATCACTTTTTTTTTTTAATTACAGAAAGTATTAGGTAGTTTAAGGAAATTTTCCTTAAAAAGGTTATATGACTTTCTTAAATGAAGAACTCATTTAAGAAACTGAAGAACAATGAGGAATCTTTACATATCAAAATTTAGGAGTGGCCCAAATGGTATATCTTGAAAAAGATAAGACACAGCATGATTGAAACAAATCTATTTGGTTATTTGTCAGCGGAGATTCAAGCAGATGGCTTCTATTTAAAGAGTTAAAATCAAATACTATTATTAATTTTATTCTAGCCTTTTACATTTGATGGTCTAAATTTGAAAGATTATTTTAGATAAAATGAAAGATAAACAAAATAAGTAATTCTTCCGGGGCTTGGCATGCGCCTGTCACTGGGTTTGACTCTCAGCACCACATACAAATAAAGATGTTGTGTCCACCGAAAACTAAAAAATAAATATTAAAAAAATTCTCTCTCTCTCAAAAAAGTAATTCTTTCATGTGATTAGAAAGAAAATAAAACATAAAATGTGTGAAGTAATTAACAGTAAAAATAACAAAGAATAACGTGTAAAACAAAAATAAATAAACCTGAAGCCAATGCTTTAAAAAGGCAGCTAAAAATTATTTTTTAAAAAGAATATTGTGTTTGATATCTAGAAGAGATTGAGTAATCATGTGCCTCTTACTTATAATCTGGTATCAATACACTTTAAATATAATTAATTGTACATGAAAAATTTCCAGACCCATACAAATTGCTAAAATCAAATTAAGACAATGTGAGGTATTAAAAATGTCCAGAAATGACATCAAACATGTTAAAATATAGTCAAAACTTTGCCAGACCTTAACAACTTCTCAGTGAGTTTTACCAAACAATCCCATTTTATAGATAGTGCTTCAGATCATCAAAAACAATTGAAAATTTCTTGATAGATTCTCATATGAGATTGACTTGAGTTTTATGTCAAACTGATGTGGTGAACTAAAATTGATTTCTATGCATGTATGAGTTAGTTGGGATGAACTCAATTACTATGTAGAATTCTAATATAAAAAAAATTCAATGTGAGTCTATTTGAGGTTTAAAAATTTAAATATATACATCAGATACATAAATACAGGTAATGAACAATTGACAAACTGAATCCTCCTGTATTACAAATAAAACACAATATGTTTAAACAGTGTTAGTTTAGTATTGAAGCTATAATTAAAAATATAAGAGTGTGACACTGCATTAAAGATGAGACAGGAAGGACTTACTGAAATTTAACATATAAACCAGATCTCCAAATGGCCATCTCACTGAGATTCCTTCTATGTAGACATGTTTACTATATAGCTTATACTGAGCAAATGGCCATTATTAAGATTATATGACATCCATGTTATACTTTGGATACAAGTTGTCCCCCAAAAGCTCACATGTGATACAATGCAAGAAGGTTTATAGGGGAACTAATTGGGCTATGGCCTTAACCTAATCAGTGAATTAATACCCTGATAAGGATTAACTGGTTGGTAACTGAAGTGGTAAGGTATGGCTGGAGGAGGTGGGAATTAGGGCATTGCTTTGATGTATATATGTTTGTATCTGAAGAGTGGAGTCAGTCTCTCTCTCTCTCTCTCTCTCTCTCTCTCTCTCTCTCTCTCTCTCTCTCTTTCTCTCTCGTTCCCTCCTCCCCCCTCCACCCTTCTCCCCCTATGTCTTTCTCCCTCTCTCTCTCCCTCTCTCTCTCTCCTTCCTCAAAATTATGTGAGCTGCTTCCCTCTGCCACTCTCTCCCACCATGATATTCAACCTTACCTCAATCCTAGAGGAATGGAGCTGGCCTTTATGGGATGAGACCTCTGAAACTGTAAACCCTCAAATAAATTTTTCCTCTTCTACATTTTTTTTTGGCAGATCTTTTAGTCACAGCAGCAAAATATCTGACTAAAACAACCCACTACCACTTCTGCCTGGCTAGTTAGACGGAAGGTATACTTGGAACCAAAGGACAAATAATTCTTGTGCAAATTTGACTTATGTGTGACATGAATATGATGACATATGAATTAGATCAATAGAATTTCATTTCTCCTGATTGTTTGAATTAAGAAATACCACTGAGTCAATGGAACAATTCAGGTCTAAGGCCACATAAGTTCTATGGAGGTCAGAGTTATGTGGAAATGTAAGTAGCATAATGAAGCAGACACTAAGAAATTGAGAAGAAAATGATGCGGAAGATAAAAAGGTATTTTATGGAGGGAGTAAGAAAGCTCAAAAGTAGTCAACATTCAGAAATGAAAATTAGAGAAAAGCTGAGACACCATGAAAAAATAGCCCATGAAAGATTTTCTGAAAAAGTAGGTGTTTGTTCCCTATGAGTTCCTCTGTTATAAAAGCAGGGGTCAACAACTTGCAGTAAAAAGGCCAAATAAAGCCCACCTTCTCTTTTTGTACTGTTTATAAGCCAATATTTTATATAGTTCCGAATGATCTATAAAGCAAAGTGCAAAAAATACTTAGTGACAATTAAGAAATATATATAATCCCAACTTTCATGTACATACACAAGTGCATTAGAACATGGCACACCCATTCCTTGACTGATCATCTGGTTGTTTCCATGTGTTATGGCAGAGTAGAATATTTGCTACAAAGAGAGTCTGCAGTGATCACATCACTTTGCACTGATAAGACCTCCTGTGAAAGCAAATAAAACTGATGAAGTTAAAACAGTGTTCTAAGTGATGCTATATGAGAAGACTTGAGTATTCATGCTGAAAGGTGAAACATGTAAAATCTCATAGCAGATCATCATTAACAAATGAACATTTTTTACAATGTATAAAATTTAGTTTTATTTGTAACATACAAAGCAGTTGATTTTACGTTAGGGAGATTCAGAAAGCAGTGGGTTGAAGAATCTCGGAGGTAAATAGCAGTGAGGTCTTCATGCACTGTGGCATATTCTCTAAAAGCTAAGAAAAGCTAAAGTCAGAATTCCAATATACTGCAGTATACCCATAATTAAAATTCTCTTAGGCACTTCTGGGTGTCTCTGAATGGAACAATGAAATCCAAAGGAATTTGTGAACCATTTGCAACATGTTTCTCTCTCTCTCTCTCTCTCTCTCTCTCTCTCTCTCTCTCTCTCTCTCTCTCTCTCTCTCGATTTACTTTTTATTTTTTAATTATTTTTTTAAATTTATATATGACAGCAGAATGCATTACAATTCTTATTACACATATAGAACATAATTTTTCATATCTCTGGTTGTATACAAAGTATATTCACACCAATTTGTGTCTTTACACATGTTCTTTGGTGAACATTTTAATTAGCAATTAATTTTGATGATGGGAAACACCAACTAAATCTCAATTAAGTGAAATGCTATCTCCTCAGGAAATCATTCCATTCTTTGCCTTAGTCAACCTGTTACAAAATATTGTATTCAATTACTGTATTTTGGAATTTAATGTTCTCTCATGTAAATACATGCATATTATCTTAAATTTCAACTCTTGCCTCTAAAACCTTAAATACTGCTTTTTTTTTCTTAAAGAAAAAGTTTGCAAAACTCTAACTGGTTCCCATGTATCCTTACAATATACCTTCTTTTGTTTGAGGAAAATTTAGGAGTTTTTGCTTCTTGAGCAAAAAACAAAGAACAACTACAACATTAAGACTGCCAAGAGTTTTTTTTTTTTAATGATAAAATTTGAGGCAAAATTAATTAAACAAAATTAAAGAGGAAACTTCATCTAAAAAGCAGTAAATACTAAAGAAAACAGCTACAACTTCATATTTTATGTAACAATATCTACTAGGAAAACAGTGATACATTTATATAAATAGTCATTTGTTATCAATTAATACTATTTTTGTTTGTAACAGATCAGCTAGATAAAAAAGTAAAAAGCTGATTACAGTGGCACATGCCTGTAATCCCAGTAGTTTGGGAGGCTGAGTCAAGAGGATTGGGAGATTAAACCCAGCCTCAGCAAAAATGAGGCACTAAGCAACTCAATGAGACCATGTCTCTAAATAAAATATAAAATAGGGCTGTGGATGTGGCTCAGTGGTCTAGTTGACCCCAAGTTCAATTCCTGGCATTCTCTTCTCCAAAAGTTGCTGAATTAATAGCTAGAATGCATAAACTTCTATACGCTGTCATCTGAGGATACCTGTCTGCATATCCCTTTTAAAAGTATTCATATTAAATCAGTATAAAAAGTGAAATTTTCATAAATTTACATTATTTGACTACAATGGAAGAAATTGAGGAAAACATGAATTTTTTTCATCATATGGTAGCCAAACCTATCACCTAAAATTATAAATAAAATTCTTATCAACATAATTACTGGGTGAAGAATGAAAGAAAAATTGTAATTTAAGGAAGGGGAAAAATGCTGCAGACCACATATTTAGAAAACAGGGTTAAAATTTTATTTGGCAAACACTAATCTCTAAGTAATTGAATTATTTTAAAAACAATGAGAATAATTTCAGATTTCTTTCAGGACTTGAAGATATGCAAAATAAAGTTAAGAACACAAAAGTAAGGAAATAATTGTGTTTAAAACAAAACCCTAGTAGGAAAAGTACTATTGACAGACACAAGTAAGAGAACTTTAGCAGTTAAACAAGAAGAAAGTATAGCCAATGTCATCATTAACAAAGGTAGTCAAGAAACAATAAACACAAATGGAAAACCAGAGATAAAGCAAATTATTGGGAGAGAGAGATATTTTTTGCTTAATAGTATATACACCTTGAAATATACATGTATAAATATATTTATCTTAATTAAATGAAAAATATAAGAAACATAAGAAATATAATCTTGCTTCAGGAGCATTTATAAATCTGAATAGGCTGTGTGGAAAATGAAGAACTTCTATTCAAATATTATTATGCTCATTCTGAAAATTTTAATAATCAGATAATTTTTAATAAAGAATAATAAAAAAGCCCTATTGTCGGATTGACCATGGGGAAAAGTCATGTAGATTTCTTTTTTTTTTTTTTTTGTTAAAGAGAGAGTGAGAGAGGAGAGAGAGAGAATTTTCAATATTTATTTTTTAGTTCTCGGCGGACACAACATCCTTGTTGGTATGTGGTGCTGAGGATCGAACCCGGGCCGCACGCATGCCAGGTGAGCGCGCTACCACTTGAGCCACATCCCCAGCCCCATGTAGATTTCTGACCTTTGGCTGTATATCCTTTTCCTCTTTGGCTCTAATATAGATTTTATTTTTTTCCTTAGGCCAATATTGAAAACTTGCACTTTACAGTAATTATATAAAAATTACCAAATTACTGGCAAACAGTTTTGGTTCATATTCTCTATTAATTTTGTAATGTTTTTGTTTCTGAAGTTATTTTTTTTACTCTCTATGTACATTTTTTTCTCCTTGGTCAAACCAGTAAACTGCAAAACCATTTTTATTTGTTTTCTTTTTAAATAACTTGAATATAATGAGGTCATGGCTTCCATCTCTTGGGTTTCTATTGAAGTTCTGTTGACAGATGGTATTTAGAACAGAGTTGGTCATATAGTATGTATTTCAGACAATCCTTTCCATAGGAAGACAATATCTGTCTACAGTTCTGAGGAACCATTCCTTAGTATACTACCTTCTATCCCTATTCTCTCTCTTGTCCACCTGAGTGCTGTGGTGATTCCTTTCCTTCCAGACACAGTAGAGAATGGTATCCCTATAACCTGGAAGCTAGGCTTGGCCATGTCTCTTGCTTTGGGCAGTGAAACCATGTGGGAGCCCTGAACAGGCTGTGCATGCCGCCATCATGAGGGTGCATATCCATTGGTTTGAAGTGCTCTACTGGCACAAGATGGGCTGTTTAACCTGGATATGCAGAGAAATTGTGAAATAAATCTCAGTGTGCTAAGGCACTGAAACTTGTGAAATATTTCTATCTATCCTAATATTAACTCTAATAAAAATATCTCAACTTCTGAATAAATCTTTCACATTCCTTATGATTTTTTTATTCATTTATTTTCTTTAACTTGATATGCTCTATTACTCTTGAAAAATCTCCAAATTCCTGCTCAGTATCTGTTTTTTTATTCAGTATAAATAGTTTCATTTTTATAATATTCATTGATTTTTTTTTTTAAATGAATACATATCTCTCAGAATTATAAATCTGTTCATGTGAGAACCTGTTGTAACTGTTGGCTTTGTTTTCTCTGATAGTAATTATAACATTTGTCTAATAGAGCACCTTTTTTTATAGTATTGCCTTTTCTTGGATATTTTCATCATCAATAGAGTGTTCATCTTAGACTGTGTCCTGAATCTGCTGGTAGACGTTTGCTTGGAGGGCAGGATATGATGGTCTGTCATGAACTTTATTCTGACTTGTCTACTGTACGTAAGGAGAATGAAGAAGGAGGCCTCTCTCACCTCTACTCTCCACTGGAGGGGGTTGCTTACTTGGGGTCATTTGGGTATGGGATCTTCCTAGACCTTAGTAGCTTTTAAGGCTGCCACTGCCCCTTCTCCCCCAGAATCTCCTATATCCTCCTGCTTGTTAGACCACTGTTCTGGACCTTTGTGAGTCTGGTTTTATGGGAGACAGAGGTAAGAAAGTAGTATGCAGGTTCTTACATGATGACTCCATTGTGGTCTACCTATGAAGCACTCTGGGTATTATGTAAGTACCTTCTCCTCCTGGTTCTGTTTGCAGCTTCCCCAGAGACCTGATCTGCAGTTCCTATGCTACAAACTAATCTCTTCCACCTGATCACTTAATAGTTTCCCCTCTCTTGGACTTTTGGTATTATATCCCTAACAGTTTGGGACACTTTGCCCTTTACAAGTGTTCTTCTTGAGTGGTTTCTATTTGAGGACAACTCCACATTGGCTTTCTCAAATGGATCCAGATCCAGTCTCCAGGAAATCTTGTCGTCAATAGAAAGTAGCTTTCTGTCAACAGCCTCCTTTTTCTTTTCTCTGCCAGCTCAATTCAGTCAAATGCCATTAGAATTTGCCTATAAAAGCCAAACACCTGTTTTTGCTTTCTAAATTCCACAGACCATAAATCCAAGTTTCGAGTGCTTCAGGAACAGCCATTGCACACTGCATTTTTCCTTCTAAAACCCCTGCTTCTCTCAGAAGGAATACTGACCAGTATCTTTAAAGAATGTCTCTCTAAAAGTCCTTTCCACCAATGCTAACTGCAGGTAAAGTGAGGAGGAACAGGCAACAGAACACTTTTTGTAATCTCTTGGCATGTCCCTTATGCCAGGTCTAACATCAGGCTTTGGACCATAAGAGGTAAGTATTCTCTATGATTACTCTCTTCTTCGTATTCCTTAACTGAAACTGAGACAGAAAGAAATTGGTTTCAATGTTTTATTATATTTGTCCAAAGTTTCAATCTGGTCTTGTCTTCTTTATATCTAATAGGAATCTTCACAAGATACTCTTCTTGTTTTTCTGCAGTTATGGTTTATAAGTGAGTACAATATCAATCATTTCCAGGGATTTAGAGGAGACATACCCAGCTGGAAACATGGACTCAGCCTGCAATCTTAATATGAAACTTCTTTGGTAGTTCTACTGCTCATACAACACGTTACTTAGAATACATTACTTTTTCTGCCATATATCTGTGTCATTTTTTTTGACCAACTATAGATCAAAATATTTAACTCTTTAGAAAAATCCCTTCTATTAAATATACTGTACTATTTATATAATACTTATAGGGACTCTCAATTCCTGATGTTCAATGACCTGACAAAATATCATAGATAGATGGTAGGTAGATAGATCTATGTTTGTATATATTGGAAAACATTTCAGGAAAGGAGAATTATCAAAATTGTATGCAATCATAGCTCGAGGACTCCAAAGGGCACAGACTTGGTTTTGTGAGTGAGCAGCAGGAAGGGGACTTTTAGGCACAGTGCCTTCTCTAGACGTTACTTTTCACTCTTGACATTTAGTCTTAGGCAAGTATTTACCCAGATCATTTTATTCCTGGTTGAAGTAGAATTCTGGAAAATTTGTCAAGTTTGAAAAAGTATAGTAACTTTAAGTTTCAAAGTCAGGGACATAGACTCTTACTTTCCCAAGGCAATGAAATCTACTACCACATGACATTTCATATACCCAGATAGTTATTCAAGACATTGAGTGAGGATCTCAATGTTCAGTCTACTTAGTAAGAACCAGATGTCTTACAAATACATCAGTTTATATTTTAATCCTCCCTAAGCGTCATTGATGAACAATTCATCAATCATTGCCTTTTTTTACAGTTGATGTTGTTATGCTTCATTGTGCTGATTTTAGTATTATATCACAGATGATACAATAGCTCCTGACCAGGCTATAATATTATTCACTGGGTAGCTACCCAATTAATGTATAATAATTAATTTTTAAATTTATGTGTTGCTTATTAGAAATAACTTTGAGATAGTGTGAAGAATAGAATCAAAATGGGACCCCAGAAAGTCTGCATTTTTAGTTTCAAAAATTATTTTCTAAATGATGGCAAACTTTTATAGAGACTCAGCTTCATCTTCATACTCAGAACTGGGAAATAATCCTCACCTTTAGTATTCTGAGAGCCATAATCAGTTGCCAGGATTCTGTAACATAGAAAGTTGGTACGGGGGATGTAGGTGTCAGTAAGGGCCCAAAGAAACCACTTACAATATCTGGAACAAGGGCACTCCAGGAAAGCTGGTGAGTGGCTATTTTCAATTCTAACTCCCTTTTCATATAAAAACAATAATGATAACACTAAATGAAGCCTCCTACGTCCCTATGCTATAGTGCTGAATTGCAATGAACCTGGCTTCAGTGCTGTGGAGTGATGGCATTCCCCAATCTCATTACTGAAAACTCTGCCTTGTCATTTAACATTTAGTGGAGCGTGCAGTGTTGTAGGTGAAATTTTCTTTCAGTTTAAATACATAACTGTAACAGCAAGTTGGAATCCTCTTTATCTTCAGGAGGATGGATAGGGACATTCATTCATTTTTGCATACATTGGGTAAATATTTAAGTACCTGATATTTATCAACATGATGCCATTTGCTAAGGGATATAAAAGAAGCACTACTGCTCAGGATCCCGAAAGTGGAGATGCTTACTTTGGAACCTTAATTGCATCTTAAATTTCACTTAACCCTACTTCTTAGCAAGCAACAATGATGACAGACACCTGTGTGTGTGTGTGTGTGTGTGTGTGTGTGTGTGTGTGTGTCTGTTTTCTGTGTATTTCTAAGGGTGGAACCCTTGGCCATTCTACCACTGAGCTATATCCCCTGTTCTTTTTATTTCATTTTATTTATTTTTTAACTTTAAGACAACTTCTCGTGAAATTGCCAAGGAACTTGAACTTGTGATCCACCTTCCTCAACCTCCCAGGTTGATGGGCTTATAGGTATATGTCACCAGGCCTGGCCAGATGCCAATTTTGATCATTTATTTCATTGATTAGCTTCACAAAAATGCAATTTTGCAGAATCACAAATTGGGTCTGATAGAGGTTCATATTTTGGCCAAAGTAACAGAACTGGTAAGTAAAGTAATAACACAACTAGTAAGTGAAATGACAGAGCCAGGACTTCCATTCTGGTTTATTTTACTCTAAAGTCTCTTTTTTTAAACTTCTAATCTATATTGCTTCCAAAGTACTGCATCAAAACTACTTATTGCATTTTCAAAGTACAGTAGAGATCAAAGCAAATAAGATCAGTTGGAAACCCCACTACATCACAAGCCTAGCAAACATTCTCCCTCCATTCCTTACGTATAAATATGTATTCAAGTCCTGAAAATTTATCTTCCTAAATATTTTCCAAGTGGGTTTCTCTCTTTCTACTTCTCCTATTGCTTTCCTATCAATACCTTCCTTGATTGCTTTCCTGTTTCAATTTTTTCCCATTAATCTCTTTTGATTTATCACATAATAATCAATGCAATACACACAACTGACCCTCACATAAAGAAGGCGCCAATGGCTTTCCATCATCTGATCAAACACCTTATGTCTGTTGTGTCATTTAGCCCCTATACCTCATCTCCATCCATGCTCTTGCTTCCCTCTGCAACCTCCTAAAGTACAAAGACAGATATATCTCACGACATTCATTACTCTGCTTCATGCATTCTTTATTTTAACCATTCTCTTTGGATGTGGAAGGTCCTCTCCATATTTATAATATACCTCACACACCTCTCTATCCTAGTATTTCCTAGGTTAAGTTTGAAAATACTTAGCTCTGTGTCTGTAGTGTGGGGCATTATCTTTTTCATATATGATTCTCCAGTGCCTTATCAAGGGAATAACAATGGATGTTTATGAAATTGAATTAAAACAAAATGACAGCAAAACAAACCATCATTATAACAACCAAACAAAACCAATGACTAAGATATTCTTAGATGTTTTTCTGACAGAATATAGAAAATACCTGTGAGGAGGGGATGATGAAATACCAGTAGACTTAGGTAATTCTCACAGGCTTACCACTTGGCTACATTTTTTGTGTTATATTACTTCAGAACATCCATCTAGAATCTGGGACAGGTCTCAACTTCCTAATTAAGTTGTGCATTGGATGATCCTTGGATATCATTCAATGCATACAAGTGTGTGGTTACCACAGAAACTACACTGCACACCAGAAACGACTTCTTAGGAGATGTTTCTTCTAGAGGCTACAATGTGAATTGAGAGAAGACCTACACCTAAAGTAAAAGCAAGGCATAAGAAAGATTCTGTTTTGTAAGCAGAAACATCTCCTTTGCTCCAAGTATGTACCCTAAAATGACATGGCATTAGTTAGGAGGAACTAAGGGAGAAAATATGGATACAAAGTGGCACATAGTACCCCAATCTTGGATACATCACAGCCTTCCTGAAAGTGTAGGGTCTTCTGTTATTCTACGAGGAGCTTCTACCTTGGTCTTGTATTCTAACTACACCTGACGACCTTGTAGAAAGGTTACATGGCTGAAGATGCAGGAGCAGCCATCCCTGGTTCTAAGAGGCACTGTTTCTTCAGTGATAAAATGTTGAGATTAAAAGATGCTCTCTGCTGTGGCCCTAGATGCCACATGAAAAATTTCTCATCAGTATGCCTGGGCCCTTGGTTTTCTGGGGCTGGCAGAGCACTCATCTCTTTGATTGGGACATACTCAAGTTAGTGCTGGAAGCTGTCCAAGCAGTTTACAAAAATAGTGGCACAAGGTCTTCGAGAGTCTTACACACTGTATTTCAGTCACTTCCACCTACTTGGAAGGCTAAGATTGCAGCTTTTCAATGAGGGGGCCTTTTGGGCTGGTTGAACAAAGGAAAATAAAAATTCATTGTCAATGTTTACACTGTTAAGGGAATAAGGTTTTAGGAAGGTGTGATTTGGTCACAGTCAGTGGATTTCTGAAACTCAAATTCTTTTGACATTATTAAGAATCAATTAAGCATTATTCCCCCAAGTAATGTCATGGTCTCTTGGCAATTTATCCAGGGTACATTCATAGCCTCTTTGTAGGTAAAGTACAAATGGGACTGATTTAGATCAAGGACAGCTTTAAAACTAATGAGTGGATCCCAGAGACAGACTAATGAAAAGCTTTATAAGAAATTTTCTCAACTATCTTCTCTGCATGTGCCCAACTTTAAAGCATTTAGCAGTTTCCTTCAACCTTCTTAAGAACAAAGAGACAAAATTGAGGACCATATTTATTAAAGACCCAATAAAAATTGCATGGAATTATATAAGTATAACTAAAAGTTCACAATTTATAGCAGTAAGCCTTAGGTTTATCTTCAGAAAAGGAGACAGTTGGTTTTACTATAAGAAATTATAGAAGTCGTAATTTAAAAAAAAATCATTGTTGAGGGATTTGTTAAAAGCAGATCATGGGTCTCAGCTTTTAGTGAATTTATTTTGAACCTCCTGAAGCAGACACTGCAAATTTTTACATTCTAATGAGTGAACTAAAAACATATATTTCAAAGCAAATAGCACTCATAAATTACATTTATGACACATGAGGTTGCTGACTGCTGTGCAGGGAGCGCAGAGTAATGCTGCTAATATGCACTCTAGCTTGATTTCCTCAGTTCCCAACATGCTCTAATTCCACACTACAAATCTTTAAATGGCAGTTATATTTTAATTAATGTGATTATGTGCTGCCATTAGCAAACCCTCCCCCAGCACATTTCTCCTGCCAGGCTCACGAATGCCAGTAAACCATTAACATAAAAGGGCTGTTTGCTTATTAAATTCATCCACACAAATAGGCAAGGGTTGCAATTGTTGATTTGCCACTGAAAGAACAGAATGAGAAGGAGTTGCTCAGTGCCTGGCAGTTGCAATTATCTGGTGTAATTAAGTCTAATTTATAAACCCCCCCCAAATGAGAAAGTAACAATTTTTGTTAATTAACAAGAGCATTTGTAAAGCTCGTTAACTCCATCATTCACAGTCCGCCTGGAAAAATGGAAGCATATGGCTGGAACGATGGGACATGTTGCTTATGTGTATTTGTGCATTAATCTGTTTGGAAGGTCTAATGATTGAAATGGGAGCTAGAAATGGATGCTATATTACTGAGCAAAGAAGATCTACTGTTTTCATTTATCTTTACAGCAACGTGAGTGCTTTGTCATTATCTTCTGCATACGGTTTCATTATTCTGATACAGCACTCCACATTGCCTCATACCATCATGCCCATAAGCCTGCAGGGTACAAGAGCACTTATCTTTCCTGATGACTGTTGAATCATTTAAAACAAGTTATTAGTGAAACAATTAAAATGATATTGGTTCACAATTGTATTTATAGCTGGCAGGCATAATGGAACATTCTGAATAGCAGTCGGGGGTTCTCAGAATGGATGGAAAATGCTGTTAATCAGAGACAAGAGAAACCTCTAAAGAAAACCTAAATTGCAAGAGCACGTTAATTGTATTGGAGCATTTCATTTAATTGAGAACAAAGGGAAGGTAAAAATCATATTATCAATGTTTTATGAACATGAAGAAATAGGAAAATTACTATGTCATTTGTCACATATCTTCTTTGGAAGTGAAAATTAAAAAGGCAGTATTTAACTTTAACCAGAGCAGGCCAAGTACATGGTGTTGGTACATGTTTTCATTTTCAAAGGGAACATCAAAATAAAACATAACAAATAAATTAATTAACTAATAAATACAGAGGAAGACATTGGGCCAAATATCCCACATGCAAGGGAAGATTCTACATCAGACTCAGAGAGATCATTAAATGGCTATAAAGGCAATGAAAGTTGTCTTTGCTCATAATTATGAACTCTACTCATAATTCTTAAGAAACTACTGTAATCAGATTATCAGTAAGAAGTATATAAATGCATTTTTTTCTTTCTTGTCTTTAGTGGTAGAAGTCTCTGGAATTTATAAGAGATGATTGGCAGCATATAGGTAAATGAATAGTAAACTTCTCCTTTCACATAAGTCAATTCATCTTAAACATGCCCTGACTGGTAATGTGATGGAAATTGTCAGTCACACTAAATAGTGTGTGTGGAATTTGTTTATTTATTCTCACAGGAAACAGCTATGGAACAGAAGAGTTAGGGTAAGCAACAGTGTGGAAGATGTTAATTGTAAGAAAGAAGTATCACATTAGAGTTTTTCTCTAATAAACAATTTATATGGGAACTCAGATCTCTTCAGTGAAAGTCCACTTGATTATATGAATGAGCTAAAGTAGTTCAAATCAGTTTATTTTATTTTATTTTTTGGTTCAAAATAATCTGATTTGTTATTGTTACCAAAACTCAAATTATTTGATTGGGTTGGCTAGAAATATAGAAAGTTCAAATAGCATAAGTATAGCACTAGGTATCAATTCAATCATTCTGAATCCCAAATACCATTGAGTGGACCAACACACACATAGAGAACAAATGCATTTCTCTATATTAGAAGAATTTAAAGTGGAAATTAAAATACTGCAATGGGTTTCAAATCAGTAAATGTTTATTGGCTGAGAAAGCCTGAACGTGATAAAATTATTGCACCATGAAAATTACATATGTTGGATACAAACTATCCTTAACTATCTTTATTAGCAAGATTTTGGATCTTAAAGAAATAGATTACAATAGTAACAGTTAGTGCTTATTAAGTTTTTTCTGCATACCAAGCATAGATCTAAATTTATGTTAAGTTTTTAAAATTATATCCTCAAAACAACACTATGAAGTAGTATTATTATCCTCATTTTGAAAATTAGCAAATTTGGGCACAGAAAATTTTTGTAACTTGCCTAATGACAACAAGCTAAATGCTGAGAGAGATTGTTTGTCAACTACTCAAATTATAATCCATTAAATTGGATATTTGAATTAATGTATTGACTCTATCCATATAGCCTTTTACACTGAGAAATATTTAAAAAGAATCTGCAATGATAATTTCCCATTTGTTTTTCCAGTTTTGAAAGTACAAGCCCACAATTAAAATAAATTTATATAATGATAGAATAATTTTGAAACTTAATAGGCCAGACAAGCAATTCATGTTTTATTGTCTGCAATTTTCTGATTGCTGACTTGGAGGTAAGCTGGGCTGCAAGTAGAGGATAGAAAGGTATGTAGAAAAAATAAAGGGTCAGACAAGTGAACTGTCTTTCGGTCTTTTTTTCATTCTGGCTTTCTTCTATCACCATCATCCATGCAAGTGAGTAGGTCTCTCTTTTTCTCTAGCACCATTTTCTTTTACAGGGAAAATAGCAAAAATATGACAGGATATACCTACTGCCTGTTTAGTCTGCCAGTAGATTTGAATTGTTTTATCTTTATCATTATTTTAAGTTTGTCTAAAACATCTACATGTTTGGTTGTTTACGGAATTTTTTTCTTTTAGATAGTATAGAAACATTCTTAAAAATCTGTTATATGGTATATAAAGTGTTTTTCTTTTAAAACTCATAAAAATCTACTCATTTTTATTAAGTATTAATCAAAATTTCATTGTTTATACTATATCCATGAGAAAATCAGAAAATTATTTAGTATACTTTGTATAAAGACATTATGATGAAATAAGTCTTAAAATTCAACTTTACTGGGTCTACATAAGAAAATGACACTGATTATGAATATTATTGCCAATTTATTTATCTTACATGTCTATCTTATTTAGTAAGTATTAGGACCCAGTACTTGAGGAAGGAGGGCAAATTATAGTTTTACCTATTTCTTATCCAGGTGTACCGTTCCACTTACTTCAGTTAAATTATGTGTATGTGTATTTGTATATGTATGTTATTGTGTGTCTTTAGGGAAGAAAATATCAAATCTGCAACAAATCATTGTGAAGAATTGAATGTGATAAATACAATAAAACTTAAGTTTTACTGGTGTTGTGGTACACGCCTGTAATCCCAGTGGCTCGGGAGGCTGAGTCAGGATGATTGCAAGTTTGAAGCCAGCCTCAGCAATGGTGAGCTACTAAGCAACTCACTGAGACCCTGTCTCTAAATAAAATACAAAGTAGAGCTGGAGATGTGGCTCAGTGGTTGAGTGCCCCTGAGTTTAATCCCCAGTACCAAAAAACAAAACAAAATAACAACAATAAAAAACTTAAGTTTCAAGCTTGAAGGAAAGCAAATTGATTATTTTTATTTGTCTGTTTGTTGATATTAATATCCATGGTGAAACAAGCAATAGGGTATAGATTCAGTTTATAAAAATACTGACTAAAGCAAGAGAGAAAATTCTCTTCATACAGGTGCTATTAGACACCGAAATATACCGTTCAGAGAACATGTAGGATCTCTTAGTCTAAGAACTTTAGTGTTGGTAGAGAAACACCTCTATAAACTCATATGAATCTCAGCAGAGAAAATGAAAGAATTTTTAAAAATCCTGCTCTCTTGTCTGAAGATATTAATAAATGTTTACTGAAATACACACACACAATATATATATATATATATATATATATATATATATATATATATTAGATTCAATGCGATTATAAAATAATATTTGGAATTTGTCAGATAATTTGATCAAGTGAATTTTGCTAAAGAGAATGTACATGGTTACTGATGGTTCTGGTGGTATGTGAACATGCCAAAGATCGCTGAGAGACTTTTCTCCAGAGAACAGAGTCTGACATCAATTTCACATGACTGGAAAAACATAAATTAAATTTAACTGGTCTATAATAGAGCAACGCTGAATTCCATTATCAATTAGGAAAGACCTTTTGCTAGTATAAGCAAACAATTCTGATTTCCTCATTTTGCCATGCTTTTTTTTTTGCTTTAGAGAAACCAGAGAAATATCAAAGAATGTTGGGACTTGGAAAAAGTAAGGATGTACTACAGCTCTGGTCTCAGACTCGGATTTATTGTAGCTTCCCACCATTTGGTTTTCTCTCTCACTCAAATGAGGATATGGGAAGGCAATTTATCACTGAGGAAAGTTAAATCCTCCTTTTCTTTTTCTTTCCATTCTCTCTAATCAGCAATTCTGAACTAGAATAAATGAAAAATCAGCTTACCACAGGCTCTTAAATACCCTGAGTGTGTGATAACTACACATTTAACCATGAAAAGTTGTGATGATTAAAGAAAAGATATTTTCTTAAATTGCTGTTGTTATTATGTTTTATTAATTATTTTTCCACCCAGCACCTGGTTCAGGCTCCCTGCAGCCTTGAGTACGGCAAGTCTGGCAGGCCTACTGCAGCCAGTAGAAACACAGTTAAAACATGGTAACTAGAGTTTAGACCCAAACATTTGAAGCACCACAGGCTGGGAAAATGCTGCAGTATAATTACAAATTTATCTACTCTTGGTGACTATCTTAAGACGTACACATTTTGCTAAACCTTGATTTACTTTGAAATTAGTGTTTGTAGTAACTGAACATGTCCATGTGTGTATTTGTAAGTATAGGAGAGTAGCCATATATCTTGGAAGTCAAATTTTTATATCATCAAAAAGCAGAAGTATATACTTTCATTTCTCTCAAACATTGGATATACTTTTCTATTCAACTAAAAATTTTAATTATATTATATAGAAAAGAAATGCATATCCTTGACTAATGTCCTTATTAGTTATCTAAATTGGTCTTTACATGAGAATACCAACAGCATATATTCCTGCCTTTTGTTGTTGGAAGCTTTTGGTCCGCCAAAGGAACATAATGATAATTCTGTTCATATCAGTCTATAAATATAGAAATGGAGTTAAATGCATTTTAAGCAATAATACAACATAATATTTAAGTACTTTGTAGCATGTCATTAGGTTCTAAAGCATGCATATATATATATATATATATATATATATATATATATATATATTACCTCATTTTATTTAAACTGCCTTCCCATATCTTCATTTTGAGTGAGAGAGAAAACCAAATGGTGGGAAGCTAAAATAAATCCGAGTCTGAGACCAGAGCTGTAGTACATCCTTACTTTTTCCAAATCCCAACATTCTTTGATATTTATCTGGTTACACTAAAGCAAAAAAAAAAAAAAAAAAAAAAAAAAAACATGGCAAAATGAGGAAATCAGAATTGTTTACTAGGAAAGACTAGTAAAAGGTCTTTCCTAATGGATAATGGAATTCAGTGTTGCTTTATTTTGGAACCAACCTAGATGACCTTCAATAAATGAATGGATTAAAAAATGTGGCATATATACACAATGGAATATTACTCAGTAATAAAAGAGAATAAAATCATGGCATTTGCAGGTAGATGGATAGAGGTAGAGAAGATAATGCTAAGTGAAGTTAGCCAATCCCAAAAAACCAAATGCCGAATATTTTCTTTGATATAAGGAGGCTGATTCATAGTGGGATAGGGAGAGGGAGCATGGGAGGAATAGACAAACTCTGATAGGGCAGAGGAGTTGGAGGGAAAGGGAAGGAGCATGGGGTAATTAATGATGGTGGAATGTGATGATCATTATTATCCAAAGTACAGGTATAAAGACACGAATTGGGTGAATATACTATGTTTACAACCAGAGATATGAAAAATTGTGCTCTATATATGTAATAAGAATTATAGTGCATTCCACTGTCATATATAAATAAAAACAAAACAAAAATTTATGTTTTACCTGTCATGTGAAATTGATGTCAGACTCTGTTCTCTGGAGTGGTGTCTCTCAGGAAACTTAACTATAAAGACAGGAGAAAAGTCTTTGTCATGTTCCACATACCACCAGAACCATCAGTAACCAACTCCATTCTCTTTAGCAAAATTCACTTGATCAAATTATGTGACAAATTCTGAATATTATTTGCTAATTACATTGAGTCTAATTATATCACATTTACATCCCAATAGTCCATGGTCACCAATTAAGCTTTCAATCAGTCCAGTAATACCCCATCCTATTTTCTTTACCCCTGCACATTATCCTTTTATCCCTCTCAAATCTTCCTAAGAAATATTCTGCAATTTTGTGAAATCTGAACACTTCTATATTCATCCTTACTTAATTATTCACCACAGGACCCAAAAGTCGGAGAAAAAAGTCATTCTCTTCTTTAAGTGCCAGTTTCAAACTACATACCATCCGAGGTCCTTGCCTTCTAGTAAAACAACACTGCCTCCCGTCATTGCTGTCCTCTTCCATATTCAAGGTAACAGCTTTATAGTTGCAGATTTTTGTCACATTTCCCAATACTTTCCTCACAGGTTGTCTATCCAGTCACACCCACTCAAGGCTCTTAACTTTTAATCTTCCCAATGACCTCCCTGCTGAGACTCTTCCTGCCTATGCATCCATATAGGCACAGAATGTCCACTCCTTTCAGCATCTATTCCCATGCCTACATTCTGGGTTCATCATCTAGAAATACCATCAGATTGAGATATTTGAACTCTAATTGCTTAAATCATCTCAAACTATTTAATTCTAATTATTTCATAGCCTCACATGATACCTTAAATGATCTTAATTTTCCATTGAATCTACCTTAAATTTTCTCCTTACAACATGCTCCAATTCTTAGCAATATCTCGTTCTCAGATTCCTATCAAGCTCAGATGCCATGCTCAGGGCTTCAGTAAATATAAGCTATCCATTTTCTGATCTATGCAAAGAGTGTTGAAAGATTATAGTCCTGCATAATCATCCTTTATCACCCTGAAAATTTAACATGCTTTCATTGTTCCTAGTACCAGTATTTATTTGAATTTGTCCCAGCCCAAGTTGATCATGGGAACCATACACCTATCAGTCCTCCACTCCACAGCACCTCTTCTGTAGCATGCTACCCCTGTAAAAAACAGTTCTAGATCAAGTGCAGTTACCCCTTTCATCTTGCATACTTGAGTGAACTGTAGGGAAAAAGTACCACCACCTTGACTATTGTGCTCCTACAAACTTACACTTCCTAATATCTTACCTGACATTTCAACATTCTTTTATACTTATTCCTATTCATATAACAGTTCGTTGGTAGAAAAGCGGAGGCCCTCCAGCACTGATTTGGAAAATGCCTATTTCACCTTGGCACTCTTGCTTCTGCCCTCCAAGGACAGAAGATAGGCTCTTCCCTTCAACATTTTCCTATTGTTCTTACATTGGAGTCTAAATATTTCAACTTGGTCTTCCAAGCTCTAAATTATTATTTGATTCTAAATGTGCTTTTATCATACTGACCCATAAGGAGATCTGCAACTTTCATATATGATGGATCCTTTGCCAAAAATACTCCTCCAGCAGCTACCCAATCATTCATCCTATAACCCAGTTGCCATGCCACTGTCACACATGCTTTGGGTTCATTTAATCTTTCAGGAGTTATATTCAACTTCTACTTTCTCTAAGAAGATATCTTTGGATTTCCACGTTTGTGTTACCTGACACACTCCCATGAAGTCCTGTGTTATCACCTTTATATAACCTTTATCAGCATATTTTAATTTTCTGTTTATTTCTTTGCATTTCCCACTAGATACTAAGCAATATCAGTTCAGATGCAACATTCATCTTTTTCATTGATTCCTTTTGGATGTCAAGTAAAAAGATCCAACACATAAATATTTTGTGACCTGAACTGTACTTGAATTGGTCTGTCTGTTTCAACTCATCACAGATCCAAGAGAATATGAAGATTAGTGATCAAAGTCAGAAAGTATTCATACAAGCATATGATCTATTTTACAAAGAGAACCAGGCATGGTGTGTGATCTAATGAAATAAAGGTCATTTAGAAATCTGCTCACACCTTGTTCTACAAAAAATATCACAACATACACACAGCATTAGGGGCACAAGGCCAATGTTATTATCAAATTCTTTGTTCCCTGGGAATTACCTCAATGGTTATTTCCAGAAGAAAATGAAGATTGGTCAGATTAAGAAGAGAGCATTTGCTTCTGCATTACCACTAACAAACATCAAGTTTCAGACCAGCTGCAAGTTTTCTAATGAGACTGCTCTGAATCTTTTTAGGTGACCAGATCCACTGGAAGGAGGAGACCTGAAGTAGCTGCAGGGTATGTGAAAGCTGAGGCATGGGACTGCAACCTTTAGAACTATGGTTGACCATCACAAATTCATCCAACTTAATATTTTGTCCAGGGCTGGGGATGTGGCTCAAGCGGTAACGCACTCGCCTGGCATGCACGGGGCGCTGGGTTCAATCCTCAGCACCACATAAAAATAAAATAAAGATGTTATGTCCAATGAAAACTGAAAAATAAATATTAAAAAGTTCTCTCTCTCTCTCTCTCTCTCTCTCTCTCTCTCTCTCTCTCCTCTCTCTCCCTCTCAAAAAATTAAAATAAAAAATAAAATAATATTTTGATTTTGTCCACTGAGATTCAAGAAATTAATTATATTTTAGGTTTTTTTTTTTTTTTGGACTGCTTGACTGTTTTTATTAAATTCATCACTGGGCTTACACTTGTCCAAAAGGACTTCTTCAGTTTTGTTTCATATTTTTATGTTGTTTATATAAAATAATTTCCCCATATTCATTTTAATTATATGTTTTACTTATGTAGTGTCAATTCTATTAGACTTAGGGTCAGAAACAAAGACAAGGAGGACCTGGCTGTGGACTAGGTATGGAAGGGAGACAGAGCCAGCCACCTACCACACAAGCTGGTGACTATGTTGCCATAAAATTATCACAAGCAATACTAGTACTATCTTGAGAGTATTTGAGAAATACCTACACAGTGATATAGAGTGACTAATGGGCACCTAAAGCCTTTTTTACGTATTCAAGTTTCTTTGTGTTTCTTAAAACACAATAGGATCTAACAGGCAGGAGTCTGTAACTCCAGTTTACAAATTAAGTAAAACATAGTATATACTAATTATTCTCCCAGAAAACACTAAAAGGAGAAATTCACAAAAATTTTGTTAAATATAGCATAAGACAGATCCTAAAATGTTTCCAGTGTCTAGTTCAGAAAAATTAGCTGTAAGTATTCCAAACTCCGGATGGTTCTCTGTAGTTAGTTTGTTCTTTGCTATTTTCTTTTAGTGAACTAAGAATACTTGCATATAGTCTCCCTCACACATACACTTCTTATCTCAAACCTTTTAGTTCCATTTTTATAGTCATAAAATGTTGAGTTTTTAATATTATTATCACAATTTTTTTTTTTACTTTACTATCATATATCTTTTAGTAAGAGAAATCTGAAGTTGGAGAGGTAACATGTTTTGTATTTGTTAACATTATTGTATTTCAGATCAGGATCAAAATTTTTTAAAAATCATAATTTCTTTTAATCTCATGCTTACTTTTTTGATCTGCTGTGTTATTGGTGAATATATATATATATATATATATATATATATATATATATATATATAGTATATATAAATAAAGTCATTTTAGCTGGTATGGGAAAGGAAATCTACAACATTTAATCCAGCAGTAAAACCCTAAATCAAAGTAATAATTATATCTAAGGAATTGTGTTATGTGGTTGACAACCACAAGAAAACAATATCACATCATTATCCTTAGATATCCCAGAATAGAATGTCTCCTGGTGTCTGTATTTAAAGGAAAGTATATGGGTAAAATCAGAGGAGTAAGTACTGGACTTTCACTAAGTTCATATTCTCTTCAAATCATTAACAGGAAACAAAAGTATCCCATACTTATTTGACTAGTGAGAACCAGGGCTACCTATGGTTCTTAAGCTCTTGCTCTCTCTAGCATGGCCCTTAAATCCCCAGGTCTCCACTGTGTTGCTTACATGAAGCCCTAGGAGTCTGAATTACTGGCTGGATCATCAGGTCACAGAGACCTCAGAAAGAAATTTCTGTTGTTTATTTAGGATATTAAAAATATTCACAGAAATATGGAAATTACAGTTTGTCATTCATAGGAATGTCTTTGTTTTAGATATTTCATATGCAAGTGTTATGAACAACCTAGCACTAAAATTTTTCTCAATGCCACAATTCAGAGAAATAATAAAACGTAATTGATAGGTTTAGAGATCATGGGGGAGCTATTGTTTGTTTAGGGGTTCTTGCCCCACAATGTTTTGTTACTACAATATTTTACTTTTTATTTCTGGTGCTGAGACTGGAATCTGTGTACTTCTGGTATAAAATAACTTCAGGCATTTAAAGTATATTTGATGTTTCAAGTACAAACAAGAGAAGGAAGCTCTTGGTGTTCCTAAACCACTCTGATGTCTTATATTTCTCTTTGCTCAAAGAGTGCACCACAGTCATTTGATGCACTGGGCTAGAAAACTTGTGCTTGGATTCTGTTTGGCAGTGGTGAGAACACACAGCCCAGCTGAAAGACTTCCCAGATCTGAGGGTATGTTGTGCTTCTGAGGCTGATGGACGCCAGCACAGGCTGTTGCTCCCTAAATCACCCCTGCTTTACTATTCCAGCCCTACAGAAGGGACTGGGTTGATGTGAGCCTAAATCCAAGCCTGCCCCTGCTGGATTTCATTCAGCTGGAAAAATGAACACGTAACAGCCACTGGCAATGGGTTTTGCTTATGTGGGAAGTTCTCCCAGCCTCTGCTTTAACTCTGGTGACCTTTTCTACAACACTTAAGACTGCAAGGAACTTGGCGATGAAGGAGTGAAAAAAAAAGAAAAAGTTTTTAGAATTTTGGTTATTTTGGTTGGCAGGGCTGTAAGCTACTGAGACCATATGAATTCTGTGGCAAGAGGCCAACTGTGATTACCAAGGCTCCCTCCTTCTTTCAGCCTAGATAGCCCGCTTAATAATACATTTGCCCTTTTAAGGAACATTTCTGATCATGGTGCATCTACCTGCTCACATGCTCCCCGACCCCAAAATTAACAAGTCCCTTAATGCTTCACTTCAACAGGGGCTAAACCTAGCTCTTCTTGCAGATGCTCTCACATTGTTGAACACTGGATACTGACTTTGGGTCAGCTAATTGTTTGTCTGTAGACTTCCAACATTTCTCATTTTACCCACAGTGAAAAGTAAAACCACTGCGAGAATCTAGCACATATTTATAAGAATGACTGCTTTCTTGCTTGTCAGCACTTCAGTAGGAGGGGCACAAACAAAGCCTCACTTTTCACTGAACTCTAGTCTTTGCTTGGCTTCTGCCCCACTTAACAGAAGCAAATTTGCACAATGTTTTGCCCAAGAGCAATCAGGGATATGGGAAGTTTGAGACAGGAGACAAGGATGTGTGTAATTCCCCATCACAACTCTGAAAGGTTTGCTCTTTTCAATGACACTGAAGATATATAAACATCAGTAAAAAAAAAAAAATTTAAAAATCCTGTATATTCAGCTATCTCAACAATTCACTAGATAAAATTGAATACCACTTTTAGGAAGTAAATGCTTACTTTTATTACAGCTTGTACCACAAAGTAGAATTCACAACACTTAAAAACATATAAAATGTGTGGTTGCTATTTTCTTAGAAGGCAATCTTCTGATCTCAACCTTCATTTATTACAAAATGAGTCTGGACCATTAGAGAGAATCAGGAATTATTTTCAAGCAGGAGAGAGACTATCTCTTCAAAGAAGTTTCTTTGTTAGTTGGTCATACAATTTTCAACCTTTCCTAGTAAAATTTAAATCATCTTCTTGTGTGATGTGGTAGGAGATATAATGACTTGCTTTCCTATTATTCTGTCTAATGATTCTATTCATGTGCATTTGACTTGCATTCAGTAGGCAGAAATAGAACACGTTGAGCCTAATTTATTTCAGGTATAGATTAGTTAACAAGTTGATGATAGTAATCCTGATGTTATAGTAGATGAAGCAGTTTTAAACTAGGATAATATATAATATCCAGTGAGACAGTTTTACATTCAAAACTTTTACTAATTGGTATCTGGTGAGTGTTATATGTGGTAGCTAATCAGTTACAAAGTGAATTGAATCCTCAAATATTACAAAATTATTTGACTGCTGAAAACTTTCTAATTTCTAGAGCATATTAGTTCATAATATTTCTGAAACATAGTCACTTTATCACCCCTAAAAGACATAGTAAATTTTACTTACATAGGGGAAAATTAGAATCCTGTCAACCCAATGTAGCAAGGAACGCTGGTAAACAAATAGGAAAATAGGCGTGGGCGATTTCTCCGCACGGAGGGTAGCAGAGCCTGGTCGGCGGACCGCCCCGCGGATGGAGTCTGCGGCGCGCGCTGGGTAGCGGCGAGGTACCGGAGCGGGAGTACAGCGATGCGGATTCTGGGGGCTCCTGCCAGCGGTGCAATGGCCGTGCTTAGTGCTGAGTTCTGGCTTTGAGACAGAGGAGAGAAGCGGTCCAGTTCGATTCTCGACACCGGTCGAACCACGGAGGAGGACAGCAGCCGCCATCTTGGAGAGCTGATGTAATCATCCCTATTTTCTACTGATCTCAGCTCATTCAGCTACGGAACAGGTGATTTCAGGCTGGTATTTGCCTGCGTCTCGCAGACAGATCGCTCAGGCTCAGGGCTGGAGAACCTGAGGAGAATACTCCTCGGGGCTCGCTCCTGGCAAGGCGTGCGCCGGGCTTTGAGCGGCTGGATTCTGGTTCCCTGGGCTGCTTTGGCCTAGGGCTGGGGAACCTGCGGGGACTGCGTGCTGAGGCCAGCTCCAAGTGGAACGTGAGCTGAGGGGCGGCTGGGCTCTGACTCCCGGAACAGTTTTGGCCCGGGGCTGGCGAGCCCGCGGGGACTGCGTCTTTGGGCCTGCTCCTAGCGGATCGTGCACCGAGCTGGGAGAGTTTGGAGCGGCCGGGCTCGGGCTCCCGGGGCTACTTTGGCCTGGGGCTGGGGAACCCGCGGGGGTCGCTCTTTGGAGCCTGCTCCTAGCGGAGCATGGCCGGGATCGGAGAGGCCGGGTTCTGGCTCCCGAAGCTGCTTTGGCCCAGGGCTGGGGAACCTGCGGGGACTGCTTCTTGGTCCGGGTCCTGCTGGGTGCTGTGGGGGCCTGGGGGACAGAGTGGAGCTGCGGCCTGCGCCCAGAGCAGGCCAAGTGACCCGCCGGCGTGGTATCATGACACCCCAACTGCAGCTGGGGCCGAGGAGAGTAGCCACCCTTGCCTGGAACAGGACCAGCGACCCGATGGCGCGGTAGCCAAATCACCCCATTTGGAGTGGGGGCTGTGCAGAGCCTCCGTTTGAGCCTGCAAGGTAGGCAGACCTGCGACCCACTGGCAGGACAGGCCCGGCAGCCTGCCAGTGTGGTGGACAAGTAGCACCGAGGCAGTCACGTCACACTGGTTGGAGTGGGGGTGGAGCAGAGCCGCTGCCCGTATCCGGAAAAGGCCCAGCGACCCATTGGAGAGGCAGTCAGGTACCCCCACTGGGAGTGGGGGATGAGCAGAACTGCTGCCCGAGCCCGCAAGGTAGGCAGAACTGCGACCCACCGGCGGAACAGGCTTAGAGGCCGACCAGCGTGGTAGACACATCACACCAATTGGAGTAGGGGCGGAGCAGAGCTGCCGCCCACATCCGGATCAGGACCAACGATCTGAGGGCGTGGTAGTTACGTCACCACAATTGGAGTGGGGGCAGAGCAGAGCTGCCACCCGCGCCCGCAGGGTGGGCAGACCTGCGACCAACCAGCGTGGTAGATAGATCACCCTAATTAGAGGAGGAGCACAGCTAATACCCGCCCTGCAAGGGAGATCTCCCAACTATACAAGAGCAATATAAATAAATAGGGGGAAAATTTCAAAACCACAACAGTTTCACCAAGCAGAAAGAAATGTGAGCAGTATGAAAAGACAAGGAAAGAAAGGACCACAAGCAATGCAGGTCAACTCAACTTTAGAAGAGGTAATAGCTGCAACAGATGGAATGTCAGATAAAGAGTTCAGGATATACATGCTTCAGATGATCTGGAGTCTCAAGGAGGACATGAGACAGCAAAATCAGACAATGAAAGATCACTTTGACAAGGAACTACATAAACAAATCCAGGAAGTAAAAGATCAATTTCACAGGGAGATAGAGGTAATAAAAAACAAACAAATAGAAATCCTAGAAATGCAGGAAGCAATAAACCGACTTAAAACCTCAATTGACAATACTACCAGCAGAATAGATCACTTAGAAGATAGAACAACAGACAATGAAGACAAAGTATTTCAACTTGAGAAGAACATAGACAGTTCAGCAAGACTGCTAAGAAACCATGAGCAGAACATCCAAGAAATATGGGATAACATTAAAAGACCAAACTTAAGAGTCATTGGGATACAGGAAGGCACAGAGCTCCAAACCAAAGGAATAAACAATCTATTCAATGAAATAATACCAGAAAACTTCGCAGACCTGAAGAATGAAACAGAATCCCAAATCCTAGAAGCCTACAGGACGCCGAAAGTGCAAAATCATAAGAGATCCACACCTAGACACATTATAATGAAGATGCCCAACATACAGAATAAGGGGAGAATTTTAAAAGCTACAAGAGAAAGGAAGCAGATTACATTTAGGGGTAAACCAATCAGGATAACAGCTGATCTCTCAACACAGACTCTGAAAGCTAGAAGATCCTGGAATAACATATTTCAAACACCGAAAGAAAATGGGTTCCAACCAAGAATCGTGTATCCGGCGAAATTAAGCTTCAGGATGGAAGATGAAATTAAAACCTTCCATGATAAACAAAAGTTAAAAGAATTCGCAGCTAGAAAACCATCTCTTCAAAAAATCCTTGGCAAAACATTGCAGGAAGAGGAAATGGAAAATAACATTGAAAACCAACAGTGAGAGTTAGGACAGTAAAGGGGGGAAAGTAATCAAAGAGGAAAACAAATCAGGTTTAGTAACATTAATAAACAAATATGGCTGGAGGAACAAACCATATCTCAATAATAACTCTAAATGTTAATGGCTTAAACTCACCAATTAAGAGACACAGGCTAGTTGAATGGATCACAAAACAAGACCCAACAATATGCTGCCTACAGGAGACGCATTTGATAGGAAAAGACATACATAGACTGAAGGTGAAAGGTTGGGAAAAATCATTCCACTCATATGGACTGCGGAAACAAGCAGGAGTGTCCATACTCATATCAAATAAAATAGATTTCAAGCCAAAGTTAATCAAAAGGGATAAAGAGGGACACTGCATACTGCTCAAGGGAACCATACACCAACAAGACATAACAATCATAAATATATATGCCCCAAACAATGGTGCAGCTATGTTCATCAAGCAAACTCTTCTCAAGTTCAAGAGTCTAATAGACCACCATACAATAATCATGGGAGACTTCAACACACCTCTCTCACCACTGGACAGATCTTCCAAACAAAAGTTAAATAAGGAAACTATAGAACTCAATAACACAATTAACAACCTAGACTTAATTGACATATATAGAATATACCACCCAACATCAAGTAGTTACACTTTTTTTTCTCAGCAGCACATGGATCCTTCTCAAAAATAGATCATATATTATGTCACAGGGCAACTCTTAGACAATATAAAGGAGTAGAGATAATACCATGCATCTTATCTGATCATAATGGAATGAAACTGAAAATCAACGATAAAAGAAGGAAGGAAAAATCATGCATCACTTGGAGAATGAACAATAGGTTACTGAATGATCAATGGGTTATGGAAGACATTAAGGAGGAAATTAAAAACTTCTTGGACTTAAATGAAAACACAGACACAACATATCGGAATCTATGGGACACATTGAAAGCAGTTCTAAGAGGAAAATTCATTGCTTGGAGTTCATTCCTTAAAAAAAGAAAAAACCAACAAATAAATGAGCTCACACTTCATCTCAAAATCCTAGAAAAAGAAGAGCAAAACAACAGCAAAAGAAGTAGAAGGAAAGAAATAATTAAAATCAGAGCTGAAATTAATGAAATCGAAACAAAAGAAACAATTGAAAAAATTGACAAAACTAAAAGTTGGTTCTTTGAAAAAATAAATAAAATCGACAGACCCTTAGCCATGCTAATGAAGAGAAGAAGAGAGAGAACCCAAATTACTAGCATACGGGATGAAAAAGGCAATATCACAACAGACACTTCAGAAATACAGAAGATAATCAGAAATTATTTTGAATCCTTATACTCCAATAAAATAGAAGATGGTGAAGGCATAGATAAATTTCTTAAGTCATATGATCTGCCCAGATTGAGTCAGGAAGATATAGACAACCTAAACAGACCAATAACAATAGAGGAAATAGAAGAAACCATCAAAAGACTACCAACTAAGAAAAGCTCAGGTCCGGATGGGTATACAGCAGAGTTTTACAAAACCTTTAAAGAGGAACTAACACCAATACTTTTCAAGCTATTCCAGGAAATAGAAAAAGAGGGAGAACTTCCAAATACATTCTACGAGGCCAACATCACCCTGATGCCTAAATCAGACAGAGACACTTCAAAGAAAGAAAACTACAGACCAATATCTCTAATGAACCTAGATGCAAAAATCCTCAATAAAATCCTGGCGAATCAGATTCAAAAACATATCAAAAAAATTATACACCATGATCAAGTAGGATTCATCCCTGGGATGCAAGGCTGGTTCAATATACGGAAATCAATTAATGTTATTCACCACATCAATAGACTTAAAAATAAGAACCATATGATCATCTCGATAGATGCACAAAAAGCATTCGACAAAGTACAGCATCCCTTTATGTTCAAAACACTAGAAAAATTAGGGATAACAGGATCATACCTCAACATTGTAAAAGCAATCTATGATAAGCCACAGGCCAGCATCATTCTGAATGGAGAAAAATTGAAGGCATTCCCTCTAAGATCTGGTACAAGACAGGGATGCCCTCTCTCACCACTTCTGTTCAACATAGTCCTCGAAACACTGGCCAGAGCAATTAGACAGATGAAAGAAATTAAAGGCATAAAAATAGGAAAAGAAGAACTTAAATTATCACTATTTGCAGATGATATGATTCTATACCTAACAGACCCAAAAGGGTCTACAAAAAACTATTAGAGCTAATAAATGAATTCAGCAAAGTGGCAGGATATAAAATCAACACGCATAAATCAAATGCATTCCTGTATATTAGTGACAAATCCTCTGAAACAGAAATGAGGACAACTACTCCATTCACAATATCCCCCCCAAAAATAAAATACTTGGGAATCAACCTAACAAAAGAGGTGAAAGACCTATACAATGAAAACTACAGAACCCTAAAGAGAGATATAGAAGAAGACCTCAGAAGATGGAAAAATATACCCTGTTCATGGATAGGCAGAACTAACATCATCAAAATGGCGATATTACCAAAAGTTCTCTATAAATTCAATGCTATGCCAATCAAAATCCCAACAGCATTTCTTGTAGAAATAGATAAAACAATCATGAAATTCATATGGAATAATAAAAGACCCAGAATATCAAAAACAATACTAAGCAGGAAGTGTGAATCAGGCTGTAAAGCGATACCAGACTTCAAACTATACTACAGAGCAATAGTAACAAAAACAGCATGGTACTGGTACCAAAACAGGCGGGTGGACCAATGGTACAGAATAGAGGACACAGTAACCAATCCACAAAACTACAACTATCTTATATTTGATAAAGGGGCTAAAAGCATGCAATAGAGGAAGGATAGCATCTTCAACAAATGGTGTTGGGAAAACTGGAAATCCATTTGCATCAAAATGAAACTGAATCCCTTTCTCTCGCCATGCACAAAACTTAACTCTAAATGGATCAAGGAGCTTGATATTAAATCGGAGACATGGGGTCTGATAGAAGAAAAATTTGGCTATGATCTACATACTGTGGGGTCGGGCTCCAAATTCCTCAATAGGACACCCATAGCGCAAGAGTTAACAACTAGAATCAACAAATGGGACTTACTCAAACTAAAAAGTTTTTTCTCAGCAAAAGAAACAATAAGAGAGAGAAACAGGGAGCCTACATCCTGGGAACAAATCTTTACTCCACACACTTCAGATAGAGCCCTAATATCCAGAGTATACAAAGAACTCAAAAAATTAGACAATAAGATAACAAATAACCCAATCAACAAATGGGCCAAGGACCTGAACAGACACTTCTCAGAGGAGGACATACAATCAATCAATAAGTACATGAAAAAATGCTCACCATCGCTAGCAGTCAGAGAAATGCAAATCAAAACCACCCTAATATACCATCTCACTCCAGTAAGATTGGCAGCCATTATGAAGTCCAACAACAACAAGTGCTGGCGAGGATGCGGGGAAAAGGGTACGCTTGTTCATTGTTGGTGGGACTGCAAATTGGTGCAGCCAATTTGGAAAGCAGTATGGAGATTTCTTGGAAAGCTGGGAATGGAACCACCATTTGACCCAGCTATTCCCCTTCTCCATCTATTCCCTAAAGACCTAATAAGAGCATGCTACAGGGATACTGCTACATCGATGTTCATAGCAGCACAATTCACGATAGCAAGATTGTGGAACCAACCTAGATGCCCTTCAATAGATGAATGGATAAAAAAATGTGGCATTTATACACAATGGAGTATTACTCTGCTTTAAAAAATGACAAAATCATAGAATTTGAAGGGAAATGGATGGCATTAGAGCAGATTATGCTAAGTGAAGCTAGCCAATCCTTAAAAAACAAATGCCAAATGACTGCTTTGATATAAGGGGAGTAACCAAGGACAGGATAGGGACGAAGAGCTTGAGAAGAAGATTAACATTAAACAGGGATGAGAGGTGGGAGGGAAAGGGAGTGAGAAGGGAAATCACATGGAAATGGAAGGTGATCCTCAGCGTTATACAAAATTACATATAAGAGGAAAGGAGGGGTAAGAGAAAAATAATACAAGTGGAAGAAATGATTTACAGTAGAGGGGGTAGAGAGAGAAAAGGGGAGGGGAGGGGAGGGGAGGGGAGGGGAAGGGGGATAGTAGAGAATAGGATAGACAGCAGAATACATCAGTCACTAGAATGGCAATATGTAAATCAATGGAAGTGTAACTGATGTGATACAGCAATCTGTATACGGGGTAAAAATGGGAGTTCATAACCCACTTGAATCAAACTGTGAACTATGATATATTAAGAACTATGTAATGTTTTGAACGACCAACAATAAAAAAATTAAAATTATTATTAAAGTTTAAAAATATATCACTAAAAAAAATAGGAAAATAAAAAAAAATGGACTCACAGTGTAATATCCTCATACTCTGTGCATAAATTCTATGTAGATGTGGATGATTTGATTTACTTTCCATATCAAAAGCAATATATTTCCCAAGGGGATATTAATCTAGTTTTTAATGATAGTGTATGGAACCACATTGATGACTTTTAAAAGTAAATTTAGTGATTTTTTTTTTTACCTTAGGTTTTTGTCATTTGAAAACCTACATGAAATCAGATGAATGTCATCCACTGCTGTCTACTGGAGGTGAGTTGGACATTAAAGTCATAATGTCTTAATTGCCCAGATTGCAGTCTTAAATGCAGCAGTGGCAACTTAAAGAGAGAGAATAACATTTCAGGATTAATGCTTTAAATTAATGACTCAAAACTTTGTAGGCTCAACTGCAATCTATCTTGTTGAAGATAGGTGAAGTTTATATGCAGGGATACCTCTTACATTTTCTAGGATTTCTTGGCCTTATTAATTCAAATCTTACTCTGAATGCATGCATGTAGCCAAGATAATTACTAGAAGGCAAGATCAAAGCCAGCATATTATAGTCCTATTCCATTTTCTGCTGATGTGAGTGATCTGCCTCTCCTTTGATGTCGTATGCTTCTACAGCGAAAGTACAGAGGATAAAAATACTACACCATGTAATCTGGCATTTATCCCATGAGAGCAGAATTCCAAATTGTGACACATGTCAAGAAGTTAAAAAAAAATAACTTAAAAGAGGCCTATGCTTTATAAAGTGACATACTCTGCATTTAAACACCATCAAACATCATTTTCCATTACCAATTTAGTCCCTGATATAAAATTCAAAGAATTTTTGTAACTTTAGTGGAAGAAAATAGTTACCATATTTACTAGCAATTACTTTAAACATGTGCCTGAGTCTTTATCCCACCTAATGAGAGTAGTTGAGAAGAAGCAGAAGCACTGTGCTCATATGTGTTTTTGTGTGTGTGCACACACTGAGGGAGTCAGAAACCCTGCTGTTTTCTCTACATCTACATGCAGCAGGGTTCAGTGTGTTCTGAATTGTCTATCAACTTAGGTCAGAGGCCAGATGCCTCTCTGATCTCTGGGCTGCTTATTGTTCTTTAGAGAAAAAACAGTTCTTGGTTTATAACATCATCTTTAACTTAAATATTTGCCTTTATGTCGTATCTATAGAAGTGTTCTATTAGATATTAAATGTCACTGTTGTCACCTCACTATATCTGACAGTGTCCTGTGCCATCCTAGTTTTTCTTCTATAAGCATGTTAAATTGTGTGTATGTCTCTGTGTGTGTGCGCATGTGTGCCTTTGCTTACATACACATGAACATACCCACTGCAGTAGTATTTCTAAAATTACCTTTCCTGGTACATTAAATTGAATTCTTGCCCTTCTGAAAGAAAATGACATTTTCCAATCATTCCTTGGTTACTAGTTGATTCCAGTCTGTTCTATTTTAGTCTCAGAGCCCTCCAAGGTACCATGATCAGACCTACATGTTTTGACAGGAAAATAGAACATTGTATGGACTTCATGGCTGTCACTTCTATAGTACAGCACCCAATATTGAGAAAATTGTTTTTGGTAGAATATGACTTACTCCACATACTTCACCTCAAATAGAAATCAAAACTATTTTTTATTTTGAAAAATAATGGCTTCTTTGCTTCCCATAAACTATATTTTCAAGGACGTCCAAGTGTCAGAATGATTATAAGGTGTGGTAATGAAACAAGACCTCAATTATCTATCTATCTATCTATCTATCTATCTATCTATCTATCTATCTATCTATCCATCCATCTGTCTATCAGCTATCCTTCAACTTATTCCTTCCTTCTTCTCTTTTCATTGATGGATTTAAGCTTCCAATAAGAAACTAAAATACAATAAAATGAGGATTATTAAACACAGTTGGACTCCAAATATAGATATGTAGAGAAATGACTCTGACCCTCTTCACTACATCATAGAACTGAGAAGTACTAGAACATCAAAATTAATATGTCATGATGATGAGCCCTGGCACAGATCTCTGACAAAACTTGGAGGTACAAATTAAAAAATAACTGCTTCTGAGACATGATTGAAACAAGCCATCATAAATCATACTCTGATAAAATGGGTTTATATAGAATCATTTATGTCTATGTAATCTCAATACCTTTGGGTATTATAACAAAAAATACTGTTATTATTTTTAGTGCCATTATTATTTGTTATTTATTATTATTTGTGGCTCTGGGACTTGTATTAACTAAAAATGAACTATGTCTCCAACCTCCTTTATTTTATTTTGAGACAGGGTCTCACTAAGTTACCCAGGCTAACCTTGAACTTGTGATCCTCTTGACTCAGCTTTCCCAGTAGCTGGGACTACATTAGTGTGCCACCATGCCTAGCTCATTGATTAATTTCATCTTGTTCTTCCTGCACTATTGTATGCCGAGACTGGAGATTTAACAGTGAGTCCTACTTCCTGTTCACTGAGATCTCCTCTTTCCACAGTTGCTCCTTTTCATTTCCATTTACTAGAATCTCCTCGTTTTCATCACTTATAAACACTAGATTTCTCTAGTGATCAAGCATTATTTATTATTTTTTTATCTACACTCGCTGCCTTCGTGTTATGGAATGGATGCTTGTGTCCCCACAAAATGTGCGTGTTGAAATTCTCACCCTCAATGAGATGATAGTACAAGGTAGGTAGGGCCTTTGCAAAGTGATTTGGTCAAGAAGGTGAAACCCGAGTGATGGAATTAATGTTTCTTATCCGAAGAGATGAAGGAGCTGTCCCCCACCCCACCCTGCACCCATCTTCCATGTGAAGACACATCAAGCAGCAGAAGAAGGCTGGCTGTTAATGAGGAAGAGAGCCCTTGCCAGAGCAATCAACAAGCTGATAACTTGATTTTGGATTTCCAGTCTCTAGAACTGTGAGAAACAAATTGTTGTTTAAACCCCAGGCCATGATAATTTGTTATAGCAGCCAAAACTGACTCAGACATTGGACAGTCTCATCTACTCCAGACTTGTACATATCATTCTGATGCTGACAATTCTCCCCTCTGAATCTAGACTCATATGCTCAGTTGCCTTCTTCACATCTTCCTTTATTGGTCTAAATGTCTGCATTTCTCACCCTTCCGAGACATTTGTTATGGCCCAGCCACAGTTGTAAAGATTTTTCACATCTCAGTTTATTTGCTTCTGATAAATTTCATGAGGAAGAGTATATTATAGTTCCAAATTACAGATAAAAATATGAGACATGGTTACTTGCCCATGTTTGCACGATTAGAAATGTATATATCTCAGGCTTATCATATTTAAAATTGATCCCTTATTTTCACCTGCAGGCAGATTTGTTGCCAGTTTCCCATGCCAGTACTTGGCACATGCATTCTTTCAATTGCTTCAAAGCACTTGGATCCATTTACCTTTTTTTTTTTTAATTATTGGGCACATGATAGCCGAAACATAAGGAAATTCTGTCCAGTATCAAACTACCTCTGAAAGCCAACATCATCATGTCTCATCTAGATTATACAATACTCTCCTAACTGGTCCTACTACAATCTATTTTCTACAAGGTAGCCAGAGTAGCCCTAGTTCAATAAAAGAAAAAGAAGTTATTTCTATGCTTGGTATCCTCATAGGGCTTCTCATCTAACAACAACAACAACAACAACAACAAAAATGTGATTTCCTTAGCATAGCATAGAAGATTCTCATGAACTGGTCGCCATCTACCTCTTCTACCCTCATCCCATACTCTCTTTAACTCACCCTTCTAAATTCATTTCATTTGGACACTTTCTTTAAATTTCCCACAATATTCTTCTCTAAATGGTCTTTCCCTACCTCATGAACAACAATGACTGATGATGCCTAACTCACTCCTATCACTCTAAGTTCTTGGATTTTTCTTTAAATTGTCCTACATTTCAAACAACATACAATATATTGTATATTCATAGCATTTCCATCTACTCCACCCTATGCTTCACAGAATTATGGCCTTCTACTTTTTTTTTTAACTGAATGTTGAATGTCTAAACTATGTTTGGCATTAATAAGTACTCAATAAATGTTTGGTGAATAAATTAATTGATTAAAATTATTTTTCAGATTGTCCCAAATCTGCTAGTCATTATTTCTATGGAAATGAACTAAAGTATAATAAAGATGATGAGTTTTCTGGAAGAATGCATTAATTTAGATAAGCAAAGGAATCTATTAAAAATGTATTAAAAAGGTAATTAATATTGTTCTAAAGGGTAGTGATTTTATTGTTAACAAAGGCAATTTAAATTAATTATTTAAATGTACTAAAACTAATCAATTAGAAATATTCATCTCTTCTCAGGCATATTCTATTTTTCCACCAATTTCACATTTAACACCATTAAGAACACACTTTCCTCTTTATATTATGCTTTATGTAAAATCATAATGTCCCCTGATCGTACATTTATCATGACTATGTGATGTAGAAGAGATTCAAGTTTAGTATTTTACACTGTCTTTTTTCTTTAATTGGCATACAGCTAAATAAAATCTGCTTTGCCAAATCTCCTTTGTAAATAGCTGGAGCCATATAACTGTGTTGTAATAAATGGAAGTTCTGTGTATTTCTGTCACACAAGCCTTGAAAGGGAATAAACAATACCCACTCATTTGTACATGTGGAGAAGATTTGTGGGGAAGATTCCTAAATATAAACTAATTTATTCCACAATAATAAATATGCAGCTTGATCTAGATGCCCAGCCAGATACTGGATTTCCCAGTCACTCCCGAATGATGACATTATTGTTAATAAAAGATGAACCAAAATGAATAATGTCATTTTCAGATCCAGCACTTAAAATACTTGTGTTCTTCTATACTTTCCCATTTCCACGAATGTGCATGATGGACCCATCCATATGTGAGGTCCAACATATGCAGAGACCACACCCTTGTAAGCATGGGAAAAAGAGAAGAATCCATGTCTACCTTTGCCCATTTGAGCCCAGAGCACCCAGACTATCAACCTGGAATAGTGCATAGAATAGAAAATAATTCTTTGTTCTTTAAGCATGTATTTGGGTTCACTTGGTGTTAATAGCTTAGGCTTTCTTCTTAAATATTGAAACTCTCCTCATCCTTTAACTTCTTTCTGGCTAGAGGGTAGACTTGGAGTGTTGGCAGTTGAATAGCTAGCTATCTTAGACCATGATGTAAAACCTATGTGCTGATGACACAAGTGTCCTTAAATCATGGAACACATAACAACACTGCATATCCCCAGACTATTTATGTGAAAAAGTGAAGGGATAGGTTTAGTTTAGACACTTTTATTTTGGGTTGATCTCATTTGAGCTCAATCTACTTGCAACCAATAAACCATGTTGTATTCCCTAGAAACTGAGTTATTTCAATGCTGTCAAATTATAGAGTTAATAAGCAATTCTGCCATGGCCAAGAGAGTTCCCTCCAGTCCCAGGATCAGAAAATTCTTTGCTTATTTTTCAGAAGTGGCTCTTTTTCAGGCAATCCTTCTTCATGAGCTATTATGTCACATGTACATATGAGTGGGTATTGTTTTAAGCCTGAGATACACAGAGTTTGGTTACAATGTTTCCATTTATCTTATTGGAAGAATTGTCTATTCCTTTCTGGAGATATCCTTGGAAAATAAATTTGTTGCAATATGATAAAGGAAAAAAAACTCTATTGGAAATCAGAACAAACAACTCAGGTCAGTTTTAAGGTGTATTTTTATACCCCTTTCCATTCACATTATTAGAGCAGGTCTGAGTAAATTTCAGGGTCCAGAAAGAATTCTTGATATTATTTTTAAGAGTCTCTAGTATTCTTTCTGCAGTTCTGTTGCAGTGCTTTGGGTTGTAATATCACCACGATCCTCCCTTTCTTGCCTTTGTGAGGGAACCTCTAAGATATGGAACCTTAATTTTTTCCAGTTGCATGTTCTATAGTTTCAAGACTAGATTTATATATTTTGTAAATAACTTTAGATAACATCCCATTTTAGAGCAAATTTCTGTCATAATCAAGATGGGAATAAGAGGGCATACTGTAAGTTGATAGTCTTATATCTATCTAGAATAAACTTTTCTTATTTTATTTAGCAATCCAAAGAAAGACTTTGGTCTTTACCAAAAGTCCTAGACTTTGTAATGGATCATATTTTGAAAACAATAGCAATGAAAAATAGTTATTGACCAAAATACTTTAAGCCTAATGTGCATAATTGCAAATAATGTTTTATAGTATTTTATCAGTAATTATTTCTTTTGGTTTTCATAGTTATGTTTAATGGGTTGGGCAGAAGCTGAGCATGGTGGCATAGCCCTGTAATTCCAGTCACTAAGGAGGCTGAGGCAGAAGGATGGCAAATTCTAGGTCAGCCTTAGCAATTTAGTGAGGGCCTATCTCAAAATCAAAAATTAAAAAGGGTTTGGGGCTTAGCTCAGTGGGAAATTGCTCCAGGGTTAAATCTCAGTACAAAAAAAAAAAAAAAGGAAAAAGAAAAGAAAATGTAATGGTTTGGGCAGCTATAATCATATGTGTATTTTTTAAGGCTTCTTAATTTAAGCAACTATGTAATTAAAACAAAGCAAAAATAAATTTTCAGATTGCAGTGCTTATCATCTTTCCATTTATCAAATTAGATAATAAATGAAAAAAAAACTTTAAATATCCATTTGAAAAGTTGTGTTGTGAACTTTGCACATGCAGAAAAAAAAACACCAATTTATGTAAAACAAGAATAAATAAGTGTCTTAGTAAGAGCTCTGCTTGCTTCACTGGGATACTGTCCAGTAGTTAGGATGTTAGTTACATACATGACTTCATTTAATGCAAATTTGTTTTTACTTTTAAAGAAAGAATCAAGGTGAGAGGATAGGTCTACACTAGGAACTACAACTTGTAAATGTCACTATGTCTGTAATCAGCATTATGAAACAATGTGTCACCAATTCTATTTCAAGGAACAGAGGCGATAGTCTTTTTCATTCCTCTTAAAACTGAAAATTTGCCAGTTGCCTTAAAGCAATAAGATGGGAAACTTCATTATTTAGCAGCTATTAAGAAATGGATAACTGCTGGGCCTTTGTTTGTAGGCCCTGCTAATGTATTTTGAGAAAGATGTGTTTCCTTTCAAAAGCTCTGAATCAACAATCTTTTCTGGGTACCATAGGATCTGTATGGGGCTAGATATCTGAATATTTTGAAGAAGTTGTCTACTTGATAATATGAAACAAACAATGAATTTATTTATTTAAATAAAACTTCCTTTTGTCCCCAAACATCTTGATTGGCTGGTAGTTTTGGTAACTACTATAAAAAGCTAGTTTTCTTAAAAATTGTCCTCATACTTAGTGACTAATGAGGTCTGAAAGGAAACTCAAATGTTGCAAAGTCTTAAATCTGTTTCTGCAATTCAAGGGGAATACAACATGGTATGAAAAAGGGGTCATTTAAGTAGCTCAGAAACCACTGTAAATGTATAAAAATATGTAATTCTTTCCTTCCATTAGTAAACTGCACAGAAACTTACATAAATGGTGCATAAAGCTTTCATGATTTAGGCCCTGGGCTACATGTTTAAGTGGTCCCCACTGTATTCATATATAAACAGTGGCACCGTATATTAAATATCATAATAATATCAAAATGGCTATAACATTATTAGCATGATTTTATTTTTATTTTTATGGCTTCTTGACTAGTTTGACAACTACCTACTGGCTTTTAGGAAATGCCTAAAATGCCAGTTATACATACTGTATGTCATAGAAGATAATAGGCAGTTTTAGCTTTACTCGTGGGATCATTCACAGAAAAGCCTCTCAGACAAAAAAATTGGGGGTGTCAGGTTACACTGAACATTCTATATACAGGCTCCCTCATTATCAATTAATTCAACTAACTTCTTCGTCAATATTTCCCCCCTTCCGTCTTGATGGTTTTATGACCTAGACCCAGGCAATACCCTAAGGCGATCCATGTGATAATTGACAGATTTTCTAACACGGTATAGTGATGCCCAAGTCACTGCTTTCAGGCCGTGACTGGAGCTTATTGGAGTCTGCAGCAGGGGCTCCTTTTATCCTCATACATCAGAATGCACTGACAGCTCTCCCATACAGGGACTGCGCAGATCTCTCCCCCAGGAAAATATATGCAAACACCTCCAGAACATTGAAATGGTTGCTGGGCATCACAATGGTGACATCTTTATGATAAACACAGTATGCAAAAGAAGGCCTAATAAAAGAATAACAAATTATTACATCCAGAGGGCAATTTTACAAGATTAACTGGTGTAATAAATTACTACTAGCGTCAGAATACCACGTTCCCCTTTAAGGTATTTCACAGTGGAGACAGAATGAACTGGTCTATAAAAACTCAGAGAATGTACAAGAGAATAACAAACTGCTTTTTCACATTTTTGAAAGATAGTCATCACACTTGCCTTATAGTATGGTGAGTTCGGTAAGTAATTATTGTAAAATAAGGTTATGCATGCTGTTCATGCTAAGATGACTATGTTTATTAATATTTTTCATACCGCTGTTGGATACTCAGTAACATTGAAATCTATATTTTATCAACTTTATGAAAAGCCTGTAGCATTTTTGTTTCTAAAACAGTTTCAACACATGAAATATTACAGAGTCAATGCTAGGACTCAAAATATATTTTATAATTATTAATAAATACATCTATTGCCAGAATATTAGGAGCCTGGTGTCTCTTTGAGAAACAATGAATTGCTTCATTTGATTATGATTAGGCATTCAAAAAATTAAAAGGGAAATATTTCTAGATTTTACTATTATTTATATTTTAAGAAAAAGAACCAATATAACCAATGCTTCCTGGCATTTTTGCCTGTAGCGTTGTACAAAAGTGAGAAAAAAAATCTGTAACTTGAAAAATGGAAATATGACAGGATGTAGAGGATTCAGGTGTTTTTGTTTTATTAAAAAGAACAAAGCATCCATATGCTGTGGCACACATCTGTAATCCCAGCAACTAAACTCAACTTCTACTCAGGAGGCTGAAGCAGGAGGATCGCAAATTTGAGGTCAGCCTGGGCAATGTAGTGAGATGCTTTATTAAAGTAAAACACAAAAAAAGGCTAAGGAAGGTTCACAGTGATACAGCACTCATAGGTTCCATCCCCAGGACCTCAAAAGTCAATCCATCAGCCAGAATAAAAATAAATAATAGAAGAACAGTAGTGATTCAGATGGTTACAACTTTTCATTTGTCAGTAGTAATTCTCACTTCCAGTGGTTAAATCTAGTCTTTTCCAAGAAATAAAATAAAAATAAACAGGCCAGGGATAGAGAAGCGTAGGGGTTAAGGAGAAAGACAGAGACAGAGAACTTAACCTTCTATTCAGATTCAGGAATTCTTAGGATGAGAATTGGGTTCCATTCATCTGTTCCCCAGCACCTACCAGGCTTATAGCACTTCCTACAGTGTCTGCTACAAATGGTAGTCACAAATGAATGCATTTCTGAATTATACAGTGTCCCAATAGCAGCACACTTTACATGCCTAACAGAATGCTCCTCACTTGATCAAAATAATTTATTTTCCCTTGGACTCTTCTTGAGATCTCAGCTCTCATCAAGGTGAGTTGTTAATGCTTGCGATATTCTTGCAGGTGGGAAGCAGAGGCTTAGATAGTTTTCATAATTACTAGATGGAGATTAGAGAGAGTAGAGGGAGTGAGGGTAAAAAAAAATAAGCACTCAAGTCCCTTAAGAACTTGTGTGCTGTCCTCCTCCAGAGGAGAATGTGGGCAGGGAGGCCTCAGCAAAGATTAAATGGAGACCTGACTGACTTGGATGCCTAATGAGTACTAATTTGATATCACCCAATGACAGTCATTACTCATACTTTTTCTTTCTGATAAAAATTGATTTTTTGACTATCATGAAGAGAATGTTTTATTTATTCCTTCTATGTTGCTCTTCCTTTATGTAGATCCAAGTTTCTGACCTATACCATTTGCCTTCTCCTGAAGAACTTCGTAAATATCACATGGCCCTTCTATTGACATTGAATTCTCCCAGAATTAAACTGAATTCTTTCAGAAAGTCTTTCTTCCTTTTGAAAAATAATCAACCTTTATATAGAATATTAGGTTGATTATTTCAGTCTCTTCCTGTCTTTCTTGGATCATTTCTGATGAGAAGTCTGCTATAAATCATATTTTAATATCCCTACAGGTAAGACGTTCTTTTTTATTTTCCTGCCTTGAGTATCTTTCAATATTTTCTCTTTGAATTTGTTTTTCCCTAGTTTCAATATGATCCACCAAGTTATGGATTTTTAAAACATCTAGTTGGTTTGTCATACTCCTGGCTTCTGAATCTATGATTTTTTGGTCTATCATTAATAGAAATTTTCAATCATTATTAAGAGGTTCTTTTGTGTTTCTACTGTCACTTTTCTCTCTTGTTCTTTTTTTTCTCACTTCCTCCCTTTTTTTCCTCCCTCCCTTTTTTATATTTCTAAATCTTTTATTTTCTCCTTCTGGCATCCCAATTAATGTGAGTTCTATTTTTTAAAATTGTCAAACAAATGTATGTTCTGTTCTTTTGCTTCCATTCTGTTTTTTTTTTCCTGTCAGCCAGTAGCTTTTTCCATTCCTCGTTTGTTACAATTTTTAAAAATTTCTGGTATTGCCTTTTGATTCTTTTTTAGAATTTAAATCTCTCTTTTTACATTGCCCATTTGTTCATGTGTAGTGTTTATATTTTCTGTTACATCCTTTAGCTTGTAAATCATAGTGTGACAATTTCTACCCCTATCCCCTGATTCTTTTTCTTAGGCTTGCTTTTTTTTCTTCAGATGTTGATTTTCCTTATCTTATAGCATAGCTTATAATTTATTTGTTAAAAGTCAGGGGTGGGATTGTGGCTCAGTGGTAGAGCACTCGCCTAGCACAGGAGGGACCCGGGTTCGATTCTCAGCATCACATAAAAATAAAGGCATTGTGTTGTGTCCATCTACACCTAAAAAATAAATATTAAAAAATGATTCTCTCTCTCCCTGTCTCTCTCTCTCTCTCTCTTTCTCTTTCTCTCTCTCTCTCTAAAAAAAGTCAGATACAATGTGTCAAGATAACAGAAACTGGGGAATAGGACTTTAGTGGAGGACTTATGTTAGTGAGAATATTAGTTGGGCTAGTTTAGTGTTTGTAGTTAGTTGTGCTAATTAGTGTTTAGTGCTGTAGCTGAAGATAGCAGACACTTCAAATCCCTCTGTACTTGCTCTCTTCTCTCCTGTTGTCTTTGGGCTACCCAGAGTACTCCCCACCAGTGACAGCCCAGCTGTCATCACCAGTTATACTGAAGTTCTGTGGAGTCATGGAACAGCTCTATATCCCTGTGGCTTCCTCTCAGTGTTTTAGTGTGCCTGTGTCTCTGGATCATGAATTTCACAAGTGTGTTTTCAGTAGGACTGCTACTCTTCTCCCCTTCAGATGTGACGGGAAGTGGAGATTACAGTGGAATGGCATTCCCCTCTAACTAGGTTAAAGCTCTGGCAAAATCTTTATTTTTTTTATTTTGTTCCTCTGGAGAGTCAGATCTTGTCAATTTGCAAATACTTCATTTACTCTTTCATGCCATCTCTCAGAGTCCTGAGGGCATCTCTCTTGGTTTTTGACAAGAACCTGTTGGTGTTTTGTCACTCTCTTCCATAGAAAAATCTGAAACAAGCAAAAGCCAATGAATGAGAGTGAAATGGGCAAATGACCACCCAGTACTTTGAAGAAGTGGAGGGACTTCCCTAAGACTTCTTGCTGAGAATTTCTTATTCTCACATTATTCCATATTCAGTCTTCACAGATTTATCAAAATTATCATTTAAGTGCCCATAGCAGAAATGTCTTCATTGTAATCTCCTTCAAGTAAATTGTTTCTGAATTCATCCCTCTTCAGAATGCTAGGTGGTCATTTGCCCATCTCAGTTCTCATTGGCTTTTGGTTGTTTCAGATTTTTCTATGGACGAAGAGTGATAACTTTCATACTTTTTATATGTCAGAGCTGAACTGGAAGTTATTTATTTTTTGATAAATGCTCTTCTCATGTTTAAACTTTTGCTAACCATATTTGCTGGACTTCTAGAAAGGTGAAAAATATTCATTCATCTTTCATTCACAAGGGAAATGTCCTTTGGTCAGTAGAATTTCTGAATATCTGAAATTGCATGTATCAGACAGTTTCTAAGTAAACCAATGCTTAGCTTTATCTTAATTAACTCTGTGCTGCATATCTCTCCAGGACTCTCTACACATGATGAACTATGGGGCATGTTGTAAAGCCCATCTGCTGGATTCTTCTTGAATAGAAAGTGTTTTAATCTTTTTCTTATTAATTTGGTGACTTGGATAGGTTTCTTCATTTGTGAAATTGGGAATAATAATAGTTTCATAGGAATGTTGTGACTATTACATGTGTTTATACATTTGGTACATCTAAAACAGTCCTGGGAGTTCCTTCAGCCCTATTCTACCTATACAGTCTCTCAGAAAGATCATTCTCTATGAGAGTCCTCATCCTGACTTCAAATTTAACCCTGATAGCATCAATTTAAAAATTGGAGTCTTCTAGGTTTGCTAGTATTTTAGCTAATAAAATTGTCATTTTTCTATAAGAACAAGAAAAAGAATAAATTTATTCATAATAGAATGCATGAGTAAGGATATAATTTCTTTTGCTGATGTTTCTACAACTGTTGTTGTTATTTTTGGACTACAATAATTTATTTCAAAGCTCATTGATTAGGCCTGACTCAATAGTAAATAACTGGGATGTATTAAAAGAGAACACAATGATATTAGTATGTAATAAATATTCATCTGGTAGATGACAATTTTCAAAGTATTCATGAAATAAGGGGAAAATATCAGAAGTTATTGATAGAGAAAATTTAAGAGAACCAGTGGGTTATATATTTAAAAATTAGCAGAAATTTTTGAAAGATGAGGTTTTTATCCTTCTATAATACTGTCCCGTAGGATCCATGCATCATCTGTGCTGAGTAACCCCTCAAGATTAACCCATTTTCAGTGTTTTTTATAATGTTCTGTACTTGGCTTAAAATAAAAGCAATATTCCACTAGTACTTTAAATTAAAAAAAAATCTTTCGAGAGAGAAGATGGCGGCGGGAAGTGAGTAAGCCGCTCTGAGCCCCGCGCCGCGGCGTCTGAAAAGATGAGGTAAAGATCATTAAAGGAGATCTGTCGACAAAAACCCAGCACCGTGTCATGATAGGGGCCTAGGTGGTGTGAATCAGCCACTAATCCAGCCAAGGTGAAGGGAGTACAGCAGGACTTCAGCGCGAGCAGTAAGGCTGCAGCCCGAGCCGCCCGGCTCCATCAACCCCATCCCCTTCTCCCTCCCCTTCTCCTCTCCGCCTTTCCACCTTGCTTCTTTCTCCCCAGCCGTCTCTCCTCCCAAGCTCAGTCTCTAAATTTAGATCTCAACTTCTTTCCCCCACCCCGCCCGCTCTCCTGCGTGTCCGGTACCCGGACCGCGTGGCCTGAGGCGCCGCCTCCCCTCCCCCAACCCGCACCCCCTCCCCGGGGGTCCCGAAGGCCGCCGCCGCTGCCGCCGCCGCTGCCGCCGCCTCCCACAGAGCACCACAGAGCAGACGCTTCACCGCGCGATTGAGCTGCCGAATTATATGAAACAGCTGATAAGATGAGCGACAATTTAAAATCCAAGTGATCCGAGAACACGCACTGAGCTCTGGCCCGCTGAATTCAAACTCCCGGTCACCTGCTTCCCGCAGACAAACAGCTATGACTCGGCATTAATTCATCCCGCTGAAACAACGGGTCAGCCCTTCTCATCCTACGAAGGTAAATGCCTACCGAGCCTTCATAAGTAGTGGCCACAGGTTTGAAACGGGGCTTGGGAGAGAAGGACCCACCCGTAGAATTAGTCTCCCGGCAAAGGGAAACCGTGTCATCAGACTGCTGCGGAGATAACTTTGTTGAAACAGGTGTGTGATCCCATAGCCTTGCCTCTCCACACATCGGGAAAACTCTAAGAGCCCCTCCCAGCTCTCCCCTAAGGGCACCTCCCAGCTCTCTTGTGAGTGCTTCAGCCAGCCCGAGGGAATCAGAGGTGGTGCGGGTCTCGCAAGCGGAAATACCGCTCCCACCTGGGCTGATTGCTGAGGCCTCTTGCACCACCTACGGGAAGTGGATACCAGAGGGCAAGTAAAAGCCGCTGAGGATTCTCAGCCCCAAACTCTACAAGCTTAGGGTCTGAGGGAATGGCAAACTGGAAGAGTGTGCCCAGTCGTTCATGAAAACAGGGCTCCCGGGAGCAGCAGACTTGGCGTGTAGCCAGTATTGTGGTGAGAGGGGCCTGGCTAGAGAAAAAGTGGGAAGTGACTAGACACAAGAGGAGGCCCTAGACACTCAGGATTGGAGACTCGCCCAGTCTGGGAGGAGCTGCTGCACAGTGATTGGTTCCCGCGTATTGACAGGAGAAACTTGACCTGGTGGGCACAGCGCCATCTACTGGAAGAGAAGTTAATCAAACTCTAAGACTGCAGTTATTAGGTTTTTTTTTTTCTTTTTCTTTTCTCCTTTTTTTTTTTTTTTTTTTTGATTTAGGTTTTTCTTTCATTTTCATTTTTTTCTTTCTTGTTGTTTTATTAATTTTTTTTTTACAAAATAGTTTTTAAATTTTTTTTCTACTAATTTTAACTTAAATTTTTTTAATTATTATTATTATTTTTTTTAAATCTTTTTCTTTTTTAGTTCCTATTCTTTTTCTTCTTTAGTCTTCTCATTTTTCTTATCCCCCCTTTTTTCTTGAATTCTACCTGCCTACTCTCATTCTCTTTAGAGACTTCTTCCCCTTCCCTTTAAATACCTTTCCTCCCAAGCATCAAACTAATTTATAGGAGTAAACAGTAACTCAGCAGTCAAACAGAACAAGAAACAACATGAGCAGCTTCAAAAAACAAGGAAGAAAAGGAGTACAAACAACGCAGGACAGCCTAAATATTCAGGAGGACCTAGAGTCATCAGAAAAATGGTCATATAAAGAACTCAAGGAACACCTAAGACAGATGGAATGGAACCTTAAAGAGGATACAAGACAGCAAATTCAAGCAGCGAAAGAACACATTGAGAATGCATTTCACAAACAGATAAAAGAAGAAGTTAAGCATCTTTATCAGGAGATAGAGTCTATAAAAAATAATCAAACAATAATTCTAGAAATGAAGGAAACGATAAACCAAATTAAAAACTCAATTGAGAGTATCACTAACAGAGTGGAGCAAGTAGAAACCAGAACATCAGATAATGAAGACAAAATACACCATCTTGAAAAGAGTCTAGCCAACTCAGAAAGGCTGGTAAAAAATCACGAGAAAAACATCCAAGAATTATGGGATAACATTAAGAAACCGAACTTGCGAGTCATCGGGATAGAAGAAGGTACAGAGATTCAAACCAAGGGAATGAGAAACTTACTGAAGGAAATAATTACAGAAAACTTTCCAGAAATAAAAAAGGAAACAGATATACAAATTGAAGATGCATACAGGACACCGAGCACACAAAATCACAGTAGCCAACGCCAAGACACATTGTTATGAAGATATCCAATATACAGAACAAAGAGAAAATATTAAAAGCTACAAGAGAAAGGAGACAGATTACATTTAGGGGTAAACCAATACGGTTAACCACGGATTTTTCATCACAGACACTGAAAGCAAGAAGGTCATGGAACAATGTATTTCAAACACTGAAAGACAATGGATGCCAACCAAGAATTCTGTATCCAGCAAAATTAAGCTTCAGGTATGACAACGAAATAAAAATCTTTCATGATAAACAAAAGTTAAAAGAATTTGTAGCCAGAAAACCAGCATTGCAAAGCATTTTGAGCAAAACACTACACGAGGAAGAAATGAAAAACAATAACCAAAACCATCAGTGGGAAGTGCCGCAGTAAAGACAGAGGGCAAGGGGAAAGACAATCATGGAGAGACAAACTAAATTTTTTTTTTTTTTAAAAAAAAGGATAAACAATCAAACATGGATGGAAGTTCAAACCACATATCAATAGTAACTCTGAATGTTAATGGCTTAAACTCTCCAATAAAGCGACATAGGCTGGTATCATGGATTAAAAAAATAAATCCAACAATATGCTGCCTCCAGGAGACACATCTGATGGGAAAAGACATACACAGGCTGAAGGTGAAAGGATGGGAAAAAATATACCACGCACATGGTCCTCGTAAGCAAGCAGGGGTGGCCATCCTCATATCGAATAAAATCGACTTCAAGACTAAGTTAATCAAAAGGGATAAAGAAGGTCATTATATACTGTTAAAAGGAACCATTCACCAACAAGACATAACAATTATCAATATTTACGCACCAAACAATGGTGCTGCGACATTCACAAAACAAATTCTCCTCAAATTCAAGAATCAAATAGACCACAACACAATAATTATGGGAGACTTCAACACACCTCTCTCACCATTGGACAGATCCTCCAAACAAAAGTTAAATAAAGAAACTATAGAACTCAATACCACAATCAATAACCTAGACTTAACTGACTTATATAGAATATATCAACCATCATCAAATGGATATACTTTCTTCTCAGCAGCACATGGATCCTTCTCAAAAATAGACCATATATTATGCCATAGGGCAAACCTCAGTAAATATAAAGGGGTGGGGATAATACCATGCATTTTATCTGATCATAATGGAATGAAACTGGAAATCAAGGATAAAAGAAGGAAGGAAAAATCCTACATCACATGGAAAATGAACAATATGTTACTGAATGATCAATGGGTTACAGAAGACATAAAGGAGGAAATCAAAAAATTCTTAGAGATAAACGAAAATACAGACACAACATATCGGAATCTATGGGACACAATGAAAGCAGTTTTAAGAGGAAAGTTCATCGCCTGGTGGTCATTCCTCAAAAAAAGAAGAAACCAACAAATAAATGAGCTCACACTCCAACTCAAAGCCCTAGAAAAGGAAGAGCAAAACAACAGCAAATGTAGCAGAAGGCAAGAAATAATTAAAATCAGAGCGGAAATTAATGAAATTGAAACAAAAGAAACTATTGAAAAAATTAACAAAACTAAAAGTTGGTTCTTCGAAAAAATAAATAAGATCGACAGACCTTTAGCCATGCTAACGAAGAGAAGAAGAGAGAGAACTCAAATTACTAACATACGGGATGAAAAAGGCAATATTACAACAGATGCTACAGAAATACAGAAGACAATTAGAAATTATTTTGAAAATCTATATTCCAATAAAATAGAGGATAGTGAAGACATCGATAAATTTCTTAAGTCATATGATTTGCCCAGACTGAGTCAGGAGGATATAGACAATCTGAACAGACCAATATCAATAGATGAAATTGAAGAAGCCATCAAAAGACTACCAACCAAGAAAAGCCCAGGACCGGATGGGTATACAGCGGAGTTTTACAAAACCTTTAAAGAAGAATTAATACCAATACTTTTCAAGTTATTTCAGGAAATAGAAAAAGAGGGAGCTCTTCCAAATTCATTCTATGAGGCCAACATCACCCTGATCCCGAAACCAGACAAAGACACCTCAAAGAAAGAAAACTACAGACCAATATCTCTAATGAACCTAGATGCAAAAATCCTCAATAAAATTCTGGCGAATCGAATACAAAAACACATCAAAAAAATAGTGCACCATGATCAAGTAGGATTCATCCCTGGGATGCAAGGATGGTTCAACATACGGAAATCAATAAATGTTATTCACCACATCAATAGACTTAAAGATAAGAACCATATGATCATCTCGATAGATGCAGAGAAAGCATTCGACAAAGTACAGCATGCCTTTATGTTCAAAACATTAGAAAAACTAGGGATAACAGGAACTTACCTTGACATTGTAAAAGCTATCTATGCTAAGCCTCAGGCTAGCATCATTCTGAATGGACAAAAGTTGAAGGCATTCCCTCTAAAATCCGGAACAAGACAGGGATGCCCTCTATCTCCACTTCTATTCAATATAGTTCTCGAAACACTGGCCAGAGCAATTAGACAGACGAAAGAAATTAAAGGCATAAAAATTGGAAAAGAAGAACTTAAATTATCACTATTTGCAGATGACATGATTCTATACCTAGAAGACCCAAAAGGGTCTACAAAGAAACTACTAGAACTAATAAATGAATTCAGCAAAGTGGCAGGATATAAAATCAACACGCATAAATCAAAGGCATTTCTGTATATCAGCAACAAAACTTCTGAAATGGAAATGAGGAAAAACACTCCATTCACAATATCCTCAAAAAAAATAAGATACTTGGGAATCAACCTAACAAAAGAGGTGAAAGATTTATACAATGAAAACTACAGAACCCTAAAGAGAGAAGTAGAAGAAGATCTTAGAAGATGGAAAAATATACCCTGTTCATGGATAGGCAGAACAAACATCATCAAAATGGCGATATTACCAAAAGTTCTTTATAGATTTAATGCAATGCCAATCAAAATCCCAACGGCATTTCTTGTAGAAATAGATAAAGCAATCATGAAATTCATATGGAAAAATAAAAGACCCAGAATAGCAAAAGCAATTCTAAGCAGAAAGAGTGAATCAGGCGGTATAGCGATACCAGATTTCAAACTATATTACAGAGCAATAGTGACAAAAACAGCATGGTACTGGTACCAAAACAGGCGGGTGGACCAATGGTATAAAATAGAGGACACAGAGACTAACCCACAAAGTTACAACTATCTTATATTTGATAAAGGGGCTATAAGCATGCAATGGAGGAAGGATAGCATCTTCAACAAATGGTGTTGGGAAAACTGGAAATCCATATGCAACAAAATGAAACTGAATCCCTTTCTCTCGCCATGCACAAAAGTTAACTCAAAATGGATCAAGGAGCTTGATATCAAATCAGAAACTCTGCGTCTGATAGAAGATAAAGTTGGCTCAGATCTACAGATTGTGGGGTCGGGCTCCAAATTCCTTAATAGGACACCCATAGCACAAGAGTTAACAACTAGAATCAACAAATGGGACTTAATTAAACTTAAAAGTTTTTTTTCAGCAAAAGAAACAATAAGAGAGGTAAATAGGGAGCCTACATCCTGGGAACAAATTTTTACTCCTCACACTTCAGATAGAGCCCTAATATCCAGAGTATACAAAGAACTCAAAAAACTAGACAATAAGATAACAAATAACCCAATCAACAAATGGGCCAAGGACCTGAACAGACACTTCTCAGAGGAGGATATACAATCAATCAACAAGTACATGAAAAAATGCTCTCCATCTCTAGCAGTCAGAGAAATGCAAATCAAAACCACCCTAAGATACCATCTCACTCCAGTAAGATTGGCAGCCACTATGAATTCAAACAACAACAAGTGCTGGCGAGGATGTGGAGAAAAGGGTACACTTGTACATTGCTGGTGGGACTGCAAATTGGTGCGGCCAATCTGGAAAGCAGTTTGGAGATTCATGGGAAAGCTGGGAATGGAACCACCATTTGACCCTGCTATTGCCCTTCTCGGACTATTCCCTGAAGACCTTAAAAGAGCATGCTACAGGGACACTGCCACATCGATGTTCATAGCAGCACAATTCACAATAGCTAGACTGTGGAACCAACCCAGATGCCCTTCAATAGACGAATGGATAAAAAAAATGTGGCATCTATACACAATGGAGTACTATGCAGCAATAAAAAATGACAAAATCATAGAATTTTCAGGGAAATGGATGGCATTAGAGCAGATTATGCTTAGTGAAGCTAGCCAAACCCTAAAAAACAGATACCAAATGTCTTCTTTGATATAATGAGAGCAAGTATGAACAGAGCAGGGAGGAAGAGTAGGAAGAAAAGAGTAACATTAAACAGAGACTTGAGATGGGAGGGAAAGGGAGAGAAAAGGGAAATTGCATGGAAATGAAGGGAGACACTCATTGCTAAACAAAATTACATATAAGAGGTTGTGAGGGGAATGGGAAAATAAACAAAGAGAGAAATGAATTACAGTAGATGGGGTAGAGAGAGAAGATGGGAGGGGAGGGGAGGGGGGATAGTAGGGGATAGGAAAGGTAGCAGAATACAACAGTCACTAATATGGCATTATGTAAAATTGTGGATGTGTAACTGACGTGATTCTGCAATCTGCATTAGGGGTAAAATTGGGAGTTCATAACCCATGTCAATCTAATGTATGAAATATAATATGTCAAGAGCTTTGTAATGTTGTGAACAACCAATAAAAAAAATGTAAAAAAAAAAAATAAAAAAAAAATAAAATAAAAAAAAATCTTTCAGCTATAGGACATTCCATGTATTTTACAGTAATTAAGTATAGCAATAATCCATGGATCGGTGAAAAAGATCACTAAGTTTTCAGTTGTATGGAAACTGTATCTTTATGTATTATCACAGTAATGTTAATATTTCATATTTATAGAGTCCTTTATCTGAGAAGTTCATGTACTTTTTGAATATTATACCAATTAATCGTGCATGGCAAGTATTACTATTCCCAGTATACAGATGAAGGGGCAACAGTGAGGTTGCTTTGCCAGCATTAGAGGTGGAACTGCCTTGGGACAGAGAAATGTGTTTACTATCCAAAAACTTCCTATTAGGCATGCCTTGGGGAGATCTTGTGGCGAACAGAAGAAAAGGCATAGGTCAACTATGAGGTTTTGTCAGCCACAACCTGAAAAGCTGAAGCCACATCCATGAATTTTCACCTATGCATTCTTATTATGCTTGGCTAGCAACAGGCTAAAGATAGCAGTGGAGTTTTAGGACATTCATCTTGGAGATCTTCCTGCCTTAACTTCCAGGAATGGGCACAGGTGGTCTTCCTTTGCTCTCTGGAGAGCAATTGAGTGACGTGGTAGGAAACATGTTTCATCTTTGTTTCCATTTGGGTTTAACTTTTCACCTGACCTTTGATCTTCAATTAAGTTAAATTTCATCAATTTTTTGGGGGGGTATTTTAAGTTTTTATTTAAGTTTTGATCTGTGGTCTTTTTCTTGACCTCTGCTCTTATGTATTTTAGGATTTCATACGTGAATCAAACTAAGAAGCCACTTCAAGAAGCCATCAAGTGAATAAAAAAAAAGAAATGCCAGTTGTAAAGCAAATAAAGTGTCAGGGACTCATTCTTGATACTTTACAGACAAATATCTGAAACAGACGACTACTTTCAATCCTGTGCAAAGGAGGTTAAAACTTAAAAGTAATTCTTTCCTTTAGAGTGAAAACCCTGGTAAAGGCTCTGCTTAATGTCAGTGTCAAATACTAATGGCTATGAACACATGTGGAACCTCTGAGAAGATCATGCCAGGTAAACTATTTTAAAATGGTAATTCTTAGTGCTTTGATTCTCATTCCAGAATGACCCTATTTTAATTACTTTTGCTTAGTTCCCTCAATGTTTTTTTTTTCTTTTAGAATTAAGTACTTCACACTTTGAAGCAAAATAAATGCTTATTTCTTTTATTATACTCACATTTTAATTTTTTCTAATTGGTTATGCATGACAGTAGAATGCATGTTGACACATCATACATAAATGGCTTATAACTTCTCATTCTTCTGGTTATCCATGATGTGGAGTTACACAAGTCATGTAATTGTATACTTGCATGTTTTTGAACTACTAAAAAATAGCCAAAAGGGCTCACAGATGCACACCATCATTTCCAGAAGATTGTGCATTATTTCCAGAGTCTTCTTGTGGTTTTAATCTGAGCTTGCTCACTGACTCTCTCTAGTTCTACAATTAGCTTTACTTGAATTATTTATCTATACAGTGCTTTTCTGGCACTAGATATAGTTATATCCTATAACTTATGGATGAGGTATATTTTCCACATTCCTAGCCACAGAGTTTTCATTCTTTCTTACTTGTGTCTTCTGGTTTCCATCTTTGTACAGATGGATTACGTTGATGTCAATATAGTATAGGAAATGAGTCAACACTGTAATCTATTTCTCTGAATCTTTCAGTAAACACTTAGTAAACCATAGAAGTGAATCAGAGACATGGTCAAAGGAAGATTTCTGGAGGAGAATTCAGACCTTAAGCAGTAAGTAAAACTGAAGCAAAAATGCAGGCAGAGATATGTTGTCTGGAATGGAGAGACAGAATTGGTAGAAGGGTAAGAATCAGTTGGAAATATTAACTAAAAGGGGTGGAGGTTAGCTCTTCAAATTCAAATCCCTGTATCAAGATAGGATTAATGTTTTCCTATTTTTAGTCCAAGGTTTATGTAAGAACAAGATTATAAGTTGAAAATGTGGGAAAAGAATGAGGATATGATATTAAGTGAAAGTGATATTTTTATTATCAAATCATTTCTTCTGTATTATTGCTGCTAACTAGGAAGATCAAGGCTGAGAATAATTGAGAACTCTATTCTAGAGTGATTTGTATGTGCAGGGATCACATAATTTGTCAAATAGTCAACTGTTTGTAAATATTTTTAAAATAATATCAGATAAAAAGAGGAAACATAACCCACCAGTAGTTATGTCGTTAAATTTTTGTCTTTGAAAAAAAATATTAATTATAACAAATATGGTAATTCCCGTCTATTGAGTCACTGCTGTGTGCCCGGACTGGGCTATATTATTTGCATAAAAAACTTAATTAATACTTTTAATAACCCTCCAAGATGGATGATATTACTATCTTGATTATTGATATAGAAATTGAGGATCTAAAAGAGTACAAGATTTTCCATAAGGTCACATAACATAAATAAAATACCAAAGCTCCTGCTCTTTCTTTTAAACTGTGCAATGTCCCTTATCTGCCTAAGTATGGTAATGAGAAATAATTCATATTTAAATTTTAAAAAGGTGTACATTAAACACCTCAATATATCAGACATTGTGCTATATTTTTGGTGCAAAAATGGGAAGATACTGTTAGAATACCCAAAACCAAGGATTATTATAATGGGAGAAAACTGATGAGTAAACAGGAAATTGGACTGTGTTATGATAAGGGGTGATATGGAAATGTGTTCTTGATATTATAGGCACATTTGCAGTGAGTCTAAAGAGGCATTATTGAGCTGCTGGTAGAGCTCAATGGTAGAGCATTAGCTCAACATGCTAGAATTCTGGGCCCAATCCCAAGCATCCCCTCAAAATAATAAAAATATTTTAAAAAGCATTATGTACATGCATACAAAAGTATACAAAATAACACATACTCTGCATGTATAATAAAAAGAACCATTATAAAACAATCAAATTTTGCACTGAATTTCCATTCTTATACTGGGATGTTAACTGGGGTTAGTGAATTAATGATATGATTTTATTGGGGCTGGGGGTGTACCATAATGGTAGTTTGCCTAGCATACACCAGGTTCTGAGTTCAATCCCCAGTACCACACACACACACACACACACACTCACACACACTCACACCCCCACACACATACTCACACCCACACATGTATCTATGTATATGGTTTGGAAAAAATAATTCATTTCTTACAACAAATTAAAAGATTTTATTACCTGTTTTCTATAATTTGCTCATAAAGCCTGGATATAATTAGGATCAGAGTGTTATATGCCAACCTAGCTACCAATCAACTAAACACTAGCTAGTTCTCATCTTAATTTTTTATCTTTACTAATAAAATATGTTTTTAAAATTCTTACTATGTTCTATTTCTAAAAAATATTTTCACTTTTACATTAATATTTTCCAAATTTATCTACAGCCTTTTTTTTAATTCCATGGATGTAGGTCTAATTGTTGATTTGTCTGATATCATCACTGTATATTCTACTTACCAGTGGAATTCACTTTCTTTCTTCATAACTTACTTTCTTTGTCTAAGTCATAAAGTTAGTCAGTATCATTGTTAATTAAATCCCTAACACCTGGAAACTACTCTCTTACACTTCACAGCCAATTACAGTTATTTCATCCAATTCTAAGATGCTAGTGATTATGAACATTTTTCATTTTATGTTTCACAAAATTCTTCACAAGAAAGTCATGACTTTCTCTAACTTCTCACTTAGGATAGATTTAATACTTAAAAATGTTTCTATGTTTAAATAGGCATTAATTTTATTGTAATTACTTCTATACTTAAATTAAAATAAAATATTGAGAAAATAATTTAGGTCTTTGTTTTAGGTGGGTTTTTATCACTGTAACCAAAATACCTAATAAGAGCAATTAGAAGAGAAAAGTTTATTTTGGCTCAAAGTTTCAGAGGTTCAGTCTATGATGGGCCAACTCTACAGCTCTGAGTACAATATAAGGCAGAACATCATTGAAGAGGGCATGGTGGAGGAAAATAGCTCAGGACAAAACAGCCCAGAGAGAGCTCCACTCACCAGGGACAAATGCAAATCCCAAAGACATGCGTTCAGTGACCTACTTCCTCCAGCCACACTCTACCTGCCTACATTACTTCCAAGATAATCCACATTAGTGGATTAATCTACTAATTAGGTTATACCTTTGACAACCTAATCACTTTACCTTAAAAATTCTTGCATTGTTTCACACATAAACTTTTGGGAGACACCACATATCTAAACCATAATAGTATTTTTTAAACTGTTTCACCTTCAAAGTCCTATTTTTCTGAACTTCCTTTTCAATTTAGTACTTGTTAATATGTGTGTTTTTACAATCAATGGTGTCTTAGAGTAATGATAGCAAAATATTCATGAAAGAATTAAGTCCTTTTTGGAGATATTAAGCTGACTTTTTTAAAAATAATTTTTTACAGCAGTTTTTGTTTCACAACAAAATTGAGAGGAGAGTATGGATCATTTTCATTCTTCCTTCCCCAAACAAATACAAACTCCCATACTCTCAAGATTGCACACCACAGTGCTACATTTGTCAAAATTAATGAAATGCTATTGACATGTAAACACCCATAATCCATGCTTTACTGTGGGGTTTACTCTTGGTGCTGCTGTACATTCAATGGGTTTTAGTCAATGTATAATAAAATATTTCGATCATTATATCATAGAGAATAATTTTTCTACACTAAAATTCCCCTCTACTTTGCCTATTCATCCCTTCCTCTCTTATAATCCTTTACAACCACTGACTCCATCTGAGTAACTTTCTTCTTGAGGGACAAATGTATTACTAATGATTATTAAAGTACTTGGCTTTGGCCTCAAAAATATCATTGCAAAGCCTCTGACATTTATTCTATACCAAGATTTGATGTTATTCATTTTTATAATTAAGCATGTTCAGGTAATGACGGCTATCAGGAAAAATTGTTTGAACTTGTATATACCAAAAAAGATTACTAGGTGTTTTTTTCCAGTGCAGTGATGGACATTATCTAATAGACCATCTGTAGAGTATCTGATTCCATGGAGGTATGTTTGTCTTTCTAAATTCCCAGGTAATTATACAACTCTACTGAGATAAAAATTAAGTAAAGAAAAAAGAAAATAAGTTTATCCATAGAAATGAGAATAAATTTTGTTTGATAGAGATACATGTTTACCTAGTTGTAACCATAAGCCTGTCCATTATATTTTATTGCCTTATTTGATCTCAAACAATTTGGTGTCTATTAATAAATTCATTTTAGCACCCCAGATTGCTAATATGTATATATGTATCTTCATTAAACTGTCCATTGAAGCATTTTTCACATTTTGCTTGTTTATTCAGTAATTAATGAATTGTAATCATAAGCATTTGTTAATTTTATATTTGCATATGAATTTTAATTTTTCCCTTTTTAAAATAAAACTAACATAATTATATCATGATAAGCCCTTGTTCTTTAGTGACTGTAAGACACTGACTATAGGACAATGTAAAATTTCAGAAATTTCAAAATGTTAAAAGTGTGCATCTTAAAATCAGTGGAATATGTTATAATTACTAATTCACACTCATTCTTTCTCAAATTCCTCCTGAGTATAACCTTATTTTTTAGTACACACTATCTTTTTAAAAATTTTATTCTCTTTTATTGCTGATTAATATTTCATTGTGTATATATGCCACATTTTTTAATCCATTCATCTACTGAGTGCATTTTTCTTACATTATTATTTTTTTTAATTTATCTAGTATGTGACACAGAGTTGTCCTATAATATTTCCTCTGTAAAATTATCACAATTTTTTGATTGTTGAACTTCCCTCCACCCCTGTTTTTCTTTTCTTCCCCAATGCAGCATATAGTTTTATTATATTTTTATTTATTTACAGCAGAATGCATTACAACTCTTATTACATATATAGAGCTCAATTTTTCATATCTATGGTTGTATACATAGTATACCCACACCAATTCATATCCTCATACATGACTTTGGATAATAATGATCATCACATTCAACAATCATTAATTACCCCATGCCCCCTCCCTTCCCCTCCCACCCCTCTGCTCTATCTAGAGTTCTTCTGTTCCTCCCATGCTCCCCCTCCCTATCCCACTATGAATCAGCTTCCTTATATCAAAGAAAACAAAAAACTAGACACACACACACACACACACACACACACACACAAAACAAAAAAATAATCCAATCAATAAATAGGCCAATGACTTGAAAAGACACTTCTCAGAAGTTGATGTACAATCAATCAACAAACATATGAAAAGATGTTCATCATCACTAGCAATTAGAGAAATGCAGATCAAAACCATTCTAAGATATCATCTCACTCCAGTCAGAATGGTAGCTATTATGAAAATAAACAACAATAAGTGTTGGTGAGGATGTGAGGAAAAAGGCACTCATATACTGCTGGTGGGACTGCAAATTGGTGCAGCCAATATGGAAAGCAGTATGGAGATTTCTTAGAAAATTGGGAATAGAACCACCATTTGACCCAGCAATTCCTCTGCTCGGTCTATACCCAAAGGACTTAAAAGCAGCGTACTACAGGGACACAGCCACATCAATGTTTATAGCAGCACAATTCACAATAACTAAATTATGGAACCAACCTAGATGCTCTTAAATAGATGAATGGATAAAAAAATGTGGCATATATATACAACGGAATATTTCTCAGCAATAAAAGAGAATAAAACATGGCATTTGCAGGTAAATGGATGGAGTTAGAGAAGATAATGCTAAGTGAAGTTATCCAGTCCCCCCAAAATAAATGCTGAATTTTTTCTTTAATATTAGTTCCCATTATCTTTGTCTGAATTTTTTTGTTTCTTACCTAGAATACATAGCTAACTTTCTAACTGGTCTCTCTTCCATTGGCTTCTGTAAAAACTTTCCAAGTTTTCAATGTTTCTATTCAAGGATGGTATGCTGAGATCTTCACATTTTAACTCTAATAGCTTTTGTTTTCAACTTCATCCTTTCCTTAATGAATCTCCGATTTTTCTTAACTACCGGAGATCTTTTATTTTTAGCATTATTTTGTGGTAATAGGCTCTACAAGTTTCTACAGGCTTCTCATTGTTTCATAATATACAACAGAGCAAACTTTTCCACATATCATTTTCTACATATTTATACAAATAATTTACTTCCTCATAGAAGCTTTGAATGGCTCGAGAAATTGTATTAATCTATAATAAAAATAAGTTAAATAATATGTAATATTTTAATTAAAACATTTCTTATAGTGTATGCTTAGATATATAGATATAGATAAGAGCACATTTAAAAGCACATATACATTACATTCATTTTTGCAATTTTATTTCAGATTCGATATAGAGTTTTTCAAATCAAAAGAAATCTAAGAAAGAATTATATTTTCCTATAAAATAAATTTTATTATTATAGAAATCAGAGTACCAAAGTAACTACAATGAAGCTTGCATTTGAAGATAAATTAATTTTTTCATTCTTCTAATAATTCTTAGGAAAATTGTTACTATATTAACAAATTTCTTTATTGATATATTTTTTGTCCCACTTCCCAAGTAACTAAATTATTGAAGTGGAAACAAATTTTAGGGAGATCTAATATTAAAAATTATTTTAATTGTATCCTATTGAATTTATTATTTCATATCAGATTTTCACCATGCAGATTTGCTCATATTGCACAATCTGTATAGATTTTATTTCCTATTTATGAATAATTTCTTACTATGATTTTTATTCTAAATATGCAAGTCCATGGACATGCCATCTGTTTCTAGCTTTCTTATTTTTTCTTCTGTTGCATATGTTATAAGGGCTAACTATACTTATTATGTTAATTATATAAAACATAATATTTACTCACCTTTCTATACTGAATTTATCTTGCTCTTGAACCACTCTTTATACCCAAAGGTGAATACAAACTACAGCAAACAAACAACAAATAAATCAAAATCATTGGACCCTAGATATGTGCATTTCAAGTAACTCCATTTCTTCTAGATTCTCAGCCACTTCTTTCAGGTATCATTATCTTAGCCAATTATGAATTTCTGCTTAGTCATTTATTGATTCTTACCCTTCTTTTACCCAACTGCCTGGGAATTATTTAAATTTTCAGTGTGTTTAAGCATCATCTTGGAAAAAAAAATAGATGTCTAGTTCTTATGAGGTTTATTTCAAGGTTTATCTTATCTAGCCAGATAACTAATAAAATATAATTGGAGCTATCAGGTCAATTGGATCATAGGCTAGTACAGACTTCTGAAGCCCGGTATCACTTTCTTCTGCAACAAAGTTTAAAAAATTGTTATGTATCTCTCTTGGGCCCCTTAGGAATCTTTGGATCCCCTATTTCAGTGTGTTTGATGGTGAAAATAAATGGAGTCTGTGTATGTGAGTGAGGGAGGGTTAATTTCTTGGTACAAATCAAAGCAGTGACACTGGCCTGTAATAGATATTTTGTTCTTTACTACAGTGTAAAATGTTTTGAAAATGACTAATTGCAAAGGGTACAGGTTAACAAACAAATCCAATTGTAAGATAAATCAATGGATTATGAGGTGACAGTGTATGGCTAACTAACTACATTTTGCCTCCAACCTTTTCTTTATTCTCATGATTTTTTGGTAGTTTGGGATTCTATTTGATTCCATATAAAATTTTGCATTATTATTATTTCTGTAAAAAATATCACTGAGATTTTCATAAAAATTGCATTGAATCTGTAAATTGATGTAGGTAGTGTAGACATTTTAACAACAGTAAGTCTTCCTGGCATGGGTATAAGAAGTTTTTTTGCTTTATTGAAATAAAAGACACAATGAAATATTGTCTCACATATCTTAGGATTGCTGTTTATTTTTATAAAAACTAAATGCTAGCAAGGATGTGGAGTAACTAGAACCCTTATATACTGTTGTTGGAAGTATAAAATGGTACTAAACTTATAAGCAATGGTACAACTGCTATGTAAAACAAAATGGATAGAGAAAGAAAGAGAGAAGATATTCTTTTGATGTGTGTGTGTGTGTAATACATTCATCAATTCATCATCAAAAAGTAAAGAAATCTTTCCATATACACCAACAGGGATGAATCTTGAGGACATTTGCTAAGTGACATAAGCCATACACAGAAGAATACTACTGGATACCACTTTTCTGAAGAAGCTAATTAATCAAACTTTAGAAGAAGACTAGAATATTAGTTGCCAGGGGCTAGCAGGAGAGAAAAATAGAGAGTTATTATTTATTAAGTAGAAAGTATCAATTATACAAGCTGGATAAGTTATTAAAATATCTGTATAATATTGTGCCTATTGTTAATATTACTGTATAGTACATTAAAAATTATTTAGAGGGAAAATTTCATGTCATAAATAATAATAAATAATTAAGTACAATTGTGGAATGTTGTTATAGTACTATTGAAGTGTACTCACAATTATCCCCCCTCAAATTGACGTAATTAAAATATTCCTGTCTTTGCCATCTGAATGTCAGGATAGGGCTTGAAATTCCACTCATCACAAAGATATGTTGCTACCTGAAGAAGTAGATATGGGAAATCAGCTGTGTTCTATCATGCCAGAAACTAGAGATTTAGAAAAATGCAAATCAAAGTGCCTCTAATAACTGTTTTGGAAATTTACTGTTTTTTTCATTAATTATGTTTCCTATTATTATCAACATTTTGTTTGAAATTTCAATACACTAAGTATTAGATTTAAATTTCTAATATGGTGTTATGAGGTCCTTGATAAGTTTTTTAATTATGAAATTTGTTTTAATCATGTCCTGGGTGTGTCTAGGAATGATTGACATGTGGTTTGACAACTGTAAATTAATGTAGGTAGGTAGTCCTGGGATGATAAACCAATAAGGCCCCTGTTCTATGCCCTAGCCAGGGACTTCACAAGTACAACCTGTCCCCAGTAGGCCCTCACTCAACTCCTCCATAGGTGTATTCATCAGGGTTCTCTAGAGGAACATATCTAGGAGGTATGATTATAAAGAGGGAATTTATTAGATTGGCTTACATGACCAGAAGCTGGATAGTCCATAATTTCCATCTGTAGGTTGGAAAGCTGGAGGAACCGGTACTGGCAGAGTCCAAGAATTTGAGGCCTCAGAACAAGAGGGATCAATGGTGCTACCTCAGTTAGAGATGGAAGGCTTCTAGAGACTCCTGGAGAATCACTGGCAGGTTCTACTTTGGAAGAGTGAAGGAGCTAGAGTCTGATGTCCTCAGGCTACTGTAGCAGCAAAGAACCTTCTCAAGGGGATGGGGTGGTAGCTCAGTGGTAGAGCACTTGCCTGGCACGTAGGAGGCACTGGGTTCCATTCTCAGCACCATATATAAATAAAATAAAATTCTATCAACAGGTAAAAAATAAAATGAAATAAAATAAACCCTTCAAGGAAATCCAGCTTGCATCTGATGCTGCTTCCTTGTTCTTCCAACTTTATTTCATTCAAGCTAACCTCCTGTTGGATGATACTACCCATGCTAAGGGAGGGTCTGCACTTCAGTTGTCAAACCGCATGTCAATCATTCCTAGACACACCCTCATTGACACACAGAGAAGCTTCTTAATCTTTGACATCTCTTAACCCAATAAAGTTGACTATTCAAATTAATTATTATAATAGGTTTTTCTATCACTGCACACCACACACATCTAACTTCTTAATCCTCTCTTGCATATTTCAAAACATACCCTACTTCAACAGACTATGAATCTGGCAACTAGTGCTTTCTCATTCTTCTCTGGAAAACTGAGTTTTGATTTCACTGTCTCATAGTATATTTTTAATAGATTAGTTTAAAATTCATAACTTAGAAAAGAAGTAATTCCCTTCCTTTTCTTAAGTCACAGCTACCTTTCCTGAGATAATGTGTTTCAGCCAGAGAGCTTATTCTTAAGGAACAAAGGAGGAAAATAAATATGTACATGCGTTTATACATGTATGCATACAAAAAATAAAGTTGGATGATATTTCAAAATCTCATTCCACTTAATATTATATTGTTTGTTTTTCATTATACTGTGTGTCCCCTTCAAATTAATTATCTAACAGACCATTTTCTCTGCTATGATATTCTTTATTCATCCTCTTTTAGTAAACACCTATATTTATGAATATTATAGATTGAGTGCCTTTTGGACTAATTTGTGTCCCCATCACTCCGACTCATATGTTGAAGCCCTGTGCTCAGTACCTCAAAATGTGCCTGTGTTTGGATATAGGGCCTTTAAAATGGTAATTAATGCAGGTAAAATAAGGCCATATGCATGGCCTCTAATGCAGTATGATTGGTTCATAGGAATAAGAAATTTGGACACAGACACATACAAAGAAAAGATAATGTGAGAAGAATAGAAAAGGTCTTTCTTCTACAAGATAAGAAGAAAGACCTCAGAAGAAATCAACCTTATTGGCATCTTGGTCAGAACTCCAGGCTCCAGAATAGTTGAGAAGCACAAAGCTAATTAAACTAGCTATTTATTCTCTGTGTTCTTCAAAGTATTGCTTCTTCTAAGAAAATTTTCCTACTATCCCATGTAATCTACATGGTTATCTTATTAACTATCATGTCATTTCATACAGGACTTCATTCACACTCTTCACTTATCTCACTGGACTGAAATTTATATTATACTTGAGTCTATTCATCTTTACCAATTTCCTTGATGGGGATCTATATCCTATTCAATGTAACATACTTGATAACTAGTATTGGCTGTCACTAATATAAATATTTGATTAAAATTGTTTCTCTAATGCAAGTATGCATTTCTGACCTGAAATTGTCATACTATTGAGAAGAAATTGTGAAATCTTTGACAGACACAATGATTACAGGTGACCCTTACAATGGTCCACTTGATGCTGTTCAGAAGACCCTTGGGTAATGGAATTCTATAGGCATCTGTTTCTGTTGTTGCTTGGACTGTTCTATTTTGAAAGTTTTAGAGATGGAGGTTAACTTGTATAGTACTGGTAGTGATAGGAATGGTTACTGTTCACAAATATGTGAGTGAACATTTTTCTGTTAGACATACAAAAACATTTTATTCTATTCTCCCCACTGAAGAGATAATTCCAAACATTACATTGTATTGCCCATTATTTGTCTATTTGTAAATGAATTTCAGCAACTGTGATCACATGTGCGCGTGCACGTGTGTGTGTGTGTGTGTGTGTGTGTGTGTGTGTGTGGTTAGTACTGTTTTGAACTGGTTTTAACATCTGATTTTTTTGTAAATTCATTTTATATTTGTAGAAGTCATGCTTTTATCTTTTAAGAATGATTCTTCCATAATAGAATATTGACATAAATCACCTCTAAAATATTTTAACAATTCACTTTCTATTTACCATTTTTTTGGTTATTAAATAACTGTACTTTCTCACTAAATAACTTCTTGTAAGAATATTTTTCTAATTTCCCACATGATCTACAGGCTCATCTTATTTGTTATAGTGTCACTTCACACTGGGCTTCATCCACATCCCTAACATGTTATCTCACTGGACTGAAATTGTTACTGTACTTGACTCTATTCATTTTCACCAAACAGCTATCAAAAGATGATCTCTTATTGTAAAACCTTACACTGCCCCTCTCCTTCCTCCTCCTCCTTCTCCTTCTCTCTCTTTCTTTTCTCTTTTGAATTATGTTCTTTTTATTTGAAGGAGACAGTGAACACTTTTGTATTGCCTGGTTGGTAGCACTTTGTTTGCTTGTATTCTGTGTAGTTTTCTTCAGAAATGCATGAAGTAATTTGAGACACTTTCTTTTACTCAGTTTTACCATGTTGTTAGTATACTGTTATCCTCCAATTTGCTCATTTCAGGGTACTTTAACATTCTTTTTTATATTTTGATTAGAATGCATTTGGCCTAATTAGAAATGTGAAATCAGAATGGATGATGGCAATCCTCAACCTTCACTTCAAACGGTCCTACAGTCATTTCAAGAAGAGGTCAAAGAAATAAACTATAACTCATTAGCCCGGGGGTGTGAGTGATCTCTCTGCCATAGTGGAAATTGGCAGCCCTTCTGTCTTTTGTCCTTAGAAGCCTGAGTATTAAACTAATTGTCAAATATACCAAGCAGACTAATGGTAAAATAACAGGCTGTGCTTGCATGTGGAGAATAGGAAAGGCTGTTTTAAAAAGATTTCTTTTTTGTTAATATTTACAAGCAAACTTACTTAGTAATTTGTGTCACACCACAGATAAATATTCAAAGTACAGATGGAATGAACCTTTTTTGTTTCATGTTATACAGAAATGGTTTTAATGAAACCTCAAGCAATTATATAAAAAGGTTCTTTGGGTGACAGAATAAAAACACACTACATGATTTATTTATGGTGAGTGATATGACTGTTATTTGCAGAATATAATTAGCTGCATTACCCAACTACATGTCTACATATTAATATTTGAAATAATCAACCTTATTTTATAAAAAAAATTAATATTTTGCTAAAACTTTATTTTCTTTAATATGCCATTTTTTCTCAATGTTTAAAGGCCATCTTGATTTCATGGGGAAAAAAATCTCTGATCAGTTTCAAATTTCTGTTCTTGGAGTTATTAAATACCTTTTTTATTTCAATGGAATACTTCTACTAGGAACCCTCTTAAACAAAAAAAAAAAAGATGAATAAACCCTGTTTCAGAATGCAAATATTTTGAATGGATTTTGCTTATATAGATTAAATGAGCAAAAACGAAAGTCAATATGTTATATAATAAATTATTAACTGCATCTGGAGGACTATAGGGGATGTAGTCATCATAAAGTATATAGTTCAAAGAGACAGATGTAAAGGAAATGAAGATCTTTAGTAATAAATACATTTATATCATATTTCAGAATTTGAAAAAAAATATTTGAATCATAAATAATTTCAAAAGAATCTTTATTAATGTCCATCAGCCATCAAATAATTATAGCATTATTGGTGCTATATTCTTATTTTGAAAGCTTCATGTTTTTCATTCATCACTTTATGAAACAATTTATGTTTTTTGCTTTTCTCTCTCTGTCATGATGTCTTCATAGTAGTGACCATCAGGCACATCTTTGTATTACTATTATCTTGTCTTGTACCTGGCATATATTGAAATTTCAGCAGTGACTTTCAAATTCTAAGTTTATTTTTAAACTCATAAATAAAATAAAATGTGTACATATTGATGTGCACCATGTGAAGTTTTGAAACATTCTGCAATGTTTAAGTAAGGTTGAGCATACCTCTTCAAAACATTTTCCTTTTTTGATGGTGAAAACTCAAAATCCTCCCTTCTTTTGAAAGTTGAAGTACATTATTATTTTTATTCACCCTATTGTGCAATAGCACACCAGGATATCTATAACTTAGTTTAATATTAAATAAGAAGTGCTTTTTCCCTTGTCTCAGTCTGGTAGCTCAAATTTGTAGTTGATCTAGTAACATTGGGATTATACTTTAATAAGATGTCAAGGTTTATGCATTTATTAAGATGACACTGTTTGAAGAAAGATTGGTATATTCAATTTTTTATTGCTTCAAAAACTGAATAACAACAACTTTAACAACTTAAAACAATGTTCATTTCTTAACCCACAATTCTATAGGATAGAAATCTAAAAAAAATTCAATGAAATTCTCTACTAAGAGTCTTTCAAGACTTAAATCAAGGTATCAGTCTAAAGGTCTTTTATCCAGAGAATTCTGAGAAAGAGCCCACTTCTAAGTTTATTCAGGATGCTGGGAGAGTCCCACTCTCTGTGGCCTTTGGTCTCTGCTTGCATTGTCTTGCTACCTGCTGGGGAGGAACTGTCTCTGCTCTTGGATGCCAGGCTATTCTCACATGTTCCTTCCTTCTTCAAAGCCATGGTAGTTCTTTGAGTCCTTATGACAATTTGCATACTCCTGACTTCTCTTTCTACTACCAAGTAGAGAAAACTCTCTGATTTTAAAGAGTTCTTGTATTTGGATTAAGTCCATCTGAATAATCTCTCTTTTGCCACAAAATCATTGGAGTATTATCAGGGCACGAAAGTCCCAAGTACCATCTTAAAATCTTTGGGGAGCTATTTACTAATAGACAAGAAGAAAAACAAGAGAAAATACTGAATTATTTTGGATTTTTTTGAATTAGACAAATCTTAGTGATAACTTTGCATTTTTTGAAAGTTCTAAGGATTCTTCCTCAAAAGCCATCAAAATTTTACAATTTATAAATATTTATATCTTTTCAGACAAAGTTAAAATTAAGTGAATACCTTAGGAAGAAAATTGGGACATCTTTCATAATATCTGAAGACATCACCTTTCTAAAAGTAAGTCTTACTATTCTGATTGAATTGACTTGCTAACTTGGTCTGTCAATGGGTCAAGAATGTCAACCTATCGAACATATGAAACCTGAGTGTGTAGATTACTTTCTTCATAAAGGATAAACTCACTGAATTCCCAAAGGTTTTTTTTTCTTTAACATTAATGGGGACATTTTCTTTATGTAAAATATATTCACATGTATATTGTACTACATTATATGTGTTGGCTGATATCTATTTAGGGTAGAGTCAACATTAATGTGATGTTCACTTAAAGTTTCAAATTATTTAATATGATTTTAATTGCATCTTTCTAAGGGATGTCAGGAAGCATAAATATAAATATTTATAAATAAATATAAATATATAAAGTAATGAATATACTCAGGCCTCTAGGTACAACATGGTGACTTTTCATTTAATGATCATCTTGGGAATCCTACAGGGAAGACTGAGCAAGTGGTTTTATTGCAAGCCCCAGTGTCTCATTACTTTGCCTACAAAATAAACACCTTGGTTCAGAAATATGCTGTATCACGTTTTTTTTCCCCTTTCTTTTTATAGTTCAGTAGTAGACATATTTGTATCAGGGATTTTTAATTTTTTCTAAAATTTGTTAACTTTCAAAAGAGATGTTTTTAAATAAATTTATCAGGACTGAAAGTAATTGCAAACAGGGGCTGCTTCAGTATGATGCCTCTTATCTGAACTACTTCTTAGTAGAGTTTAATGTAAAAACAAGAAGAAAGAACCACAGCTTAAATTTTGGCTCATTCTTCCTACAATAATACTGTGATATTTGAAAATATTGTAACTTCTGTGAGTCTTGCTTTTTTCTTTATCAAATGAAGATTATAATACTGGCCTTAGGAAGTTAGTAAAACATAATAATAATGCATACAAAATATTCCAGATAGTACATGGCTTCAGAGCTGCTGGTAAACATCAGTTGCTTTATTTTCCACAGTGCTCATGAGGAATATGAGAGGAAGTAACAAAATGGTTCCTTAACTCAAAATTGAAATAAAACAGAAGCAATCCCTTAGCCACAAGAAAGATAAGCAGTGATATTGGCTCGCAACTTCAATGATGTTGCATATAATTGATACCAAAGAACGTACGTAAATGGTTACTTAAGTATTGAAATGAGAAGAATCAATCCCATATTCATTGAGTTAGATTCTGTGCTCAATTGAACCTATATAAACAAAATTCTCTTCATTATCTTACAAAATTTTTGTCCACATTTTGTTCATATTTTGATCCATATTTTGATACATATTTATAATTCACTATGACTTTTTATTTTTAAAAGTGCAAGAACATAAAACCTCAGATTTTAATATTTAAAAAAATAAGTTTTAGGGCTGGGGATGTGGCTCAAGCGGTAGCGCGCTCGCCTGGCATGCGTGCGGCCCGGGTTCGATCCTCAGCACCACATACCAACAAAGATGTTGTGTCCGCCGAGAACTAAAAAATAAATATTAAAAATTCTCTCTCTCTCTCTCTCTCTCTCTCTCTCTCTCTCTCTCTCTCTCTCCCCTCTCTCACTCTCTCTTTAAAAAAAAAAAAAAAAAAAGTTTTATAAAGTTCCTATGCCTTGTTTTGTTTTCTGTTGCTCTCAGTTTATAGGTAGATCTATGACACCCCAAAATAATATTTCTGTATGTTTGAATGGTTGCAGCAACAGCCTATTTAAACAGGAGGCACCATAAGGCAAGAATTCAAAATCACAGTTCAAAGTCCTGTTCTATTCCTTTATTTTAGATAACCTAAGGAAAGCAACAACTTTGCCCCTTTTATTAGTCAGCTCTTCATTGCTGTTGCCAAAATATTTGACAAGAACAACTTAAAGGAGGACAAGTTTACTCATGGTTTAAGAGGTGCAGTCAGTCCATACATGGTTGGCAGCTGACTCCATTGCTCTGGTGCTGACAAGAATCATACCATTATGGCAGAAGGGCACTGCAGAGGAAAGCTCATGGCAGCTGGAAACAGAGGGAAAGAAAGGTGCCAGGGGCAAAATATAAACCCCCAATGCATGCTCCCAGTGACCTACATCTTTCAACTACATAGTACCTGCCTATAGTAATTGCTCAGTACATTTTTTTCAAATAATTAATCCAACAAATGGATTAACCACTGCTTATATTATAGCTCTCATAATCTGATTATTAGTTTTCAGGGGACACTGCATGTCTAAACTATAACACTGCTAAACTCTCTTATTTCCAAATGTCAATAATAGTGATATATGCTTTGAATTATATGTGAGCAACAGGTGAAACACTCCTAAAAAGGCACTCTACAAACTGAAGTGTTATACATATATTACAAATTATTATCTGGCTAGGTAAATTCTGTAGTAGATGAAGCCAATATCAAAGTAAGACTATTGGCAAAGCCAGCAAGCGGTCTTAAACAAAGATATATAATTATATATCTATGCATATAGATTCAATTGTTGTGCAATTTCTACCAATTTAATCTATATGCAGCCAAATTATATGGAAAGCTTATACATATGATGAGAGTTTCAACATACAATAGGACCACATTCTTATTTTAATGTCACATTTAAAGATTTATTCTCTTTTCTAGGTTTCTTAGGTAACTTATCAAAACCCATATAATCACTAAAATACTCATCCCAAATTATGAAATTAAAATATTTGTAGTCTACTGAAAATGAAAATATCTACACTATATTGCTCAATACAAATCAAGACTTTTTAGGATGATTGTTGTCATATTATTTACTTGTCAACATTCTCTATTTCAGTATAAGTTTCTTGACTCAATATATCTAAGAAGGTATAAATAAGAATCCAATACTTCCTAAAATTCTGTGAGCCTGAAGTAAGTAGTATCCGTCATGTCAATTTAGATACTCTCCTGATAAAAAACAATTTTCTAAATATTAGGAAGATGATAAAAATAAAAGAATGTATGCTTAATATAGAAATAAAAAGAACATTTGTTCAGTTAAGTCATTGATTAGATATGCAGGAACACAAATCAATTAAAATCAAAATTTCACACAAACATAAGTAATATTTGAATTCTCAATATTGTTGATGGGTTCAGTTCACAAACACCAAACTAAATTAGGATGAATGATGAAGAATTTCTTTTGTTGTTTGTCTATTGCTTTGTACATATAGGAAAATATTTTTTTTAAGTTATAAGAACAAAGTCTTCATTATACATTTACTGAACTGTATTGATTAAAAGAGTTTGGTGTTAAAATGGGTTTAATGTTATAATGAAGACCTTTTTGCTGATACTTTCTTTAATATTTTATAGTCTTCATGTACAATATAATTAAACATTATGTTTATATGTTCATATTCATTCAAGGATTTACTCATTTATAGAACTTATTCATATGTGCACTATTCCTCACCCATTAATAAGATACACTATACCCTTTATGACTCTTAAAATTTTATTTGAGCAAAAGACTTTGCCTGCTTTTAAAAAATACAATAGGAAAAAGTCTCATGTGTTTTATTAATTCTTTGTATAAATTGCTAGTACAACTGGGTGTATATAAATGTGGTCTTCTTTCTTCCCTATTAAATTTGTTCTTTTTATGATGTAAGAACATAATAGTTAAAAGACTCAGGCCTAAAACTGTCAATATTGAACAATTGTGTTATATTTGCACTGTTTTGTTTAATAAATTTCTGAGAACGTATATTGCTGCTATAGGTAGTATTGAAACAAAGTTCACCAGATGTTTAGTAAATAAACAGTGCATTAGTCAATCTTCCAATGTTGTGTTTGTCTGTTTGAGAAAATTTGTTCTATAGGTGATTAAATACCAGTCCTTTAGGCTAAGATTTGATTTAGTGGTCATAAAGAAACAAATGATTCCAATTGAGAATACTTCTTCATGAGTACTCATGTAAGTAAATGAGAAGTATGAAAATTCAGGGGATGAATATGCCCTGGAAACCCCAAGTGAGTCATTTTATTATTTTTCTCAAATTCAGCTGGCACTGCTGTGGTAGGCACAGTGCTTTTTTGTTCCCATAAATATGTGCTATTGTTGATAAGCACCATGAAGTTTTCTACATCAAGTATTTCTTAATAAATCCAATAAAATGAAACTTTTTGCTTTTCATAATATTATTATGTCATGGAAATAATACCCTTTTCCATTTTATATGCTTATATTCATGTTAAGTCATTGTAGATTTTCTCAGCTTCCATTGTTGCATATCTTGATTTACCCCAGAGAGACCGTGAATCTTCTTGTCTCTCTCTCCTTATATAACATAGCCAGACTGGTTCTAAAATGTTCCAATAAAGGAGAAATCGGTTTGTGACCCAGGTGGCAAAAATATCTGAGGTTATAGAAATCTAAACAAACAGGCCATAATATTGGTCCTTTACAGAACTCTGGCCTAAAAGGAGGTTGACAGATTTACACAAAGGCAAGATGTTACCCGTTTAATATTCACATATAGCATAATCATCTCCTGTGCTTACATTTACTTGTATATGTGGAAAACAACAAATGGCAGTATATACTCAGTATAATAGCTCTGTGGAATTGTGTTTATGGTTTTGGTCATAAATAATGCAACCTGAATTGTAAAATAGATTTTTAATGATTCTTTCCATGGTTGTTTTGTGAATGACTTAGTACAGAAGTCATAATGTCTGGGAACTATCTTTTGAATTCCAGAAGAAAAAAAAAAATGTGGTTCTACTTTAATCAAACCAAAATGCTAGGGTTTAATATAGCTAAATTAAAATTTTGAAGTGACTGTGTATTTTGGATTTTTCATTTAAATTCTCCCCTTTAATAAACAAAAAATTTAGTTACTTCAAACCTTACATGTTAAATCCAGAAGAAACAGAAATAATTGCATCTTCGGGAATTGTTGAGTCCTCAAGGTCAAAATTATAACTTTTGAAAATCAGAATTGGGATGAAAATGCCTTGACCATAAGGCTATTTTTACCCGACTTTGTAATATGACTACTTGTCTCTATTTCTACCCCCAGCTTTTCCCTCCTAACCACCTACATTTTATATATGGCATTTCTAAGCTTTACAGAAAATTGGCAGTTTATTCCATCATCCCAACAGAGACAATCAGCAAAATGTTGCAACTTTGATGAATAAAGATGACTTTACTTTTCTTTGTTTTACTTTCAGAAATGAATATTGATAAAAATTATAGAGGAATTAGATAATGAAAAAAAATACAACTGTTACTTATATTGCTATTCAATCATCTGAGGTTACAATGTGCAGTGATATAGAGATTGGGGTAGATATAGATGAAGGATTATGATTGATTGTTCACATCTACTTGCTTGCATTTAACTTTGGAAAGAAAATTGGTAGGAACTTTTTACTGTAAAAATAAGATAAAGATTCAACAAAATTTTTTATTTCTCTTCTGAGAAAGTTTATCCTTCTTAATTAAAAAAAAATAGACCCTCAAATTTCTATAGATGTGGTGTAATAGAAAATATATTAGAGTGGGGACAAGCAAGACTAGAGATGAATTTATGGTAAGATGTTATACTCCCATTTTTACCCCAAATACAAGTTGCAGAATCACATCGGTTACACGTCCACATTTTTCCATAATGCCATATTAGTGATTGTTGTATTATGTATGAAAGATGATATGTCATGAGATATGTAATGTTTTGAACAACCAATAAAAAAAAATTTTAAAAAGATGTTATACTAATTCACATGTAAAGTGATGAGTATAAACCAGGATTGTTTATACTCAGAGAAGAAAAGGTGGCTGAGAAAGTTTTAGGAAAAAGTTGGAAAAACTTGGTAATTTACAGAATGCAGAGAATGGGAATAAGTAGAGACACTAACACTATTTTTAGGAGTATGACTTGGACAGTGGCATTTTGATTGAATGGATAGGACATGTAAAATGTATGAAGGACAGGATGGTAGGGAGAGATGAATCTAGCTGTATATCTAGACTTTTCACGTCAGGATTTCTTGGATATCTAACAGGTTAAGAAATACGCAGTCTTCAAATTGCTAATCCATTGAGATAGCTTTCCTAAGAGTATTTTAGCAATCTTCAGAGACCTTGTGTAGTTTCTTCAGAGATCTTGGGTAATCCATTGAGATATCTTTCCTAAGACTATTTTAGCAATCTTCATAGATCTTGGGTGAATACTTTGACAGTATTGTAATCATGGTAGAGTAAAACACCTATTTATGATTTAAGTTAAAGTATCAGTTAAATTGTGCTCTGCCACATCCCAACAATGTGACTTCAGCAAATTAAATCTTTCTGAACTTCAATATCCTCCCAGGATTATTGTGAAAACAAAATGAATGAACTTGTCCAGACATGGTTTCTGATAGGTAACAACTGCTGTCATATTAGTCCACTTTTCTCATTGAAAGTTCTGAGTTATTTTTCCATCACTCTATTCTATCCCTCATCTCTTCTTTCTCATCATTACTACCACCTGGATCAGGAATCTTATCCACATTCCTTAAGCCACTCCAAACAGAATCATGGACTCCTGAATTCTTTTGCTCATTATATTCACTCTACACCATGTTTATTAATTCTTCTAATGAAGCAGAAGCATTCTTTATACTCTGGGAATATAGTAGTGATTCTTCCAATTAATCTTCCATACTAATATAATGGTCACTATTTAAAATTCATAACTAAAAGTTTTTGTTGCATAAAAATTTAAATATCTCTTGTGCTTTCAAAAGTGATGATAACGTTAAGATCTAAATTCTTTAACCAAGCATGCAAAAGTGTGCACAATCTATCTGCAATCTTTCTGTATGCCCTCATCTACAGTTCTTCCTCAAGCTTCTAGGTTCCTCCCTGAACCTCCTGGTTTCTTACTGGTTAGTCTCACACTTTACCTCTTATTGCATACGTTCTACAACTTTGATTCATTTGCTGAGTATTCATAATAATATTTTGGTGTCTCTACTATTTAAGCTATATGATATTCAATCTTTATACTAGAAAATATCTGATATTCAGCTTATACCCTAGATGCTCCTGGATTTATGATTTATGCCCTAAGAAACCCTTCACAAAATGAAAACATCTTAGTTAAACCAAAAGTTCATTTAATACTACTAACCCACACAACTTCATGGCACAGCCTAGCCCACAGTAAATATGCTCCTCAGCCTGGGAAAAATCATATAATATGATATTTATTTTATATTAGATTGTTAAATGTCCCATTTAATTTATTCAACATCTGTATTCAACATCTGTACTGGAACCTTACATTGAAAGTATCTGTCATTTACCCTGGTGACTGGGAGCTGGGTCTCCCTGTTGCTGCCCTGTATTATATGGTATGTTGTTAGCCTGGAAAAGATCAAAATTCAAAACTGAAAGTAGGATATCTACTGAATATATAAGAGTTTTTGCACAACTGTAAAGTTCAACAACATGCCAGTGACCTTCTATGATTCTTTTTAGTGTTCCCTGACTTGCACTTTTGACTAGTGTCATAGTTTGGATCATAAATAACCCCAGCTTGGTGAAGGTGTGATCCCTAGCTACTGGTACTGTTGGGAGGCAGAAAAACCTTTAGAAAGCAGGACCTACTTGGGGGAAGCAGGTCACTGGGGGCATGCCATTGAAGAATATATCAGGACTTCAGCCCTTTCCTCTTTCTCCCCTCACCATCCAACCATCATGAGGTGAATTGCTTTGCTCTACTCTGTGCTTCCTGCCAAGAATTCCGCCTCATCATAGGCCCAATCCAGTCTCTGTCTAAGTGACCAGGCCTGAAATTTCTGAAACCATGAGCCAAAATAAACAATTCCTCCTTGTAAGTTGTTTATCTCAAGGATTTTGTCACAGTGGCCAAAAACTGACTAACACAACTAGTAATGATTCCTTATTTTAGATCCGTGTTCCCAGAAACCTCTATGCCAGACTCTCATATCATACTATCCGCCCTTTCATCAGACCAGAAAATATGCTCCTTGATAGTAACAAGCTCTGAATATCAACAAGAGATAAAGACACAGAATTTATATAAAAATAATTAGTTTATTAAGATTTTTCTTCTCTAGGGAAAGTGTTATTCTAAATGGGTGTTTCTCCAGGTAGAAATAGGAACAGTGGGAGAACACATATCTTCCCCGCTCTCAAAGTTTGTTTGGTTGTAGTTTTCTACAGAATGAAAATATAGAGATGTACTGTAGAAATGCTTGCCTGGATCTCAAAAGAGATAGGACCTAGAACACTCTGTTGAGAATTAATTTGTAAGTCTACAGTTTTCTGGTGGTAAATCAAGTGATGATCATATTTGAAGTGATCTAAAGATAGTATTCATAGGTTCAATGGAAAGGAGTCAACAATAAAAATAGAGCAATTAAGGAACATTTCAGAGTAAAAGGAGACAGTAAAAGGAAGAGAGAAAGAACATCTTAGAGAACCAAATAGTAACAGCAGAAAAGCTAAGAGAGACTTCAGAAATAGATATGGTCAGCAGTAGTAAATGCTTGGGGTTTGGGCACAATAACAGTAGGATCTTCTGGAGGAGAAGAAAACAGCATTTGTAAGGGAAGGAAGAGAAAATGTGCAGATCTAACATGAGACAAAACAGAAATGGTGTGGAGGTGGGGGTGAAGCCCAAATATTCATCGTTAGCTTTGAAAAGTAAGAAGAAAGAAATATGTAAGATCAGGTGAAAAGATTGAAGTGGTTGAGAGGGAACTTGAGAAAGTTCCTGCTGATAGCTGTGCTTATTTTGATGTGGCAGGAAGTGGGCCAACTGCTGAGTGTACAGGTCATCAGGTTGACAGGAGAGCTGGGGAGAGTGGGGACCATCTGTGGTAGGGAAGGGAAGGGACAGTCAATAGGATCCCAGTTTGAGGGTGATGACTGTAAGTAACTTTGGGCACTTAAAATTTTCCCTAGGGAAATTAAAGAGTGAGCCATTAAAAAAAATGTCATGCTCACAAGCTACTGTGTGAGGGTATTTTTTCTTTCTTTCTACTTCTTCTTTTTTTAAATCTATCTTTATCTTTAAATACAGAACAAAACAAAAGCTTTTATTTCTGAATTGTCACAGCCTTTGCCCCTGAAAAATCACTATGCTCTGGAAAATTATGTAAGGCTTTAGTCAAACATCTGCTTTTAATTTATCTTTGTTTATTTAAGTCTCCACTTTATTATTTTATAAACAGTAGCACAGATAACGAAATTATGGATGGTTATTTTTGTTGGAGAAGAGATTTAAACAATTCGCAACAAGAAAAAGACACTCAGCTATAAAGAGAAGTTTCAAATTCTCCTCCTTTGAAAAAAGACTGATTAATTTTCATTTAGTCAGGCAACACAAAACTTGTTTTCTCTTATTTTTACTTATAAATGATAGCAGTAGATTTTACTGAGAGCATTTGAGGCACCTGACAATGCTTTTGCTGATGGTATAGAGTAAAGAGAAATTTTGAAGAAGAGCACTTCGGCTATGATAGGACTGTGATTATTTCTGGTGTTTAAAGGCTGTTTGGAATATACTGGGCTTCCAGAAAAAAAGTAATTATATTAATATTTTAGGATTTTTTTTACTCTTATAGTTTTCACAAGGAAGTCATTTTCCTAATATTTCCTGGAGATTGGTTGTCTCCTCATGGTTTCAAGGATATAGAACAATTTGTCTGATTGATGCGTTCAGAAGAGATTAGAACAGTTGGCTCTGCTTTAGGCTTCTGCATATTTCCCCCCCGGACCTGTCCACATCCATGTCTCGTTTATACAGATGAGGACACTACATAGTAAGGCCTGAAGTGTTCTTCCTGAGACTAAGTGAACAACACAGCCTAAATTTGAGATTCAGGAATAAACAGAAAAATTGTTGTTGCATACTTAAATTATATCCTCAAATTTAGCCATTTTCAGTAACAAAAGTAGTATGTTGCTTTCTCCTGCTGATTTGTCTCTTGCAATGATCTCAAAACTCATTTGGGGTGGCTGGGGCTATAGCTCAGTGGCAGACCGTTTGCCTAGCATGTGTGAGGCACTGTGTTAGATCCTTAGCACCACATAAAAATAAACAAATAAAGGCACTCTGTCCATCTACAACTACTAAAATAAACAAACAAACTTAATTGGGGAGAGGAGGATTAATGTTCTCCACCAGAAAATGTCCTGATAATAAACTGGAAAGGTGATCTTGTATAGATCTACTTTGTGACTTTGAAGTAATTTGCTCACATTTCTCTTATGCAACTTTTCCCATATTTAAAAAAGTTAATTGTTTTTATTCATCTCTATGTCCAATTCCTAGCTCTGTGAGTGGCATGTAATATATATTTAGTAAATATTTTGTGGAAAAAGTGATGGATGAATTCCAAAAACTTTTGAAGAAATATTAATTCTTTTCCCTTTTCAATAATCTTAATTTAAAAATAACCAAATATGAAACATGATATCTAACCCAAACTTATAACACTAAACATTTGTGAGTTCTCCTATGTCAGAGGTCACTTTTTATTTTTTATTTTTTTGTACCTGGTATTGAACCCAAGGGAACTTAACCCCTGAACCATATCTCCTGCCCTTTTTAATTTTGATTTTTTATTTTGAGACAGGGTCTCGCTAAGTCACATAGGGCCTCACTAAGTTGTTAAAGTTGGCTTTGAACTGGTGCATAGATCACATTTTGAATGACAAAACTTCTTATTTAAGACTAACTTATTTTTCAAGATTAGATATAGACTTAAGTTAACAAATGGTCATTTTCATTGGGTATAGTGGTCAGGAATTAGAAAAAAAGCATGACAATCAGATATTATGATAGAGACCATAGTAAAATCCTGTTTTTTAATTTTTTTTTGTTTTTGTTTTTTGGTCTTTGGTAAATAAACATGATCAATAGATGTAATGAGATCCTATACACCTTCAGGTTCATTCAGATTTAGAACAAGAAATTAACTATAGCAATTATGGATATGTGTAACTAGAAATAAAACAATGAAAACCAGTAATAATTTAAAAGACAAATTGAAGCAAATCAACATGTCCTTGAGTTTGAAACCATGTAGTTTAAAACTGTTAAAGAATTAATTGACCTTCTACTAGAAGTTGTATACACTTGCACACACAGTGTATTTAATGCTTAGAATCTACGTTTTCACAAAGAACTCTGCATGCCATCTATTTAGGTCAAAGAAAGCTAGTGTGGGTGCTGGGGTTGTGGCTCAGAGGTAGAACACTCGCCTACCATGCAGTGAGGCACTGGGTTTGATCCCAGGCACCATATAAAAATTTTAAAAAGATATTGTATCTATCTATAGCTTAAAAATAAGTATTAAAAAAAAGAAAGAAAGCCTGTTTGAAAATATATAGTAATGAGTCTGAAAAGGATTTTTCACCTGATTTAAATATTAAACCATTAGCTCGCATAAGTCATCTCTGTAGTTAATGTCTATGTGAGACAATGTTTTAAATTGATTAATATTAAATTTCTCAGTATATAGTTCTGATATATAATAAATCATGATCCTCTCTAAAACTATAAGGAGGGTTAAGATTTAATATGATCAAAAGTTACTGAAGTCGTGAAGTCTCATTATATATTTTTCAATAATATATAAGAATATATAATTTATTGTGGACCTTTATACTTTACACATCTAGGGTTTACTCTTGAGAGTGTAGTGTAATATAAAGTCTTTTTGTTTATTTGTTTGTTTAGTTTTTGTGGTATTGGGGATTAAATCCAGGACTGCACACATGTTAGCTAAACACTCAACCACAGAGTTATGTCCCCTGTTTAAATAATGTTTTAAATGGAGGCTAATGTTGAATGAGAAAATTTTAAAAAATATGTATTTGCATAACCCATGATAACAATCGAGGCTTTTGCTTTAAGTTTCAGCATTGTTGGGGTGGACTTGCTTTAACTATCTCATGGTAAAGTAATTTCCATTCCATGAGCATTTTACAACCTTCATATATTATGTACAATCTTTACCATATAAAAACGGAACACAAAATATTTCAATTGTGCTAGAAAGTTCTTTGAAATACATTTATCCATTTTGGGAAAGAAGGGTGAATAAAATGTGGTGTAATACACATTGGAGTTTCATTTTGCTGTATAGAAGAATGAAGTTAAGTAATCTGCAGAAAAATGATGGAACTTGAGAACATCACATCAAGTGAAATAAGCCAAATTTTAAGGTCATGGATCATATGTTTTCTCTCATAAGTGGAAGATAGAGAAAAAAAAAGAAAGGGAGGGTTGGGTCTCATGAAAATTGGAGGGAGATCAGGAGAGTACAGGAAATGACAAGGAGGAGGGAGATGGGGAGGAAAACAGGAACTTCTGAGGATGATATTGGCCAACTTCCATTGATATATTGTATATATACATAAATATGTAACAGTAGATCCCAACATCATGTACAATTATAAGGTGCTCACAAAAAATATGGGGAAAACCCATGTGTGAATATGATCAAACATCTTTGTAGGGAATAGCAAATTACTATCCATATGGACTACTTTTCACTCAAATGCTCCAGTCAGCTTAAAATTTATTTCCAGATTGGAATATAAGTGTAGAATTTTTCACAGTCAATTTATAAATTAAATAATTCAGTTAATTACCTCATCAAATATAAAAAATTACATGGTAAAAGAGAAGAGAAAGATGATATAGGCAGAAGGTGTGTATGTGCTTCTCAAACTGATAAAAATGCCATGTTTCTCTTTTCTGTGTTATTATATGACTCAAACTTTCTGGTAATGCTTTCAGAGGTACTAGGCACTTATTCTTAAAATGTGACATTTGTAAACCTTTTTGGGTGGCTGGATTTGAAAAGAGTTATTAAGGTGTTGAAGAAGTGCAATCACCCCTCTGTAACTAGTAATACATTGGGTTGTTTACTTGTCAGGAGACATAATGCTATTTGTTTCCATAATAAAACCTTTAAATTTCCCCTTTTTTTCCTTAGAAAATTAACTTTGATTTTAATTTTGGTTAACATAGATTGGTTTCTTCAAGATTTTTAAAAATACATTGAAGTTTTGGAAATTTTGAACTATTAATTATTTTTTGAATTTACTAGTATATAAGGTAAGAAAATCCTGGCACAAATATATCTTTTAATAATAGTTTTACAAAAAAATCACAATCCTTTCTTTATGTAAGTATTCATAAGCTTATGATTAATCAAAATATATATATATATGATATCCTGTTGAAAAACACAAAATATTTTCTGTTCTTGGCATACTGGCCAAAATTAAAGAACACATGTTTTCTAAATTGTTTGATGTGCCTTTTTTCTAGGAATCTATGCTTTCCAACTAAAAAAGTTTTTAAAATTCAGAATATAATTTACTAAGGTCTAGTTTCTTTTCTTTATTCTTTGGGGGAGGGGTGGGGACTAGGCATTGAGCTCAGGGGTATTCTACCCCTGAACCACATCTCCAGCCCTATTTTGTATTTTATTTAGAGACAGGGTCTCACTGAGTTGCTTAGTGCCTCACTTTTGCTCAGGCTGGCTTTGAACTTGCAATCCTCCTGCCTTAGCTTCCCAAGCACCTGGGAATACAGGCATGTGCCACCGCGCCTAGCAAGGTCTAGTTTTTTATTGGTATTTACTACTATTGACATTTTCCTCTCAATGTCAAAACAATTAAAATATTATCCCATTTAATTTCCTTTATTTTAAAATAAATTGGAACAATTTTTACAGAACAACTACAATTGGTGCTTTTCCTTTCTTACATAATTTATTAGTTTACAAAGACTTTGGCATTCTAGATTTGTTATGAAAGTTTAAGAAATTAATTCTCAAAAGGTCAGAGTTTTTCCATACATAGTTTTAATTGGTTCAGAAAATAAGAAAATGTTTTTAATCTATCAAAAGATAGATTCAATTTACTTGAATCTGCTATGCTGAATTATTTATATTAGTCCCCACATATACTTAGTTTAAGTGAAATATAACTACAGGTAATGTAAGAGAATTTTTCCTTTGCAGCTTTGTGGTATTTTACATTCCCATTATAAAGGTCAATCCTTAATTGTGAGTTTGCAAATACTGGATTGCTAATTTTACTAAAAACATAAAGGATGTCTAGACATCATAAATGACTTCTACATAGTTATTATTGTTTAGATATAAAGTGTACCCCAAGAGTTCATGTGTTAGGCAATGCAAGAATTTTCAGTGGTGAAATGATTGGGTTATGAGTTCTTTAACCTGATCAGTGGATTAATCCACTGATATAAATTAACTGAATGGTAAATTGTGCAGGTAGGGTGTGGCTGGAAGAGGTGGATCAATAGAGGAGGTGGGTGCGCCTTTGGTGTTTATATTTTGTCCCTGGTGCACAAGGCTCTCTTGCTTCCTTGTTGCTATGTCGGGAGCTTTTTTTCTCTACCAGGCCAGTCCATTATGATGTGCTGCCTCATGGAGGACCCAGAACTCTGGAGTCTATGGACTGAGATCTCTGAAACTATGATCCCAAATAAATTTCTTCTTCTCTATGTTGTTCTTGTCAGATCTTTGGGTCATAGCAACGTATACCATGTATAATTCACACATACAATTTCACATGAATTTTGTGTACTCTGGCAGTGTAAAACCATCATAATCAGAATTAATATCTTCCCATATATCTCTTAATCTTTAGTTATTTCATAATCTTTACAACATTTTCAAGACCCAGAGAGCCTTCCTGTTTCTCCCAGTTTGCCTAAAACATTAAACAGGTTCTTCAGAGGATAGGCCCCTGACATCCTTTTTCTTAGAGCATTTGCTTTGGAGAACTTGCAATTGTAAATTCTTTCTCTGCCTCTGTGAGATGTAAGTCTTCTACAATTTGGGAATATCTAAATAATCTGGGAATCATTCCTGCAAAATGTCATCACCAAGGAAGAGAACTCCTCTGTCTCCCAGTCTCTGTGGGAGGGTAGGGGCCTAGCTTCTACAGTAATAAACAATTTGCCAACATGGAAAAATTTATGCCTTTTGTTTTCACAGAATTAAATTCAATCTCTTGGCCCTATTCCTGCAGTCTTGAAGAATGCCTTGTCTGTTTCATTGATCCAAGGCAACTTTTGTTTAATTCCTGACCCCGGGCTGTGTGGACTGAAATGGGTGCAGACAGAACTTGAAATACGCTGGGAATAATTATCATTTCACTTCCTAGGAACTCACAAATCAAAGTAATCATTTGATCATCAAATCTAACATTGTTGGATATCAATGAGGTAATATTTCCTCATGTTTAAGTTATATATATTTCTCGTTTGGGTTCACACCTATTTGAAAATTAAAACAATCCTATATTTACAAATTTCTTGCATATTCCAACAATGATATCCAGCATGAGTAAACCTGACTCCAAAGACAGAGTAAAGCTTGCTATCTTGGAAAATAATGGATACAGCCATGATGGATTTTCTGAATCATGCTTTAATGTTGTGAACTTTTAAGCATTTAGTTGTGACAGTGTAGGTATTTAAAAGATAAAATATTCTATGGAAACTTCTTACTCAACCTCCTTTTATTTTTCTTTCACTTAGTGCACTATCAATCGGAGGTATAAAGAAACTAATGTGTAGAAAATAAAAAGCTTCCATATATACTTATATGCCTGATATGGCATTTCAAATTTTAGAATAAATGTTGATCCTATGGATATATTTACTCACTAGCACAATGGTATAAGTTACAGATGTCCATTGCAAAATTCTTCGTGTTATAAACTATCAATAAAATATGATAAATTCAGAGCATATTAGTCAGGAACTCAAAATAATAATATGCTGACATTATTAATTCAAAAAGACAGAATTTTGTGTGGAGGGGGTTTATCTCTGTGTGCGTGAGTATTTATTTGCAGTGTGTGATGTGCTCACATGCATAAAGGTCTCTGGGAAATATACAAATACACAAGAAATATTAAAGAGATGACTTCCAGGAAGTGATTCTCTGAGTCAAAGAAGAGGAGTGAGAATTTTAAGTTTCTAATTGTATTTCCTATTACACTGTTTTATTTATTTATAATCACATTTATTTATTCTAATAACCCTTATTAAATGCAATTACTTATAAAAAGTAAATGTTCTTCTCTATAAACTATTAAATGCTAAGATGACAAATTCAAGAACTAGATAAACCATTCTGCAATGATAGCACCTAGTGGCACAGGGTTGAAGATATTTCCCACACAATTTTGATCAATAAAAGGCATCCCCTTGACTTGTTAGAGGCTTAATAAAGACTTGTGCATGGCAAATGCATCCCTGACAGGAGTAATATCTTGCATAATTGTAACTAGGGCCCTGGGGTTTCATCTTATATCACCAGGCACTGTTCACATCTTGGCAATCAATATATGTTAAGAAATTCCATGACACAACCGACAACTATATCTCGAATTTCAGAATTGAATGTCAACTACAGGTATTTTATATTATTATTTGCATAGGACACCATAATTTAATTAGACAAAACCAATTATGTGTACACATCTTTGATTACTGAATTTAACATCCCATATAGTTTCAGGCAATTAGCATTGCACATTTGGGGGAAATGGGAGGTGTTGTGTCTTGGGAAGGGCAGTATGGGCTTGTTAAAGAATCCATGACATATGAAGAGAGTTAACCTAAGTTGTATGCACTGAGCGTGAAATAGGAAATGCAGTGCTCAGAGCCACCCGTTAAGATCCTCTTATCTCCCTGCAGAAGGAAACTGAACTTTACGTGTTTCTGGTGCTGGTGAGGCAGCCTACTATGTTTATCACGAATGGGGGATGGGAGTCTAGTTAAAAGGATTTTATACTCTTTTGGCTTCAGAGCAAAAGCAGTTGCAGAAATACCTCCCCCAACCCTCACCAAACAAAATCTATTAAGCATCCACATCCACAAGGATTCTATCAGAGCCAAGCTAATGGAAATCAACTCCAAATCCAGCCAGCACAGGAGTAAATGAACATTTTCCATTCTGCTACCACTTATTTTCTTGGAATGCCCTGATTTTTTAGAAGAATGGAATATTGTGTATTTTTATATTTCAAAGATGGTATTGACTCTTAAAAACATGCAAAACTCCATTATGTCTAAAAGAATTATCAGCTTTTTAAAATCACAAGACATTTACCTTCCTGAATTCATGGGCCAGCTTGGCCCACTTGAGATTATAGCCAGTGAAAACCACAGGAAGATGAAAACTTTTCTGTGCTTTGCCCTTGCTTTTCACAAAATCTTAATGGAAATATTTTATTTTTATTTATAAACTCTTTTTTCTCTTTGGACAATAGGTTTGGTTTAAGATTCTATTTAGCTATTCTTTAAATTTGTAATCCTTCTTTTCTAATGCATCTTGAAGGGAGGCAAAACCATCAGAATTATAATCAAAGTTTAAAGATTTAAATAAGTGCTCTTCTGCAATATGATACAAATGGGCCAAAGCTGCAATTAAAATCATACCAGATAGACATCTGCGGATGGAGGGGCTATTTGTGTTAAGTTCTCTTGACAGTTGATGATGTCATCCGAATCATGTCCCATGATGTAAACAATAACCTGGTAAACCTGCCCCTGAATCAAGCACAAATTTCAGTCCATAATCTACTCTAATTCAGAAAATCCTGGAATATAAACTATAAAACATTGTTGCATCTTATTAAAAAGTGATACAGAAGAAAGTCTTCTGCAAATATTCTTCAATACATCTGAGAATTACAACCCAGCTATAAAATTTCTCAAAACACTGAATATTCTGAACTAGTGGTTTTGACTTTAAATTGCTGTATGTGAAATTGCGTTTTTGAAAACTAAGGCTGTAATTCCATTATGCAAAGAATGGAAAGCAGATAATTCGAAGTTACTGTAATAGGGTTGCCTTATTAGATGGAGAAATGAATTCAAGTCAAATGAATTCTGTTTCTTTAATGCATACAGATTTTCACAGATTAAAAATTAATCAAAACTTTAGAGAAATCAGAGTTTGATGAACTTGACACATTAAGATAAGTTGTTGGTTTTAAAAGAAGTCTTGTGATTTGTTAAAAATTAAGTGCCAGGGATATTATTAGAGGCACTGCTCTTAAAGATATCATAGCACTATTTTGACCTCAGTAATCACAAAGAATTTTGTTAAGTTCCAGGCATTCTTCTGAATGCATGACTAGGTCTGTGTATAATACTGGTAAAATACTCTTTGCATGCTGTATGATAGCTAGATAGAATTGAGATTAAGAATGGGAGAGAAATATCAAGAGAAGAAATTCAGTAGGATCCCTACCATATTTTCATTAGCAAAAGACAAGGAGATAGCACTAAAACTCCAGTTATCTTTGTAATTTATGAGCAATGATGATAATCTTATCTTTGATCCTGTCTCCTGCTTCTTAGCAGCTATGCTTGTCGTTTTTCCTAAAAATCTACTAATCTTAAAATCTGTGTTTCACACAGAAGAAGATTTGATGAAAAGCTCTGACATCCCTGAAGATATTCACGTATTTGACCCTTATCAAGTCCTGGCTCTCACCAAAACGTACATTTAAATTTTACTATTGGAATAAGTAATTTCACAGTCGCCAAGGATGTGTCATTTCTAGAGGAAAAATACAACTTCATGAACGTCTTTCTGGTTGGCTTTCTTCTTTCTTTTAGGATCCAAGTGTGGAGAGGACATGCTTGTCTATAGTGAAGACAAGAAGGGTAAAGAGGAAATGACAGCTCTGTAGAGATGACAAACAGAAGGCAGAACAGAGCTGGATCATTGACAATGTCTTTGAACTACTGAATTTAATCCTGGAACAACTGACCTCTAGATCCCACTCACATACATAAGAGTGTCTCTATGGTTTAAGACACTGGTGTCTAGGTTTGCTGTTACTGTAAATCAAAAGCATCCTTAACTGATATGAGTAGCTCCCTACCTATGTAGAAAAACCCTTTACATGGCACATAAGATCTTTCATGATAGGGTCCTGGTTACTGAATTTCCCACTATGCTTCATTTTCTTAGAATCATTACTGTAATGAATATTAGATCCACCACTCCCTAGCTCTTACCAGATTCATAACACCATTGGTTTGCCATCCTTACCACTCAGGTCTGAGTTTGAATGCCCCATCTTAGGGATACCTCATCTGATCATTGAGAACAGGAAGTTGCACCCACCAAAATTTTTTTTTCTGTAACTCAACCCTATAATTTTTGTATTTACTCCATAACACTTTTCATAACATCCATATATTTCTGGTTTCTTTAATCATATCACCCTTCAATATAAACTCTTGAGCCCAGGAGCAAGCATATTTTAGTTTCCTCTGATACCTGGCCCCAAACCAATAGGTTCCAAGCACATTGGAGGAGCTTGATGAATATTTTTTGAATTAACAGAAGCAAAGAGCTTCTAGTTCATGCTTCAACATAGCACACACCTCGTCCAGACTGTTTAAATAGTTTAATTTCTTGGAAAACTATACATCACTGTAGTGAAGTCTGAGTCTGATGCTGAAACAAATGAACAAAATTACTTCTTATGCCATAGTGTTATAATCCTACAAAAATAGCACTGTTGTCAAATCACTGAGGTCTATGATGTTGGCTTTATGTATCCTGATTAATTTTTAGCATTTTTATGTGCATTTATTTCTTTCACTAGCAAGGAAATTTGTGTCATGATACTAATGTCAATTTCATTTGTATACTAAAGCAACTTGAGTGTGATTTAATTGAACAGTCTTGTTATGAACTTCTCTTTATTAGTTTACATTTCTCTTTCCATTATTAGAACCAGCATGACCTCTTTCCATTATTTCTTATTTAAAAAATAAAATTTCTACATTGTAATGAGGTGAAAATAAGTCTTACATGAGGACTTTAAATATGGAGCACATGGAAAATTATTCAAGGAGTACTAGGAAAAAAGAACAACTTATAATGAGAGAACAGAAATAATGACACCAGTTAGATTTCAAAATTAGGTGTGGCAGAAATTACATTTAGCTGCAGATAATGGAGAGTCCAGTATAACGGCATAATCAAATTGTTTTTTTCCCTCCATATTACAATAAATTATTTACCTGTTGACATTGTTGCAGTGGCTCATGCATATGAAGGATGACGTCTAGGCTTTCCCTTATGGTGACTTTGGGATCACAAGATGAATGTTGAAGATCTGGTCTTCATGTCTGCATTCTAATCAGGAAAAAGAGTAAAGGGGTCATATGGATAGCAAAGTTCTTAAATAACTCCCACTTATATTTTATTGGCAAGATCTAGATCAGCTGAAGGACAGGTTCAAATAATGTTTTTTTCTTTAAGTCTGGAGAAATCAGGATTACTTGTGAAGACAAGAATAATAAACTATTTGATGGATAAGTCATAAGCTGCCAATGTGACATTTCTAAAACTGAAATACATATTTAGGAGGATTGTAATGTGTCTGAAAGTCATGTTAGTAGTGGCACCCTTAAATTTCACTATGGGAAAGAGCATACATTTTACATTGTGGACTATATACCTCCCTTCCCACATGGAACCATTTTGAAAAGAACAGAGAGAGAATGAAAATGTTTGCATCCCTATTTATGATCCAAAAATATCCTCCTGGTAAAATCAGTTTGTTTCGAGTGACAACAAAACTCAGTTAGGAATCTGTCACCTATACAAATTATATTGCAAGAGAAGGGGACAGCCAAACCTGCAGTTCCTTTTTCTATGGCAGTTGCAAATTTTCTGTCAAATAGAAGTCAGCTTACGTTTCTTTCCCAGAATCACCTTGGAATCCATGAGAGGAGCATCTAACTGAACCTCAAGTGGAAGAGGCAAGGCCTCATGGTGCTGAGAAGGAGAGCTAGAAGACCTTGAATCATAAATAAGCAGACCATAAGTTATTTCTAGGGAATGCAGATAGCCACGTTTGAAAGGGCAGTGATAATTAGCCAGACAATTGTTGATGAACAATCACTTTGTTGAGGCCTTTTTCTTTTCCTGACTTGACACTTGGCAGTGTTTTACTATGAGATTCTGATTTGGGGCTCAGCCAGATCCTCTGGCTTGTCAGTCTTCAGGGTTTGGGAGTCCAAAGTGGAGGTTTGGTGCAGAGAGACTGTAGGAAATAAGAATCTCAGAAGAAAGCACACAGTAAGGGATTAATACAGAATAGAAAATACAGGCTTTTATAAAGATGTAGAATAACTACTTTTAAAATAATATTTATGAGAACTTATTTATATTAACAAACTGTAAAATATACAGTAGATTGTCATTTACTTATGCAAACAGGAAGCTATTTTAAAGGCCAGTTCTTTAACTATGCTAATTACTATTGCATATTAATTATTGCTTAATTGTAAAAGTGACCATATTAGGCAGAATTCAATAATATTATAACCTACTTGATAGCAGTATAAGAGAGTAGATGCATAACACAACTAATGAAAATATAAGGGCCAGAACCTAATCTATTGGGTATTATTTTTTTCTAGTTCTCACATATTGGAAAGAAAATAGGATTAATGAAGCAATACTTCCAAAACATATTTGATCAAATTAGATGCTCTAGAGGTATCTTCTTGGTAATCTGATAAAGGCTTTAGATGTACTATTATGTAATACAAAAAAAAAAAGGAAAAATCTCTTTCTTTTTTTAAGTCAAAATTTCTTTACTGGGAAGTACTGCATTTTTTTCCAGATGCAATGCCTTTATCAGTCTTTGGAGAGGAAACTCCAAAGCTTTCACATGAGCTTTCACATATGTAAGTTTCTTAGTTATTGTGTTCAGTGAGAGTGGAATATATAAAATTAACTGGGGAAAATCCTCAAGGGAGAAGAAGCCATAGAGACTCAGCCTCCATTGAGAATGAAGGAAACTGTAATGCTTTCTAAGAAATTCAATAGTTAGAATGTTAAGTAAGTCGAATTTAAATTTTAAATAAATCATAATATGTTAGGTTATACAGTGTGAATCCCTTTTCCCCTTCTATGAAATCTTCAGTAAATTCTGTACTGCTCAGGAGTGACTTTGTCTAAATAAAAACATCTGTGAAAATGTGAGTATCAGAGGAAATTAGATAAAGAAAAAGAATACAGAGGTAATTATGGCTACTACAGTTTGAATGTTGAATGTCCCATAAAAGTTCATTTTAGAAATTGAATTTTTTAAAGGCATGTGGCCTTTTGTGTCTGGCTTTTTTCTCCTAACATGTTTTCAACATTCATTCATGTTGTAGCCTATATCAATAGTAAGTCTTTCTCTTAACTGAATAATATTCCACTTTGTAAATATATTCATTTTTGTCTGCCCACTCATCAGTTGATGGGCATTTAGGCATTTTTCCCTTTTGGGTTATTATGAGTTGTGTTTCTACAAGCATTCGTGTGTAATTTTTTTTGTATGTGTAGACATTCATTTTTTTTCTTTATTTTGGGCAAATAGCTACAAGTAGAATTACTAGGATATATGGTAATTTTATTTAAATTACGTGACTATTTTCCAAAGTGGATGTACCATTTTACATTCCCTTCAGCAATATCTTAGAGTTCTTATATCTGCACTACCTCTTGTTATTGTCCATCTTTTGGATTATATCATTCATAAGGATCTTATTTTATTTTTGGTGCTATTATAAATACATTTTTTTCTTAACTCCACTTGTATATTATTCATTGCTAATATATAGAAATTCAACTTTTAAAAAATATATTGATGTTGTATCTCTCAAACGTTCTGAACTTATTTATTAAATCTATTAATAATTTTTTTGGCTTATTCAGGATTTTTTACATAACAAGTGTATGCCATCTATGAATAGAGATAATTTTTTTTGCATCATTTACAATCTGGGTGCCTTTTATTTATTTATTTATTTTTCTTACTTGATGCCTTGGCTAGAAGTTCAAGTATAATGCTGCATAGAAATGATGAGAGTAGAGACATCTTTGTCTTATTCTTTATCCTTAGGGAAATGCTCTCAGTTTTCAGCATTAATTATGATGTTATTTGGATTTTTAATATATGCCCTTTATCAAATCAAACTATTCTTGTCTATTAAGAGTGTATTGATGTTGGGGTTTTTTTCTCCTTTTTTTTTCGGTCATGAAGCGGTATTAGATTGTTACATGATGTTTCTACATCTATTGATCTGATCAGATCATGTGTTTTATTTCTTTTTTCCTCTAAAAATATGATTTATGGAAATGATTTCCACACTGAACTAATCAGCATTCCTGAAGAAAATCCTTTTTAATCAGGTGCATAAGTTTTTTATATGTTGGCAGATTGAGTCTCTTAGCATATTTTAGGAAAATTTTTGCATGCATATTCTTAGTGGGTGTTGGTCTTTAGTTTTCTTTTCTTATGATCACTTTTTCTGATTTTGATGCCAGAATAAAATGGGCCTCATTGAAGGAGGTGAAAGTGCTTCCTCCTCTTTGCTATTTGTGGAAGAAGTTCTGAAGTGTGTCTGTTCATCATCTTTAAGGGTATGATAGAATTTGCCAGTGTTAAGTTTAGATATTAGGAGTTGTTATGGCTTAGATGGGTATTGTCCCCGTGAAGCTCATGTGTGAGACAATGAAAAAAAGTTCAGAGATGGAATGAGTTATGACAGCCTTAACGTAATAAATACATTAATCCCCTGATAGGGATTAACTGGGTGGTAACTGTAGGCAGGTAGTTGTGGCTGAAGGAGATGATTCAATGGAGGGTTTTATATTTTATCCAGGATAAACAGAGCTTTCTTGCTGCCTCCTGGTGCCATGTTCTGAGCCAATTTCCTCTGCCACACTCTTCCTCTGTAATATTCTGCTTTTTCTCAGGCTCCAAGTAATGGAGTTGGCCATCTATGCACTGAGATAGCTGAATCTATGAGCCCCCAAATAAACTTTTCCTCCTCTAATTGGTCGTGTGAGATCTTTTGGTTGCAACAGGGGAAAAGCTAACTAAAACAGGTATGCCCCAAGAGTTCATGTGTGAGACAATGCAAGAAAGTTCAAAGATGAAATGTTTGGGTATGAGAGCCTTAAACTAATCAGTGTATTAATCCAATGACATGGATTAACTGGGTGGTAACTGTAGGTAGGTGAGGAGTGGTTGGAGGAGGTGGGTCATTGGGGGCATACCTTTTGGGTTTATATTTTGTCCCTGGTGAGCAGAGCTAGCTGCGTTCCTCGTCACATCCTTTAGCCATGGTGTTCAGCTTTGCGATAGACCCAGAGCAATGGAGTCAGCTTTCATGGTCTGAGACCTCTGAAACCAGGAGCCAAATAAACTTTTCCTCCTCTATGTTGTTTTTGTCAAGTCTTTTGGACACTGTGATGAAAACGCTGACCAAAACAACCAGTGAAGCCATGTGGTCCTGAGCTCATTGTTGGATGTATTATTATTATTATTATTATTATTATTAATTATTCAGTCTCTTTACGTGTTGTAGGTTTATCCAGATTTTAAATTTCTTCTTGAGGCAATTTCAGTAAGCTCCATAGTATCTTACTAGGAATTTGTCCTTTGATCTAAATTATCGAATATGTTGGCATACAGTTGTTCATAACAGTCCCTCACTACCCATTTTTTTTCTCTGAGGTTGTTAGTTAAGTTTCTACTTTCATTTATCATTTTTTTTAAAAAATTGAAAATTCTTTTCTTTTTTCCCCAATTTGGTAGAAATTTAAATTACACATTTAAGGGTGATGCTTAAAAGCTCTTGCTCCACATAGGGGAAAAAAAAAGGACAGATAAGACAGATGAGGTAAATGATATGGAAGAAGAGGAAAAAATTTAAAAGGTATACATAATTATTTTGTTTTCTAAAATTAGAATTGCATTTGGGCTGGGGATGTGGCTCAAGCGGTAACACTCACCTGGCATGCGTGCGGCCTGGGTTCGATCCTCAGCACCACATACAAACAAAGATGTTGTGTCTGCCAAAAACTAAAAAATAAATATTAAAAATTCTCTGTCTGTCTCTCTCTCTCTAAAAAAAATTAAAATTGCATTTAATAAGCACTGGTATTTGGTTTAGAAACAAAATTTATCTGATATAAAAAATACCTGAAATTGCAAATTTAGCTTGCATTGGGCATAATCAATAGAGAAATTCCAAACATATCAATAAGTATTTACTCTATTTCTACTTTGCAACAAGTTTTTAGATATATGGAATTTTTTTCATTTGGTTGATGAAATAAAATAGAGGAAGAGAATACACACACACACACACACACACTTACAACACATGTGTGCATGAAGTGAATCATTGAGCAAGTTGCCAGGTTGTGCTAGTGATCTCTGGTATTGATTTCTGATTATATATAATCACAAACTTATCATTTGAATTCAATGAGAAGGAATTGATTTCTTTCTTTCATGCAAATACCAAAACCCTCAGCTGAGTTTATATATTGCCATGCTGCTATTCAATGTGAATGATGATGAACACTATGCATCTACTGAGGGGAGACACGGCATTCTATCATTTGGTTTAAACAATTTATCTCATAATTAATCATAGATATATATGTATTTTGACTTGACCTGTCACTTGAGTTGAATGAGACAAAGACTGCATAAGAAGAGACCACGACTGCATAAGAAGAGATCACAGTGTCTTCCTCAGAAACAGATGCATTTTCCACCATTGGCCAGCCCCTTGCCAGACATGTGCAGGCATTGTAATGAGATCAGACGCATAACATCTCTGGAAAAGGCTGCATAACAAAGTAGAGTCAAATAAGCAAAAAGCTGTAGACTTGCTGGAGAAATGCCTTGTGAGGGAATAGATAGCATCATCTGACATCACACGATCAGTGTTTGAGGCACTGTAGCCATGCTATGAGGCTTTAGCAGAGATTCAAGATGGTAGCGTGATTTTTGAGCATCATCTCTAAGTGCCATCTCCCTCTAATGGCATCCACTTCCCTTTTTGATCATGGTGTTGAGTTTAACTGTGGAGATTGACTCTGGTAGCATGTCAGCTTTGGGTACAGAGTATGTGGATGTGATTTGTGGTTTAGTCCTTAGCAACTGGGTGACTTAACCTCTCTGTACCTTGATTTTCTCATTTACAAAGGGCTGCTTTGGGGCTTAATAAGTTCAAACATGTAAATTAGTTAGAACAGCAACTGGCACAGAGCAGGTTTCAATGTTAATGTTATTGCTATGATTATCCCAAAGCTAGATTTCTTTAAATCCACTTGCCAACTAATCTCCAACAAGGTATTAGCTGTTTCTGGTAAGGTGTTTATATTTAAGGGTATTAAAATTTAATTAGGTGACTCCTGAAGGTTAGAAAACCTTCAAAGCACAAAGGACAGGACATCTAATTGTGGAATTTCAGATATTTTTATCAGGCCCCAGGAAAATAAGGGACTGGTGGGTATGGTAGCAGTTTGCTGGAGCTAGCATCCCCAAATTACTAAGAAGGCCAAATATTTTCTCCATCTGTCTGTATTGGTGTCCTGGAACAAGAAATCCAAAAGGAAAACATAACCTGAGCTGACAGGAGGAAAACGGCACAGGTTGAAGAAGGAACAGAGGAAGAGTTCTGTGATGGTATGGCTCTTGGATCCTCAGACTGTCAAGTGGAATGGATTTGTGTTATTGTTCAAATGGTGTTGAAACGGCCTTGATGTGTGTTTTTATGTGGCTTTTCTATAGTTCTGCTTGAAAATCTGGGACTGGAATGGCTCATGTCTACTGAGTCTGCCAAGCAGACATAATGACATTGTCAGACCAGAAGAAGTGTGCCCGTCCATGAGGACCCTCAGTGATCTTTGACTCTCCTCCAATCATTTTATATTTGTGAAGGAGCTATATTAGTCCTTGGAATAGCCACCCAACCCATGAACAAACAGGAAAACAGTGAAAGTAATCTAAGTAGGAGGTAGAACTTTTATTCCTACCATACCCATGGAATAACCTATGTTTGTGTCAACTGACAGCTGGCAAGTAGTACGAATTAAAAAGAAACCAAATTCAAAGAAGGAAAAATTGAGGAAGGAAAGAAAGGAAAAACGTTGGAAGTATCAGACTTCTTGAAACAAAATAATAGAACATTTTCAGTAGGATTTGTTCCCTGTAAAACTCTGTTCAGGTGGTGTCCACTTACCCAGACGAAATGACTGAGGTTGGGAGGATCAGATAGGCGAAATCCTGACTGCTCTTCTTTGACCCTTGGGAGGTAAAGGTCATGCTCAATTCCTCTGAGTTATTTTCTGTCATTTTTCTCCTGATATATGAGCCATTTTGGTAGGCTGTCTCTAAAAAGTACTCTGAGTAACCTCTCTACTGGCTTGCTGTTCTTTTTTTCTGCTCCCCCAAATTAAACCCCTTCTAGAAATCCTAAAAGATGAAGCTGGGGTGTCCACCTCCATCTGAGGAGTCTGCTGGGGCATTCTTAAGTGTTTTCCGGACGCTGAATTAAGCCTGTTACAGCACTCCTAATTAGCTTACTATCTGGAGAGAGCTCTCCTGGTTTCTCTGTGCCTGGTCATTCCTGAGTGAGCTACTGCTGAAACTAATGTGTTCTTTATAATGATGAGGTCATTTTTACGCTTATTAGTCTTTAAAGAAAGCTGTTTCTTTAACAGCTTTATAACAAAGTTGGACTTGAGAAGGAGACAGAGAAAGAGAGAGAGAGGAGAGAGAGAGAGAGAGACAGAGACAGAGGCAGAGAGAGAGAATAATGACTGATAGAAAGAAAAAGAAGCTTTGGTTTGTATGTGCCTATGTATTTTATTAAAAGTTTTAGTGGCTGCTCCAAGACAAAGGTGTCTGTGCCTTTAATCATTTTCATTTTAAAAACAGAGGCTTATATTTCTGCATTTTCAGCTGTCCCAGAGGGCAGCTAGGCCAACTTTAACAACATTAATTTCTCTTTATGACAGGACGAGTGCTGCCCCAGGTCTTCAGAACTGCCTAAAATGTCTGCAAAAGTAGATAATGAAGAGGATATTAGAATTGTAAACAAGAACAATTTTGTAATAAAAACCATATATTTTCTCCATTGGACTTTGGGCTTAATACTACAGCAGCAAAAGTGTCAGGAGTCATAATTTGTTGATGGCTACTGAGCATTAGTTACAGTCAGAGCGCATGCATAAAGGGCAAGTCCTCCTGGCATCCCATTAAAGAAGATCTCCGATGGGTAATTGCAATTTAGTTGTTCTAATGCGTCTCTTTCATTTGATTTCTCATTGTGCTACCGGATGGAAAGAACTTGGCGTTTCACAATTTCCCTGGCTGCTCACAGAGACTCTGGTCCCTATGCAGAGGTCTTTTGCACAAGTTTAAAGGATTTATTAATAGTGAGTGTGAAAGGATCAACCTAAAAAAGTCAAAGGAGAGCCAGGTCCAGCCCTAGACTACCTTCAAAAGATTTAGTAGGAATACAGATTAGAGCCTTGAAAGAAAGAAACATTCTCCTCCCTGCTCTGTGTTTCTCCAGCGGCCAGTGCATCCCTGCTTCTATCTATCTATTCATCCTTCTTGCTGACAGGGTTTATGAGTCTGGCACAATGGACTAAGAAACCATAGATTTTCCCCAAGAAGCAGAGTGCTCTTTGTTTGTCTGCCAGGAATGTGGGGCAGAGTGTAAAATGTAAAGCATTATGTTCTGTTAACATCCTAAACAGGGCTATCTCCTCCTGGTGAGGTACATGACAGTTGAGAAAGTTCATCCTGCACTTAACCTTTTGTCTTTCCCCTCATCCTTTGTTGTCCTGTTTCACGCAGGAGAAATCTGAGCATAGTCCTAAAAGCATGGTCATGTCAATTAATGCATTTTTGTTTGCATTTCCTATCTGCTTTATTATACTCAGTGCCTTACACTGTGTAAAATCTAGTCCCTGAGTTTAGCAAAAGAGTGATGCACAAAGCTTCTCAATTCCTATTGAGATGTTTTCCCATCCAAGCTAATAATGGTAATATGCATGTTTTCAATTAACCACAACTTAGTCTCACATATGGATGATTTTCTTTTCAGGGCTAGCAGGGGCATAATCACGTATGTGTCAAAAAAACACAATTGTGACTCCACTGAAGCTGAGCATAAGATCCCAAACACTTGAATTTTGAAGTGAAAAGAGAAGGCCCATCGTGGCTTATGAGCACTTTTTAAATATTATGATTTTAAAAATAAGGGTAGAAACCTTTTATCTGCATCTATTAACATCTGATTCCCTTTCTGCAGCCAGGATGCCAAGGTAGCCAGCTTTATCCCTGTAGTGTGATCAGTTAAGTGTGGTATCTTTCAGTTGAGCTGGGGAGAGGGATGCAATTCTGGGAGCTCACCAGGGCTTGATGCAAACTAAAAGGCAAAAATGAGCACTCTTCTATTATTTAGGCACCTGTCCAGAGGTTTGAGGAAAGGAAGAAAAAAAAAAAAAACCCTTGGGTAGATTTAGCCTAAGAGAGCAGAGATAACCACCTTACATTCTGTGTCTAATAAGATGTGAATGGGAGCAGAAATAATGAGAATTACATTGTATTTTTCATGTAAAAGCCTGAGAAACAAAACGTCCTGAACACTGGCAGTGATTCCAGTCATTTTCAAATGAAAAGGGCTATTTGTTTCCAAATTACAGCAGCCACTGGAATGCATACGTTTATGGCTCAGAAATCCTCATTTTGTGAAGTAAAATTACCTTTCAGTAATTTAGTCACTGCAGGCTTTCTCCTGCTGACTGGTCAGAAGCTATCAGATAGCTTGCAGCTGCAGGCTGAAGCCCGACCATTTTTTTTTTTCCCTAGGACAGGCAGTTAGTTAGTAGAGCCATCAGTGCGGCATCTGTCATCCTGCTAGGCCCAAATTGTTTTCTATGATGGATGTCACAGTCTGTATGATCAAAATAGAAGCCCTGCTGCTTTTAATTGCAAAATCGGAGTACTTGCACATTTGTTATTATGCCGAGGTTATTACCTCACACAAAATGAATTAACAGGTGAAAATAATTGATGAGAGGAGTCTAGGGATTTTTAGCCTCTTCAAAGAGACTTTGTAATTATGGCATAATGAATGTTCTGAGACATATCTGTGGGGGGCAGCATGAGACCACCAAAGATCTCTTCAGATTGATGATAAATTCTACTGAATTCTACTGTAATACTGCTTAAATTTACTTAGCAATTAGTTTAATAGGCCTACATGATTCATGATAACATACTGAGAATTTTTAAATAAGTTTGTTCCATCAATCTATAAATTAAGTGACTTACCTCAGCCTTCTTCCCAAGGTGATGAGAAACCTTAACGAATCAGACTTTCTAAAACAAAGATGACATGGGGTAGGGAGATGGCATTCAGAAATGCCTGACAAAATGCAGCCAGTGCCTCAAATAATTTCTCTTTCCCTTTTTTAGTGTCTCTCATTGTTCGTGAAAGAGCTTCAACAAGTTTTCTCCAAATACAGTTTTACGAGTTCCCCAGCAGACGGAAGACTCTGCATTTGTCCTATGAAGTCTATAGTTTAAACATTTTGCAAGCTGAAGTAATTGCTCTTGGCTTTCTGACCACTCTTCCCCTCAGACTTGGTCATATTTCAAATTCATTCAGACCTTTAGTGCATCCTGAGTGAGGGAGTCCGGTCATCTTTCGCCTTCCTTGTGACATCCTGAAACTGCACAGGGGATCTCTGTCACCCTGAACTAACTTCCAACATGGAGCACAGGAGCACTTTCTCTGTACTAAACCAGTGCAGCCAAACCACTGGGACTTCGCTTTTCATGTGTGCCTAACCAGGTACACAAGAGTAGTTGTGAGATGAAGAAACTAAAGGTTGTAAGGGTGATAAAATATTACTAAGTACCATAGGAAGCAATGTAATGAAAGGATAAGAAATTAAAAAACTAACAGAAAGAATCATGAGCATGCTTCTTTTTGGTAGCCACTTATTATTCATACTACTACGCACATCTACATTGCAAGATAATTCTTTATTTAGCAAGAGCTAAAAAAAATTGTCAGCACTGTTATGAGAAATATATTTAAAAGAAATTTTGAGACTCAAGACTGTATCCTTCAGTTCAAAGTGGAGAAGAGAAAAAGAAAAGGGAAACACCTATAAATTTTGAGAAAAGTATAAACTCAAATAAAAGAGTCAAATGTTTAAAAACCTCTACATTCATTTTCTAAGTGACAGGAACTTTTATCACAGAGTCTAACTAGATTGATTAATCCATATTTCTACAATACATGCATTATTTACCATATTTCTTGTTCTTTTCCAGACACACACACACACACACACACATACACACAAAGTGTCTCTTTGCCCCCAAAGTTGTAACATCTTTGTAAAGAATCTCATCTTTCTGTCAAGTAGTTTTAAATGACTGTTTGTTGATATTTTTGGCCTAGATTTAAATTGAATGCATATTTGAGGCATGAAATTGATACTGAGGTAACTCATTGACATTATTTATGTACACACACACACACATACATACACACACATATTAGCAGTCTTTTCAGATTTACTGTCAGAATTTTGATTTTTAAGAGTATATAATATCAAAGGCTCTCAATAACAGGAAGAAAAAATGCAGAGCAAAGAAATATAATGAATGCAAGGCAAGCAGTGGATTGCCCCACATGTGAAGTGGACTGTGGTAACTCATATCGGGCCACATGTCACTTGCTGAAGCATTTTTCATAAACCTTCACACATCCGCATTTATCTTCAGTATAAACCACAAGAGGAATTCTCCAAAGACATTAGCCATAGATAAATGCTTTTTAAACAAAATAGTCTATTTTAAGAATCCCTGACAAAGATAAGAGGATGTTGTACAATTGTACTTCAATGGCTTCATAAACCTTGACACCATTTTGTGATATTACTTTATTGTTTGGTTTTAGCTTTAATGGAGAGGAAAATGACCTAAAATTCAGAGGTTAGTGCTGTAAAATTTTGATACCTGTTTCATTTAGATTATATTGGATTATTGTTATGAAACACCATGGAAAACACTCAAGGGATTTCAACGAACATAAAAAGAAAAATTGCAGGTGAAAAATTGAATTTCAAAAAGAATCCATGTTAATGAGAGTCAGATACAATTTTTTGAAATTTGATCATTAAAGACATTCCAAAATCCTGTTTCTAACACTGCCAAAGAGCGCTAGATTTCACAATTTAAATTTCACGGTAAGCTATACAAACACAAATAGTCGTGTCTTATACAGAAATAAAGAACACAGAGACTGGCTGTGCTTTATGATAGCCCTTATGACAAATGACACAAGTCTGGAGTGCAGTATAACTGACTCCAGAGCAAAGTCAGTGGCTTTCTTCTCAGCTCTTCTTGTTTCCTGTACATAATATGTACAGAAGTACAAATGTTTAGATGGAATCTAGTAACTACAAACAAAGCATTCATTGCAGTGTGCATGTTTACCAAAGAAATTGTGTTTCAGATGAGAAAATCTGATGTCCTTTTTATCGACTATAGAATGTGAAGTAGTCAGGAGAAGGAATAGGATGTTTGTTTTATTCATGGGCAATTGCAAAATAATTCTTGTATGTCCTGGGGGATGGTGAGCTCATGGAATCTGAATTGCTGACTTACCAAACAGATACATTTCCAGGAAAGAAAAAAAGTTTTTGTTGATAATTTAATGAGAATGCAAATCATTTCTTTGATGATGCTAGAATTTTCATAGTGAGTATTAGCCAGCCGCTAGCATGTTATGAATTCTGTGTCATTAAATGGAATTGGATTTGGGACCTGACTTTATGGAGACGGCACTGGTTTCTGAGTAATACCCCATTCAAACACCTCACTCTGATGTATTGCATTAATAGATCATCAGAAGCAGTTGTCATTCCAATGATGTATTAGTGTAATACATAAGAATGAGACTCACTGATAATGTATTTAGTACTCACAAGATGGCAGTGTCCAAAGAAGGGAGCCCATTGGAAGCCATTCTAATTACAGGATGAAGTCAGTGTGCAGCACTTGGCAAGCTTCTTCAAGGTGCCAAGTTGGCACATTGGTGCCGAAGCCACTTTTCGGCCACTGTTGCAATAAGAAGAGCAGTATTATCCCAGTTCAAAAATAATTTCCATCAGTGAACTGAAAGATAATATACATATATGCCTGGTTGCCATACAACATTTTAGCATATGTCAGTGTCTATATTGGCAGAAAACATTGTGTACAGTAATGCTGGCTTCTGGAAGAAAAAAAAATCTCTGTTAAGCAGGATTTTCTGGGATGGTACTCAAATATATTATCGTAATAGCAGTTTTCCAACTGATGGTTTCTGCCAAAGGGGAAGCTTTCACTAGTAAGCGTCTACATGCCACCAATCATGGGTACGGCTTCTGGCATTAGCTTAGAGAGGCAGATATTTTAAGTAAAACATTAAACTTAGGTCTCACTGTCATACATTTTCTGCTAATAGAGCTTACAACACCTACTATAAATGTAGATGAATTAGAGGCTCCCAGTGACCTCTATCTACCTCCTGCGGTGCTTTTTCTAAAAGGGTAAAAGAGAGACTTTTAAATGTTTATAACATAGGGCTAAAAAGGCTTTTTTATGCAATGGAATAGCAGTTACTGTTCACCTCCTTACAGCAGCTGATTGCATCATAAATAAAACAGTAGGGCTAGTCATCTCAGCTGTGAACTGGATGCATCCAGACAGCAGCACAGGAAGGAGTGTTCTTGCAGGGGGGTGGGCAAAGATTAGGGGTGCCAGTAAGACTCTGTGTGTGTGTACTGTGTGCAAAGAAGTTGGGAGAGGAATCAGAGAAGGAAGCAGCAGTGACAACTTATATACAGCACGTCCTTCCCTGGAAACTGAGTGGCTGAAACATTATTTGAAAGAAGTTTCCAGATCCCTTAGCCAGGAAGGCAGAGCAGTAGTGGATGGGAAGGGTTAACCAGAGACAGTGAGATGAAATGCTCAGACAGTCCTGGTACCTATACTTCTGGTCAGGCTGGTGATGGCTTTCTTACATTGCCTTCAACAGCCGAGTTTAGTGAAGCTGACTAAACCTGGAAAAGAAATATTTGAGTGGTGGGGGAGGTGGGGTGTGTGTGTGATTATATTAAGTGAGATTTCTCCTTTGAGGTATATTTTATATCCTAATTTTCATTTCTTAAAATTCTCATAGGGAAGTCACTTCATGATTTATGAGTAACACGTACAGGTTCTTTCAGTGGACTCCTTTACCCATCTCTGTGTCCTGTCAATAGGCTTGGACAACATTATGCACAAAATGTGCTGCTGTTTTACAATGACAAGACAAACTATTTTGAAATGCTCTATCTAATCTATTTTTAAAAGTTACTACTTATAAAATTATTAAAGTCTGAATTCTTTAAAATGTCTACTGATTTCCCCAACTGTTAACCCCTCCCCCACTCAGTTATATTTTCAGACTTGTTAGAAGCACTACTGGACTGAGGAGTACTTATTTTATACTACATAATTTTTCTTAACATCTAGAGGCTAAGATTTAGGATATATACCTGAATACAGGAATATATAGAAGGCAGGTAAATTTTAAATATTAAATTGAAATATTTTAGGTGAATAAAACACCAAAAAGAATAAATAAAATAAATAAAACACCAAAAGAAATAAGATGTGGAAGTAAAATCATGATTTTTGCAATCACTATAATTAGCTACCACTTTTTTATGACATAAAAAAGATGTTTCAACTTAAGTGAGCACAGTTTTGTAGTGTATTTAAATATACCTACACTGACATTCTTATTGCGCCTCTCAATATGTTTGCATAAAACAAATTACATGCTTACAGGGTTTTAAAAGTCTTACGTTGAAAATATCCTTAATTAATAAAATTTAAATAAATACTTGCTATAGATATATCCAAATTACTAATGAATGAAGGTAAGCAATAGTGCCAAAAGTATCTAAAAGGAAAAACTTAGGTATTTTCTCTGCTTTAGACAGTAGTAACAAGACCCAGCACCTACCCCCAGAACTTAGGTGAATAAAACACCAAAAGAAATAAGTAAATTCTTATCTTCCTTATCTTTCTTTTCTTCTAGTTCTTCCTTTAATCCTTCCTGTCTTTCTTCTATTCCCCCAACCCTTCCATTTTTTCCTCCATTCCTTCTTTTGTAAATTTTGTTTTTCATAAATTTAACAAGAGCTATGAAAACGAAGACAAGGTTAAGCACAATCATGGAGGAAGTAGGTTAGAAAGACCAGTGCATTTTATATTCTGGGGTAACCAGGAAACAATTAATTTCCTAAAAATTTGTAAAATTTCTAAAATGCTCCATAATTATAAGTGTAGATCAGTGATATTTCCATATGATAAGATGTATTTCTCTTTACAAGCTTAATTGTAGTGAATGAGAAACAGGACATAAATTAATAATAAAATTAGTGGTAGGGAAATCTGCCATTGGAAAATGAATTTTCCGAGAACTGGTTTTAATAGTAGACCAGAGTCAGCACAGTGGCACACACCTATGTTCCTTGTTATTCTGGAGGCTGAGATGGGAGGTTTGCATGTTCAAGGCCAGACTCCACAGCTTATTTAGACCCTGTCTCAAAATAAAGCAAAAAGGATTCAGAGTATACAGCTCAGTGATAGAATGCTTGCCTAGCATGTGTAAGGCCCTGGGGTCAATCCCGAATATTACAAATTAAAGAAATAAAAAGTACACCCGATGGGGCAAAAGAGAATATGGAGTTGCAAAAACAAACAAACAAAAAAATGCTACACTACTCTAGTTATGTTTCAAAGTGTGGAGTGTTAAAGCTTTTTATTCTAATAGCACAAATGCATTAATTGTAAGTATATTTCTACTATTTTTTTATTGTAAGCAGCAAAATTAAAGAAAGGTTCAAGAACTTTCTATGCTTTAAATTACAGTAAATAAAGAGTTATACAGAAAAGTAAATTCTTATCTTTTGAACATTGCACTGTAATCAACAGCATCTAAGGCAGCATTAACCCCAAGCTTATACCTGATATATGCCACTTTGTCTAAAAAGTAATGGGGACCAGACAATTCAAAATTCTCATAAACGTTGCCAGAGGTAAACACTGAACAATGTCTTTCCAAATGTTTTGTGTTGGTGTGAGTAGTATTTTTTAATTGTTTTTTATTTGTTTCTGGTATGAAGAAATTAAAAACCATACTGTATATCTCTCATTTTTTTAGATAAAAATAGTTTAACCACATAAACACCTGCATCATTGTCTTAAGGTGAAATATGAGGAGTTAAATTCCTTTGTACTCTTTCGAGACAAATATGAAAACACAAAGCTGCCACTTTCACATGATGTTAATACAGAGTTCTTCATCCATTAACCTTTTAGCAAAGGTTTCTCTCAATTCCCTACTAGTGCTTAGACTGACTGACTGGTAATGACATTTCTTTGTTTAACTGTTTTTAACACCTAATTGACTCCACAACTTCTTACCTTTAAATCTACCCCCCATTGTATCTCACTGGTTTAGCAGCTATAATTCTGGTTTCTCTGTAATAAGTGACAGTTTGGTGATAATCAAGTCTACGTCTGAATTCCAGCATTATACCCATACCTATCTTCCATTGTTTCTAAATTCTGCTCTTTTCTCCCCAGTATCTATCTATCCTGTTTCTCTCAAAAATTTAGCATAAGAAATAGCGCAGGCTCCCTTCTACTTTCAGCTATATTAATATTGCCTTTTCTCATGGTGGAAATTCTCCTCATCTTCTTTCTCCATCTTTTCAGTCTGTCTGATTGTCTCCTTCTGGCAATGACTATTTCTGGTACTTTTTGCATGAGGAGTTATTTTTCCCATTAGTAGCCTTCACCTTCACAGATATAAAAAACCTAATTGTGCACTGTGGTACAAATGGAATCTGAAATTATCAAGTGCAAAATTAGCATTAAAAAATCATAAGACAACAAACAATAGGGCCTTTATGTGATTTTTGTAATTGCGTGAAACTAGTTACTCTGGCAATAATTGTTTGTGCTTCATTAACATGCAAAATGGTTTTATAGACTAACCCACACACAAAGGAAACCATTTTTGATGAGAAATGTGCTTTGTTTAATGTTAGACACCATTGTATTTGCTTTCCTTATATAACAGTTCTAATTAGTACCTAGCACTCATCCTGAGTTTTTCAGCTTGAACACTCTAAAGGTGACAACCGAGTCACAATTCCATGGCACTCTTTGTCAGTACCTGTCAAAATATACCTAAGCCTTTAGGAGTTTTGATCTAAATACTGAAAAAAAAGTTAATAGTCCAGAAACAATATGTCCTAGGTAATTTTTTAAAAAATGCACATTAGCTTTCGCTTAAAAACATAATACCAGGGCTGGGATTGTGGCTCAGTGGCAGAGCACTTGCCTCGAATGTGTGAGGCACTGGGTTCAATCCTCAGCACCACATAAAAATAAATAAATAAATAAATAAAAGTATTGTGTCCATCTACAACAACAACAACAAAATATTTAAAAATATACCATCAATGCTACCCCATTAAATTGGCCCTGACAAGACTAAATTTGTCCCACTAATTTCTTAATAATGCTTTCATCATATGACCTTTATCTATTGGCCTCATTCATTTTATTTCACTTCCTTGGCGAGGTAGTACAGTAGAGGTAGTGGATGAGTAGCAAATTTTTAAACTGGTTGACGTGTACACACATTGCTTTCAGAAGTGATTAGCTGTTCATCTTAGAAGCATGGGGAGTAAAATTTTAACCAAAGCAAAGAAGCAAATCCATTAGGCTAACTTCAAAACCTAGCTTTACTCAAGACTAGCCAACTTGATTCTAATATGTGGAAGCATGAAGGTCCACACTCTAGTTAGGAAAGCAGGGAAGACACAGACATGGGAGGGGATTTCACTGCTGTTGTTGAATCCCATGTGCCTCTTCTCATAGCACTGACATTAAAAGAGCACAGGATTGGAGGAGTAGGTTTATCATGAGACTGCCATACTCTAGCACAAATATAGCAAAGCTAAGGTAACACCTGTTTTTTTTTTTTTTTTTTTTTTTTTTTGGTGTGTGTGTGGGGAGGGGGGAATGACCTTAAATGTAGACAGGTTTAAAATTTCTTGATGATTGAATTCATAAAAAATATGTGGTCATCTTTTTCTGCTCCTCCTTCTCCCCTTTCTCCTCCTCCTCCTCCTCCTTCTCTTCCTCCTCCTGTTCCTCCTCCTCCAGCTTTTGGTAAAATTAGATTGATTGCTTCCACCCCCTCAACCTTGCCCCAAATGTCTGAGTTTGTTAATAGATTTATTTCATTAATTTAGGTTTTGTCTAAAAAGTCAATGAATTTTCTTATTTTGTAGACTCAAGACAGTAGTCTTCATAGTTTGGTAGAGTTGATCAGTTGAACAGAGGCTATCACTGATTTATTAAATTATTTTCTAGAGTACTGTTACTTCAGTTTGTTTCTCTTTAAAAAAATTACAGGGCTGGGGTTGTGGCTCAGTGGTAAAGCACTTGCTTTGCATGTGTGAGGCCCTGGGTTCAATTCTCAGCACTGCATATAAATAAATAAAGTCCTTTGACAACTAAAAAAATATTAAAAATACAAATGGCTTATCTCAATATCATGTAACACCATAATAATGAAAAACACAGTATATCTAGAATAGCTATATTATGCCCATTGTTGTATATCATTTGGATTCCTGAATTCTGAAATACTTGCTGTGAAATATTTAAAATACACTATGATATATGTGTGAATTTTAATGACATGCCTGCTCTCTCATGCTTTGAAAGAATTTGAATTTTAGGTGTCTTCGTAAGGTTCACACACACACACACACACACACACACGAATTGCTGATCACTTCCTTCAAAATGCACTTAAGGAACTTTCTTTTTTAGTTAAGTTTATGTGAGTAAATGTCAAGTCCCAATCTTTCCCTGTCAATGCCTCATACTGAAACTCAAGTTATTTTTCCTTCTTCCAACTTGAAGTCATTCTAATTTCTTAATTTTGTGATTCAAATGACACATGATAAAAGAAAATTTCTCATCTCTACCTTTTAACTCTGTATTCAGCCAACTATTGGAAAAAGCTAAGTGCTTTGTAATTTTAAACTACAGAGAACCTAAATAAAATGAATTGTCTGGGCTTACCCATTTTGGTGAGAAGACAAGAAAGAAAAGTTTTGAAAAACAATATACTTGATAAACAAAGAGATTTCAGGGGTCACAAAATTAGAAGTGATCGGGAGTCCTCCATCTACCACTCAACCAAAATAATTCTAGATTGTAGCTTTTAGAATAGTTATTAAGCTTCTGTTTGCAAGCATTCCAGGAATGGTATCCCATTATTTTGCAAGATCCTTTCACTTTAAACACAGAATTAGATTAGAAAGTTTTGTGGGTTTTTTTTTTTTGACAAAAATCTTTTTTTGTGCCTTCTATCCATTTATCCTCGTTCTATTCTCTAAGATACAAAATAAATCTATTCTTAAAAGTAACTTTTCTAAATAAATATGTTAAAGTATGAACCAACAGTATCATAAAATCATCTTCATCAAGCTAAATAGTCTTCACCATAAGATATATTTTCGAGACCCTTCTCCATCTTTTTCTTCTGTGTGTTCTATAGTTTTACCATCTCTTAAAAGGTGTTACTTAAGGGGCTGGGGATGTGGCTCAAGCGGCAACATGCTTGCCTGGCATGTGCTGGGTTTGATCCTCAGCACCACATAAAAATAAAATAAAGATGTGTCCACCGAAAACTAAAAAATAAATATTAAAAAATCTCTCTTTTTTTTTTTTAAAAGTGTCACTTAAAATGAATCATGCTCTCTTTTTCTCTGTCCCTCTGTCCAGTTTTAACCTACATACTAACTAATTTCCAGAGTGCTAGGTACTGAGTTGAGAGTGAGGCCTCTCATGATCTTGATCCTTGAGAAGTCTACCACTCACTAATGGAAACAGACAAGTAAATATGTAGCTTAGTTACAATTGTAACAAAAACCTGTTAGATAAGTGAAAAAAGAAGAGGCTTGATTTAATTAATAGGAGTGGGAAAGGAGTTTTGAGGAACTTTTCCTGAGGAAGAAAGAATTGGTCTGGCTGACATTAGGGACTAAACCCAGCTAAAACATGTTGTATGTTGAAGACTCCATATTGGAGTTTTGATATTGCAAAAAATAAAAGTTGATTTTGGTCTATCAGCTGTTTTATATATAAGATAATCAAGCTCTGTCATGGAAGGGTCTAATGCTACTTTCACTCACATTTTTTACAGTGACTGATTTTGATGAACTTTAATCCACTACAATCCATAGAAGTCAGGGAATTCACATTTGAGCAAGTATATTATATGTTTTGAAGACCTCATTAAATTATTCTAGGTAATTATAGAATCTTGTATTTGCTTTGTGAAATTCATCTAACTTAAGATAGTCCAAGAGAATTCTAGCAGGGGTGCAAGCCTGCTTCACACCATGTCCACACCATGGTTCTTTCCATGGTCTAAATCATTCAAAATTGAGTCTTCTGGATTTTCCAGAATCCCTAAGGAATGACTTTACAGAGTTATCAGAACATTTTCTAAAACAGATAAAAAAAAACATGTGGATGCTTCTTTTGAAATATATTATTATTATAAAATGAATGACATTTTCTTTTCCAAAATCTGTACCTCCATTCCATCTCATGGTGACACAGTAGTAGTAGTTTTTTGATGATAGTAGTTTTTTGATGATGCAGGAGGAATTATTGTAACATAGGTTTTCTGAATAGCCCAGTGACAAATACAATGACATCCAAACACCCAGCCATTCTTCGTTCCAGCAATATTCAGACCTCATCATCGGCTAAATCCAAGCAATGTATGTGTGTATGTGGTTTTGCAACTGGGCAAATAATCAAAGGCAAGGAATGAATATAACCATCTGTATGGAAATTGGTAAACTGCAAATTGGTCCCCTAACTGGGATTAGGGAGAATACATGTTTTCCCTAGCTCTGCTTCTTTCCCAGAATTTCACATACATCAATAACAATGGCTTTCACTTCCTTCAGCTGAAGATGGAGAGAGAGATGCTTTAAAGTTGTCAATGTCAGGGAGGGTTTGTCCTGCATAGTTATAAGCCTATTATTTAAAAGAACAAAATGAAGGCTCGTTTCCCACAGTGAATTTAATACTTTTCCTGCCTTGTATTATGGTGACAGTGCTGAAAAGTAGAATCAGAAAAAAAAAGGAAAAAATAGAAATGGATTCTTTAAATTCAAAAATCAAATTGTAACCCTTTCTTGCATGAGGAACAGGATGAGATATTTACCTGCCAATGTAACCTTTAAAAGCACAGTGAGAAGTGAAGAACATTTTATAATCTTTCCTTTTCTTTGATGTTTAATTATTATTTTTACATGAATTCCTCTGGAACTCTTCTAGGAACCTAGTTTCGTACAATAGGGTATGATAGGTAGGTACCCCTTTTTTTACTTTTGTTAAAAATGTAGAAACTATGAAAAGATAAACCAAGAGAAATAAATAAAAGGCTATGTAATCTGAATAAATCCTAAAGCTGATTACTTAAATAAACCTGAAATATCCAGGTTTTATAGAACTCAGAAAAGCTCTCAGCAACAATTGATGAGTGACTGTTGTTTCACATCCTTAGAATTTTTAAGAAAGCGAAGAATAGCAACCAGCTAGAAAATCTTCAAAACTTTAATGTTTTACACCTCTACCTTGTATTATTATACATATGAAATCAATTTTGAAAAAAAAATGAAATAAATATCAAGTGTACTTTCTACCGAATATTTTCTTGTGGTAAACAACTGGGTGAATGAGTTTGTCTGCAGTCACAGGTAACAGTTCCTGTTGATGCCAATGGCTTTCTGTCTGGGACACTCAGGTCCCTTTGCTTTTGTTTTGAGGAGTTTTTCATTTAGTCCTGTGTTATGGTTTGGATGGGAGGTGTTCCCCAAAGCTCACCTGTGAGACAATGCAAGAAGGTTCAGAGGAGAAATGATTGGGTTGTGAGTCTTAACCCAATCAGTGATTTAATCCCCTGCTAGGGATTAACTGAGTGGTAACGGAAGTGGCAGGGTGTGGCTGGAGAAGGTGGGAATTGGGACTGTGGCTTTCAGACTTGTATCCACCAAGTGCAGACCCCTCTCTCTGCTTCCTGATCATAATGTGAGCTGCTTCCCTCTGCCATGCACTCTGCCATGATGTTCTGCCTCACCTGGAGCCCTGAGGAATGGAGCCTGCTGTCTATGGATTGAGACTTCTGAAACTGTGAACCCCCAAATAAACTTTTCCTCCTGTACAATTGTGCTGGTTGGTCGCAGTGGCAAAAAAGCTGACTAAAACATCCTGTAAGCAAAGGCAAGATGTAGCCAAGGAAAGATGGGGACTGTGATAAATGCCAAAAGAAGACTTTTCTGAAGCATGTTCAACTGGATGACACAAGGGATCCCAGCAGGATGGAGCCCCAGTGCTTCCTGACAGGACCTGCTCCTAGATGTTCTCTCCCTCCACTCACCATGTGGCCTTCTTCCTTTCCCTGTGCACCTCCCTCATGCTTCTTTGGTGCTTCCTGGCACAATGTCCCCAACAGCCAGACATTTTTGTGAGAAGTCACAGTAAGAAGAAACTTTTATTATATAATAATGAACACCTCATTCATTCACTCAACCACATTGAGTGAAGGTTCCCTGCATCCTTAATATAAAGGTCCTCCCATCTTTGGTACAATGAATAAGGCAGGTGGCTTCTCCCAGAAAACTGAAAATTTAGTGTAGAGAGTTCCAAACAGGTAATAATATGTGTACACAGACTAGTTTAGACAAGTTACATAAAAACTAGAATGTTCACTCTGTGAAGGCAAGGATTTTCCCATTTATTTATTTATTTATTTATTTATTTAATTTTTTTCCATTGAAGTTCCTGGTACATAGTATTAGAAACATAGCTAATTAATGCCAAAGTTTAGATTGGAAACTGTTAAAAATTGCAATTGGTTGATTTAGATCATAGGAAGGAATCCTTGCAAATAAACCAAAGTAGGAAAGCCAGACCAGAAAACAAGTTTAATTCTCTGATTTATTGGGAAGCCAGGGGCAGAAAAATCCAGCGCAATATAGAGTTAACTTCCCAAGCTATTGTAAACCCTAAATTTCTTTGGTCAGATATTTTTAATTTCTAAATTAAGGGACATTAGGCTACACATACTAGTGTACTATAAGGTATAGTATATGTTAGTTTTTCAATGCTGCCAACACAAGTACTGTAAACTGAGTGGCTTACACAACATAAACTTATTGTCTCACAGTTTTGCAGCTTGAAGTCCAAGATCAAGGTGTCAGCAGCACCATGTTCCCCTGAGAAAGAAAGGAAAGACCTATTTCATACCTTTGTTACTGAGGGCCTGCTGGCGATCTTTGGCATTCCTTGGCTTGTGGTATCACCCTGATCTTTGGCTTTGTGTTTATATGTAATTTTTTCTCTGTGTATATCTGTCTCCAAATTTCCCCTATTCACAAGGACACTGGAACAGAGACCTGCCCTATACCAGAATGGCTTCATCTTAATTCATTAGTTCGCAACCATCTTATTTTCAAATAGGGTTAATTAATGAGTTAGTGGTTCAACATATGATTTGGGGGTAGGAGGTAATTCAATTAAATACATAATACCAATCTCCAAATTTGAGATAGATGGAGAGATTTTTATGTAATAAAATATAGAGCAGGCGAGGCTCAGCAATAAAGGTATTATTTCAGCATTTCATTATGACCAATATGACTTGAGGGTATACCTTTTATATTACCATATGTAATAACAATATATCATAATTACCTTGCTTAGACAGATTCTCCAATAGATTACTGTTTTTTTTTTTTTTTTTTGGTAAGGCAACCCACATATTAAAGGAAATTTCATCAAAATTGTTAGAAGAATCCACTAGTCAAAAATCCAGATGTTTTGGTAATAATTAGTCAAGCAAAGCTTATTTAATCTCAGTATTTTTCTGTAATTATTACTCTAGAATAAACTTATCTCATCTTACATCTATTAAAGTTTATCTTTTTACCAAGTCAGTTGTTCTTCCCTGTATTCCCCCCTACAATGTCTGGATAAAAGTTTTATTTTAATATATTCTGAACTATCTATTTTAACTATTACTTCCAGAGAATTTTGAGGTATCACTTATTCAATTAATTTGCAATAAAAGAAGATGATGTTTAGAATAAAGTAGAATTGTCAATCAGTTAAAAATATAAGTAATCACTTTTATTCAAGATAGTTAATAATCAGTAAAGAGAGGATTGAGGAGGTAGACTACTGCAACAGGAATTGTTGTAAGGGGTACAAAATATCTTAGTGGATTTCATGTTGCCTATCAAAATTAAAAGAAGTTCTTTGACATGAATTACATTTTCTAATGTCAAAGCAGTATGGAAACTGAATTTTAAAATGTACAAAAAAGAAGTTAAGTATGCTTAATTGTAATTGTCTTTTGAAAACAATCCCTCTTTTTTTCAAGCAGATAGGAAATACCCCTATACAACTGTAATCATACAATAGTTGTAAAATAATAGAATTCATTAACAAAGATTCTGACAGTTGATTACTATATGAATATGTAGTTTGTTTTTGCCTCTAGAGTTTCAGATTTTTGTTGCACATACTTATTAAAAGAAGAAAATAGCTTTTTGCAAGGGTACTCAACAAGACAACAATCCATCATCTGACATTTACTTCAGAAACTACAAGGTTCCAGAGCATGATTTCTTTGTGACCTAGAATTAATTGAAGAATTGATGCAAGAATCATCATAAATAGAAAAAGTGACAGGAACCTGTCTCTCCGAGGTCAACAGAGTTTCAATGAAGAAGCCTGTGAAGTCATCCAAAGGGCACCACCCAGACTAAAGGTCTTTTAGTTTGGTTCTCTGTTTGATCTTTTGATCTCTATAAAATGTTTCAATGTCATTACCCAAGAGTAAGAAAAAAGGTCACTTTACCCCTCAAAATGTAAGCTTTTTGACTTCAGTCTGTCTTCATTTCTCTCTTTCGTGGCCAATTTATCTCACCTGGAATATGGTAGTCCAAAATTCTCAAGTTGGCAGTAATTTGTAGACAAATAATTCTCTCCATGAGAACCAAGTGTCATAGTTGTTTAAACATGCATGAACTTTGCAGCCAGGTAGAACTTGCTTCGGCTCCCAATACTGTTTCTGTTTTATTAGGTGGTTGGATCAGTTATTTAGCTTTCCTTCAGTTTTGATAAATGTAACATAAAAATAGCAATACTTCTATTTTGGTTTTACATTCCTTCTGTGTATTATTGATCATCAGATCTACGCTTTGGGCTAATTAGGGAGAAGTTCTTGATTTGAGCATGAAAAAAAGATGAAAACATTAATATTTATGTGCATATTAGCTTACACATAAGTGATTTGTATAGTAGCCATGAATCTCTAGTCTCAAGTTCAGTTTACAAATAAATACAGCTATAAGAGCATTCTGTATGAATTGCAACTTTTCTATAACAAGTTTCTCTAACAATCTAACCATCACATGTCACTTTATCTCCTGTGGTGTAGTGAGAAAGGGACTATCAGCCTCTTCTGTTGTCTGATTATTTCATTGGGGCACTAGAACAGATTGAGGGAAAAGGCACAAATGAGGAAACACTTACGTCAAATGGAAAGATTCTATGGAGAAACAATGAGTGATCCTGAAGTGAATGGAGAACGACTTGGAAGTAGTTCTGATTTGTAACATTCTTGTGGCTAAAACAACCAAATGTAGCTCATCCCAGACACAAATTTGAGGCCTGGTTTAGAGGAGCTAGAGATAGAAAGTGATCCTCTGTGGACATCAAGTTCAAATGTCCAATCAGCAGAAAAAAAGAATAGCTCCCACAGATATATGACCAAGATACTACACAACTGTTGGGAATGGAGGGGGTAAAATGAATGGAATTACAGTTTTATGGGTGCAGCTCCTAAAAGACTCAGGGCAGTCTAATGATGTTGCTTAGGCACAAATTTGAACCAGGTCTTTTTCTCAAAGTATTTGTGTAGCTTCTTCTGGGAATAATCAAAATTTCATTAGCTTAACACATACTTTTCAAGAGCTTGCTGTATTTCAGGAATGCCATTTGAGAACTTTTATTGCTTGTCATCATCCTGTCCCTTCAACTTCTTTGCTTGTGTTTCATATTTCAAAAGTTTTGGATTACCTTGTAAGTCCCAGAAAATTCTTTAGCACCTAAACTCTCATTGTCCTTGTGCATTTCTGTCTGAACTATTCCAGCTTAACCCTAGTATATCAGCTCAAAGGCTGTCTCCTGGCAGAAACTCCCTGACTTTCCCAGACTGATGAAATCCCCCATTCCCTTATACCCACCCTATATCAGAAACTTCCCTGTGACCTCTCTATGACATAACCATTGCTCTATTCGTGGCAGAACTGAAGCATGTGTAGGCAGGACCATCTTCTTCCCCACCCCCATCCCCTTTTTTTCATTTACAGACCCAGCTCAATGCCAGATGCAGTTTGTGTTTGTCAAATGATGGCAAAACTAGAGAGACAGTTGTCAAACTGGAAGGACTGGAGACATTTTTTAGAATACAATCATTTGGGTTTATATAGGATATTTTAAGGCACATAGTAAGTGACTGATAAGAAGTAACTGAGGTCTTTTTGGGGGTGTTCTGGGGATTGAAATCAGGGTCACTTGACCACTGACCCACATCCCCAGCCCTATTTTGTATTTTATTTAGAGCCAGGTTCTCACTGAGTTGCTTAGCAACTCACTTTTGCTGAGGCTGGCTTTGAACTCGCAATCCTCCTGCTTCAGCCTCCCAAGCCATTGGGATTACAAGTGTGTGCCACCATGCCCGATGATTGGGGTCTTCTACCCCACAACCTAAATTGAGAAACATCTGAAATCTTCTAGTACCCATACATAATCTACCTAAATGTAACTTAATATGAAACTCAAAACACAATGTAGTCCCTTGCAGGAAAGCATTCAATAAATGTCTTCTGACTGATCCATAGCATGAATTCATGAAAAGAATGAATTAAGGAATGCATTCATTGTCCCATGGGTAGAAACAATCAAATGGCCTTATAATCCCTTTCAGTTGTGCATTTAAATCATGATGCCTAGAGTCACATGCAGCTAAAAGTAGCTTTAAACATGCAATCCTGTTAATTTAAGATGCATTATTTTTCTTGTTTTTTTTAAAAAATATCTCTGATTTGTGATGAGAAAAATAACATTGTCTGTGTGATGATCTTTTCATGAATTTCTACAGAAGCTCTTACCTGAGCTCTCTATCTTAATCTCCTTTTCTCTTTCTCTCTGGGGAGTCATTCTTCTTAAAGACCTACTTCTTCAGGAGAAACAATTACATTTAACAAAAGACAAGGACTAATGCTATTACTATGTATATCCTTGTGCATTGACAACTAGAAAATCATAGTAGATAGATTTATAAACATTATTGCTGTTTTGCACTGTAGGAAACTTGCAATTTGGTCAAGATCCACATTTAATTCCTGTCCTTATATTCTGAGCTCACTTGTATTTTCTTGTTGCATTTGTAAAAGCTGTTTTGTACAAAAGAATTCTATTAATAATGAATCGGTGTGTCTTTATACCTCACTATAACCCCCAAATTGCTTTAGATAGGTACAGAGATAGGTTGCACCATAGATAAATAAAAGAAATAATAGTATTATGCCTATGATTTGTTACTCAACTGAAGATTGCATCTGGAAGCTGTAAATGATTTCCAAGGTCATAAACTTATGATAATGAAAAATGTATACACAAGCAACAATATTCTTACTATATTTTTGTAATAAAATATTCCTTTTGTGACAATAAAATATTAACTTACAGCTCTTATATTTTTTAAAAGTCTGCTATAATTATCATATATGTATTTTGAAGAGCATGCTTGCATCAATAATACATATTATTTTTTTGCAACTAGATTTTATGTTCAAACATCTTGATAAATGATTAAAATTTTGAACATATGTATTTTTCTGTTTCAAGAAGTTTGAAAACACTACCAATAAGGTGAAACTTCACAAAAATACTGTTATTTAGCAATATGTAGCTATCTTTCTAAACATAAACATGTTTAGTGCTGATAAAGTTATCTACAATACTTTTACAAGTACATGAGAGTTATTATTGTGAAAACAACTCTCTGGGGCAGTACAAAATACTCTAATCACAAGTTTAAATTTTATTTGTTCACTTGATTATAAATAAAAACATATCGTTTGTGTGGTAGGCATTAATTCTATAAGCAACTATATGGGAGAATTATAGATTGTTTTATTGATATTGCTTGATATTTTAAAATGTGATCCCTCCTATTCTGTTTAAGAATAGACAAGTAAAAATGATTATTTCCCACAACATGCTAAGAAATAGAGCAAAGAAACTATGCCTAGGTCTTGGAATTTGCTTGAAATCACACATACACACACACACACACACAAACACACACACACTTCTGCACAAACAGTAATGATTCTTTCTAAGAATATCTCAAATGGTGTTTAAGAATTGATCATTCCTACTTTATATTTTCTGTCCCAAAGATGCTGAATATTTTGGTGCTAAATACTATTTGGTATTCAACTTTCAGGACAAAGAATATAGCAACAGTTTGTTTTCACCCTTAGTGATGAAAGTATAATCAGTGGGGATAAAGGGAAAAGTAGGATTTCTGAGATTGGTAAGAGATGAAAAATCAATCCTAACAAGAAATTAAAATGTGTTTTTTTATGCTGAAACGATTTAACCTTAACACCCCCAAAGAAATGACATTATATGTGCTCTGTATGGCAAGACAGGTTGACTCTAACAAAAACTCCACCCACTGAGCATCTCATTCCAATTCAGTCCCCTTTGCTGGTTCATGGGAAACTTCTTAGAATAAACCCTAAATGATGACCAAGAAGTTGCATACAACAGGGAGAATGAAGTTAGCAAAAATTTGCTTGTACTCTGAATATCTCAGGGCCAGTGATATGGAGAGTTGCTGGTTAATCTCGGTATGGTTCCTAGGAAGTTTCCTGATGAGCCAGATTTGCTGGTGCAGGGGGTATGCTTCAGCTTTTTAACTGTGGCAGCAGCTGGCAGCATGTTACAAAGGACCTGTGCAGTAATCACCAGCTCACTCTGTGAAGGCCAAAAGGAAAACCTCTTCAGATGAAGCCCCGGAGGGTTTCATGCCTCAGAACAGCTAAGATTTTGCAGTTGGAATGATTTTAGAGAAATTTACAAGGAAAACTTCATTATGAATCTCTCATACATGATGTCCCCTGAGAAGCTTATCACTGTTTGTCAACTGCAACAGAAGGCATAATGCTTTTTTATTAATAGGGTTCTTTTTTTTTCCAAAGGGATTGTTGTAAAATACCATGATTAATTGAAGATTTCTTTTTACTTCTGATTTGCCTGATTGACACAAGTAACCCTTATTAATTTCCCCAGATGCCTAAAGCAGTAGAGGCAAAGGAATACAAGATGATGCATTATTTATTCTGATATTCAATGGTCATTTTCATCTCGTCACAAGTATTAATTTAATGAGGTCACATTATCATGCTGCCCACCAACTGACAAGGAGAGTGTTGATAAAACTGATTAAACTCTCTAGATTAAGCACATTTACTCAAATTCATGTTCACATGCTTAAAACTCTGGCCAAGCATCAAACCATGCCTAATATGTCTTTTATTACCAAGTTGCATTAAAAATGATAAAACAAAATAATTATTTCAAGTAGTAGAAAAGCTAACCAAATGCATTATGTCTTCAACTGCTTCCTATTTAAAACAATTGACTACAGCAGGTTTAAAAGTTAATGGATTTGGTAAGTTTTTGCTTTACTCATTTGTTTAGAGAGCATACTTTTTATTACCATTGCTTGTAGATTTTAGCCTTGAAAGATAAGGATACTAGAATACTGTGTGCAACTTTGTCTGACACTCTTGTTAAACATTGAAGGACCATCTCAAATATGTTATTAATCTTTAATACAGTAGGATTTATATCTCTATCCATAGTATAAATTCTAGATGTCTTCTATTACCTCCATGCACCCCCACTCTGAGATAATATTTAAGTATACATATATTAGAAATGTAAGTTTTATTTAAAAATCTAACTAGGCATTTCATTAAAGATGATCAAGGAATTTCGTTAAAAATCAACTTTATTAAAGATGGTCAATGAATAAGATAAATTTTTCAAGAGTAAAGTAACATTGGTAATGTTTTTCTTATCTTTCAGTCTAAGCATCAAAATATTTGTTTCAAACAGCTGAAATTATCAGCATTAGCAATCAATTAATATTCCTAGAAACTCTAGAATTTTGTTAGTTATCAAGAACGTTTAGACTGTATTTTTAGGAAGCTCGAAATATGGACTCCAATAGACTTAACTGTATCTTTAATTGCATCTGTCCTCTATGCAATTCCAAGAACTATCTTTATAAATACAGATTATATCCATTTCAATCACTCTTTTTTTTTTGGATCAAGGATTGAATCCAGGGATGCTATACCACTAAGTTGCACCTCCTACACCCTAATCCTTTTTAATTTTTTTTTAAATTTTATAACAGAGCCTCACTATGTCATTTACAACCTAGCTAAATTTCTGAGGCTGGACTTGAATTTGGAATTCCCTTGCCTAAATAACCCTTGCTCTTGCCTCAGTTGCTGGGATTACAGGCATGCACCACCATTCCTGGAACTCTATTATTATAAAGTACTAAATTGTTTCATTATTAGAAAAATCAATTCTTGCCTGAAGTGTTGGCACATGCCTGTAATCCCAGCTGCTTTCGGGAGGCTGAGGCAGGAGGATTACAAGTTCAAAGCCAGCCTCAGCAATTAAGTGAGACCCTAAGCAACTAAGCAAGACACTGTCTCCAAATAAAATAATAAAAAGGCCTGGTGATATGACTCAGTGATTAAGCAGCCCTAGTTTCAATTATGACATCTTTTAAAACTCCGATGACATTGTCTATACAAGCGCCATTTATTGTCTAGCAGATGTTTACTTTGTTTGCTTTTTCTGCATGAATGCCAAGAGCTGTTCATATGTAATCCCCTCTGTTACTCATTATGGGATCTCCCGTGACCTCATATATCTGATTTCAGTACTCAAAAGAAACTTGAGCATCACATTGAAGGATGTGTCATCACTGGGCTATGATCATTTATTAGGAAGCTTACAGTGACTCTGAGTTCCTCCAGAACAGGAAGAACCTCACATCTGCAGTGTCCAGGATGGTACTTGGCACTGAGAGAAGTATGTGTAACTGAATTGATAAATGAATTGCCAATTCATTTTTAAATGTCAGTGTAGATTACCTGAGAGTGGTACTTACAAATGCACTTTGTAGGAAATTTGCTGAAATTTGTCACCGGATCATCTATAAACAAAATAAATAAGATTATCGTCAATGTGAAAGATGGCAGCTGGATATTTCTCTGCATCCTCTAGAAAACTGCACTCTCCCTATTACAGGAAAAATGGCACCACACTTCATTTATAATCCTGATAAGAGAAAAATCTAGACTACCAATCAATAGGGAAGGACTAGTCAGGAGGATTATTGAGCCAGGGGTATGGAACTATGAACTATACTGCAAAATCCACTGAGGCCCCAAATCATCAAAGGCTAAAGAAAAATGGACAGGTTTTGTTCCTCCAGCAGTTTGCTTTAGCCTTCTCAAAGCGAGCTTAATTAAGTCTTATAGTATCCTTTCAGTTTGCATCCCTATCTGCTTTTCCAGACTTTATGCATCATAAAGTCTACTTCTGTCCAAGAAGAATACAGTAAGGGGTGCATGTGCTGATTCAGACTCATAAGAACTAATATATATTGATTGTTCTCTACATTCTAGACACTATTAAACCTGTAAGGTCTCTCATAGGCATCATTGGAAAGGGCTAATGTTTTTCCTTCATTTTCTCATATGAAAATACTGAATACATATGCATTATCCATGTAGTAAAATCATATGTATTTCCTATGTGTATGTTCTACTTTCTAAGGCTCCCAGCCATGCTACCCAAATATTAGTGCTCTAACTTCCCAGCAATGTGACCCAGTTGTTCATGGGTGCCTGTGAAAAAGAATTTCTGTTATTCCCAAACTATTCTGCCATGGTCTCCTATATTATTTGATTTTCTTCTTTCCTGGCTTGTTACTTGTTCACATGGAACATTGCTACTACTGCCCATTGCTAGGTTTATTGTCTCTGGATGTTTTCCAAACTTCTAGTTCCTGGAGCAACAGAAAGATACCAGGTCCTGAGCAAGAAGAACAAGTAGATCAGTTGCTTGATGTGAGATGCAGGACCTCCTCTTTCTATTTCTTACTTACACTAGCAAAGTGTAATTTCTGATTTTGCTGGAGTTGGATGGATGCAGGTAAGCAGCAGACAGTTTTACAAAGCATCATTCACTCAATATCATAAGCACCTACTCTGTTCCAAGCATTGCTCTAAGCATTTGCATCACGCTCTAGAACAAAAAGAGACATTCTACTTTTAAGTTTCTACATTCTATATCTATCAGTGTCTTTGGTTTTAGGAGTGGGCCTCTGCCTTACCCTCCAGCCTATCCCCTGCACACAAGCACACTTTCAGCCTTACCTAGCTCCCTGTGCTTTTGCATCATCGGTCGGTCCCTCCACTCTCCCTTTTCTCAACCAATTCTTCATTTTCATCTTTTAAAATTTGCTCAACCTTTTTTTCATTGACCTAAGCCCCAGTGTGTACCTCTGGGGCTCCTAGATTTCCCCATCTTGTTAGCTAAGAGTGGGAATATAAAGAGCTTTGGGAGGTGGGGTGACTGTCTCTGCATAGTCTGAGAGGGAAAAATAACATTAATCCCCAGGGTAATATCTGTGATGTCATCACTGAATATAATAAATAGAAATTTTTCTCTAAATTTAAGAATTGTGCATAACAACAGACAAGTTTTTGTAATGCTGACCCTTACTCCTAAGTAAATTCATGTATCCTTTTTTTAACTATATAAACTTCATAGGAAATTATGAATGATTATGATTTTTTAATTTATGCCAATGACAGAGTAATTCTAACAAAATCTAAGAAGCTTTCTATTCCTTATCTAACACTTGCCCTCCAATAATTAGCAACATAAAAGTCTATTTAAAAAGCTGTTCCAGTAGCTTATAACAGCTTATTAGAGCTAATAATAATATATACTTTTAAAATACATATTTACTTGTAACATAGGAATGCTATGTAAATGTCATATATATATATATATATATATATATATATATATATATATATATATATCCTAAGGAATCAATTAAAGGGAGTTTGCTGGTTGTTTCTATTTAAAAAACTTATGAGAGCAAACATTACATATTGAGTATTTACTATATGCCGTGGACTATTCTAACTGATTTATATTCGTTGTGTTTTGTCCAAGCCAGCAGCTCTACAAAGTGGGAGCTACTGTTATTTCCTTTTGATAGAAAAGTAACCAAAAGTTTAAGTGATTTGTTCAAAATCAGAAAAGAAGGAAATGACCTGGTGAGCAGTTGAATGTTATCACTATCACTGACTGTTGTCTCCCTGGAGGAATGTGTATGTATGTATGTGTGTGTAAATCCATTTCAGAGGAAATTTGATTCATATAATTTTTAATTCCTTTAGTCCCTTTAGTAAAGTGCCATATTATGAAAAGTTTTACTTTGCTTAGTACTAAAAGATAATATCATAACCTCACCTATTTAGATTAAGAGCTTTCCTAAAATTTGACAACACATGTATGATAAGAGTATGTAGTTGTTTTTCCATGTCTTGCCTCAACTGGATTAAGTCATTATAGAGTTAACAGAGGCTGACTTACTTAAATGTTACCCTATTTTTAGCCATGTGTGTGTGTGGGTTTGTCTTGCAGAAGAAAAAGAATATATACGTCTTTATTTTTAAGTATGCAGTACATTTCATGGCTTGAGATAAAACTTGGAAAAAAGGTTGTTGTTTTTTTTCTTCTTTGAAAAAGTTTTGGGGTTCCCAGGATATGAGAAACTCAGCTCTAAATATGTCTGAAAAAGTGTTAAGGCCAGCAACATATCTGTAAACTACTTCTAAAATTTAATTATTTTATTTACATATATGTTTAGAAGAAATGTTACCCCAACATCAGAACTGGTCCAAGATTTGAGTGTACTAGAAGCGAATAATTTGACACCTTTAAAAGCTACATTCCTTAAGTACTTCCTCTATATATTAGAGGCTGAACATAGTGTAGAGGTGTGGCAGGGACATAGTTAGGGGCACTGCTTGCAGACCCTAATCACAATAATTAACTGATTCATTCTCCTTAGAATTAGTTTGGCTAGTATCTGTTCTTGCTCAAATGTCTCCATGGGTGTTTCACCCGCTACCTATGCAGCAAACCAAAGTTGCCCTTTTATCTCTCATCTACATCTATTTATGTAGCCAACTCCCTCCCTACCTATCTCCATCCCATTTCATTACAAGTTCAGAGATCTTAATTTCAGATCTTAATCTGGTTGACTTGTTCCTTAATCATACTATGTATGTCTACTACAACACAGTATAACAATGTAGAACCTTGAAAACACTAGCATGATTTATTTTGGGGATAAATATTAAAAATAGGGAAAACCAACTTGTTTAGAGGACTCATAGGAGTACATACTAGAAACCAAAAACATGACAATCAACTAGTAACCCATATAAAATGTAAAGCTGCATTTAACATAATATATTAACTAATCCCCTAAAACTATTTCTTTACTATCTTATTTTTAGCTGAAATTGTGTAAACAATAACCCAAATTGAACTTTGTATTACAGACAAATATACCAACTATTTTGTAATGGTTTTCACTTTGGGTGAAACAGAGCTTTAGTGACCTTTGAAAGGACATTCTGAAGATCATTGTTAGGAAAAACTGGCCACTATGAACATGATCTATGTAGGCTAGGCTGTTTCTTAAAAAAAAAAAAAAAAAAAAAAAAAATCCCAACAGATTCTTTTTTTTTTTTTTAATAATGAGAATTGCTTTGTGGTTCTGGGAAGCTATAATTCTTCCATGAGACTTCAGGGTAGAGTAAACATCTGATGGCAAAATTCACAGAATAATCATTTTTGGTCCATTTCCTTTGGCTTCTCCCACTGTTTTTATAGTGGTGTGAGGATTTCAGTCACTGCTCCTTCTGTGAAGTTCAGCTTTGTTTGCATAGTCAACTAGCCTTGAGAACTTCTGGAATAAGCATCTAATGTCAAATTCACAACAGACAACTCCATATGCAGTTACAACAGGGTGAAGTATTTAAATGTCTATCCACAGTATAACCTCATATCCATGAAACTGCAACATGTGCCCTTCAAATGACCAAACAACTTCCTGAACAAACTGGTCTTTCAATATTTAAAAATGAAAGTGGTTAAGGGCTGGGCTGGTAGCTCAGTGGTAGAGCACTTGCCTTGTATGCATGTGGCCCTGGGTTTGATCCTCAGCACCACATAAAAATAAATGAATAAAAATATTGTGTTCATCTACAACTAAAAAAATATATATGTTTAAAAAAATGAAAGTGGTTAAGAAGAGAGGCATAATACCTCACAACCTCAGGCTAACTGGTACACATGTCTACCTTGTTCATGGACAGCATTTACTACTCTTTTTATAGCATTATCAATACTCATATTATGCATGGGTTTTAAGACATCTCCTTCTGCAACTGTCAATACCCTACTATTATTTGTATTATACTTGCAGAATTCAAAGATAGATATGTCAATAAGTTTACATTTATGAGTCTATTCAGCTAAAATTTATTTATACTTGCCATTATACTGAATGTAGAGAACTGGGATCTTCCTTAGGGTAATTATAGTAAAATTGTCATTTGCACAAAGTGGTTCATTAGAAGCTTTATGGCAGTGACAGTAGATCTGAAACTTCTGCTCATTTTATTTCTGGAGCATATAACGTATTTTTATACTAAATACTTTCATTATAGTCCCTTTAAAATTAAGCATTTAGAATCATCATTATGAGCTATTTTATTTTATTTTTTTTACCATCATCTTTTTTTTTAATTGGTTGTTCACAACATTACAAAGCTCTTGACATATCATATTTCATACATTAGATTGAAGTGGGTTATGAACTCCCAATTTTACCCCAAATGCAGATTGCAGAATCACGATGGTTACACATCCACAATTTTACATAATGCCCTATTAGTAATTGTTGTATTCTGCTACCTTTCCTATCCCCTACTATCCCCCCTCCCCTTCCCTCACATCTTCTCTCTCTACCCCATCTACTGTAATTCATTTCTCTCCTTGTTAATTTTCCCATTCCCCTCACAACCTCTTATATGTAATTTTGTATAGCAATGAGGGTCTCCCTTCATTTCCATGCAATTTCCCCTTTCTCTCTCTTTCCCTCCCATCTCATGTCTCTGTTTAAAGTTAATCTTTTCTTCCTGCTCTTCCTCCCTACTCTGTTCATAGTTGCTCTCATTATATCAAAGAAGACATTTGGTATTTGTTTTTTAGGGATTGGCTATTTTAAAGGATACAAATATCTAGATTTATTTCAGGACTATCTAATAGATAAATTGTGTCATGTACTCACTGTATGTGGAAAGTAGACATATTTTTATCTTTTAGTTTTTTATTATAACTAAAACTAATTCAATATATGTTCTTTAGCTGACCAGTGATCATATCATCTAACAATTTCGTAACTGTTTTTCTGATGTGATCTTTTAGCACCATTCAACAGTAGATCGTAAGTGCACTTTCTTTAATTGGCTTCTGAGACCACATTGTCTTGCTTTTTTCTTTCTTTCTTTCTTTCTTTCTTTCTTTCTTTCTTTCTTTCTTTTTTTTTCTTCTCCATTCCCCATCTCTCAGCCTTCATTTATTTCACTTCTCAATAAGCTCTTAACAGTGGATCTTTGTCAAGGATCATTCTTTGTTTCTAGTTACTTCTTCATCTGCACTCACCACCATCTTGGTAAATTTGTCCATTCTTATGATTTTTAATAACACATATGTTAATAATTTACCAATATATCACTCTAGACATATTTCTCTTAATTTAGATCTATTTTCAACTGTTCCTTTGATATCTCAATGTGGATGTCTAAAGGACACTTAAAATGAAAATAACATTTTTCTTCCTTTAAATTGCTTCCTCACATTCAGTGACAACTCCATTCTTCCAATTGCTCATCACTAACTTCTTCATTTCAGTCATAGCTTAGACCTACTTCATTAGGAAATTTTATCAAGTGTACATTTAAAATATATCCAGAATCCAAACTACTCGTGCTTCTTTCACTTCTAGCCACTTAATGTAACTATGACTTTTAGACTAAATTATTCCATTAACTTCTTAATCCCTTCCTTGCCCCTACTGTTTGTTTATGGTTTTTACCCAACTGTTATTAAGAGTATGAGGAGAAATTTTCTTTTTAAAACATGAATCAGATTGTTACTTAATTATTTATTATTTTTATAAGGTTTCCAACACAGGGGTGCTTAACCACTGAGCAACATCTCTAGCTCTTTTAATTTTATTATTTATATATATTTTTTTAATATTTCTAACTAAGTTGCTTAGGGCCTCACTAAGTTGCTGAGTTAGCTTTAGACCCCTGATCCTCCTGCTTCAGCCTCTGGTGTTGGTGGAATTACAGCACCAGTGCACCTAGCCAGGTCATGTTACTCTTGTTCATAACTTTCTTTGAGCTAGGTGCTGTGGTGCATGTCTCAAAATACTGGAGAGATTCAGCCAGGAGAATCATTTGAATCCAGAAATTTCAGGCTACCTTGTGTATCACAGCAAGACCTTGTCTCAAAATTGACAACAACACAACAAAACAAAAAATCAACAAAACTCAGCATTGGTTGCCCATTGCTGTCTTTTACCCATAATTGTGCACTGTCATCAGATCCTATTCTCTTAAATCTTTCCTGACAAACACAGAGCTGCAGGGACAGGTGGGCTGGTTTTCATGAGAAGAGGGAGGCCCTATTTGCATGTCCTCCTGCTATATAGCAGCTCTGGGTGGAGGCCCAGGTAGAGCAGCACCGAGAGCCCGTGGTAGTGTCATGGGTATCATTGTGGACAGAGGAGCATTTAGGAAGATAGAGTTTCTTCTAGTTTAATCTTGTTGCCCATTAACTTTACTCATTTTGTACAAGCACAAAATCATATGATGCACATTGCCTACCCTCATGGCCTTTGGAAATCTCTTTTCCTGGAATATGCTCATCTCCCTTTAGTCTTTCTCTAAATTTTGCCTTTCATTCATGCCTTCCTCCTCTCCTTTGATCTACATTTTGTTTTATTATTTGCTACCTTTTATCATCTGCTCATACATTATCCTATAATTTACGTCTCATGTTGACTATTTACTCTCTAAAAGACATTCTTCTTAAAGATATAAATCTTTTTCTTTTTAATGTTTTCTCCAAACACACAACACTATGGATAACATAGCAGAAACTCAATAGGTATTTATAAAATGCATCTTTTGTTATGTTTTATTTTTCTCATTCTTTTGACACTGTTAACACAGAAAAGCACCAGGACATGTCACATGTAGAGTCCAAGCATGCCATTTAGTAAAGGAAAAAAAAAGATTATTGTTGCATAGAACTAATATGGAATATCATCATGTATTTGTCACCATATGCCAAATTGAGATAAGGGTGATATTTTATAATGTGAACTATTCAAGACAATGTGAATGTTCAGAGATAATGGTTAAAAAATAGCAATAAACTAGATTTCTATACTTGTAATGTATAGAACATTATACAATTATAACTAGTCTGAATTATAAAATAACACCTCCTACAATGTCTTTGTTCCTTCCTGCTTTATTTGCTCTTCCCTCTTTTTTTCTCTATTTCTTTCTATTTCTTTGTCTTGAACTGTGTCTCCAGAATATACAAATGTAAAACACATACCAATAAGTGGCATATTTGCAGTTGTCAGTAAGAGGAATATTTTGGGGGAAGGTGAATATTGATTATTTTCTAAGAATAAATAGATAGACCTTGTTTCAATTTTTATTCTTAATTGCAATATGAAATTCTAACCTCAATAGGAATTTGGAAAACCATGTATGACTTTATCCTTTAAAATATTTTATGAACTGGGAAATAAATAATTTTCTGGAAATAAAAAGCATGTAATAATAATATATATTAAAAGGGAATTCTGGCCACCAGAATGTTTGACTTTCAGTCATGTAAGAAAAATGTAGGAAGAAGGTTTCCTATCAGTCAGAATATCTAGAAATTGATTTTTAAAATAAGGTTACATAAATATCTGCCTTCTTACATTAGATGTGGATCTTAGTTATAAATATCACTGTCTACATTGCTATGACACCTCACAAATCAGAACAATTTTATCTACCAAATTAAGTTATAACTATTATAATTATTAAAGTTATAATAGTTAACAACAAACACCTTTAGATAGTTATTGAATTAAAAAAATTAAAACTATTTTGTAATTCCAATTTTTAATTTGCTCTGAACATTTACAACTTTGGGTTTATAGGCAATATACAAACATGTGACTACTGGATATTATAGTAAAAGTGGAAAGAAATAAAGCCTATTCCCTACCATAAAAATATTTTAGATAGAAATTTTAGCAATTTTATTATTGACCTCAAGTTTAGTTGGTTGTCTTATTTTTGGCCTCGATATTGTAGAAATTGTTCATTAATACTTCTAAAATAGTAGAAATTATAGAGATAGAAGTATTAATGAACAATTTCTACAATATCGAGGCCAAAAATAAGACAACCAAACTTTCACAAGAGTAGGATTCATTTCTAAGGCTTACTCACAGAGCTTCTGGCTGTTAGTAAAAGACCTCAGTTTTTCACCACATGGATTGTCTCTCCAAAGTTTCTATGATATGGAAGCTGCTTAGAGGAAGTGATTCATGAGAGAGGAAAACCAACAAATGTAGAAATCACAATGTCTTTTCTAGCCTAATCCTGGAAATGGTGTTCCATTAATTCTGCCATATTATTTTGGTCACTCAGACTAATCCAGTGTAATATGGAAGGGAACCTCACAAAGGTTTGAACACTAGAAGCAGGAAATGATGGTGAGATATCTTGGACGTTGGCTACCACACCTCTGAGAGAGAAAATAAAAGCACACTGAGCAACAGATTTAGTATTTTGGGAGGTGGTATGGACTGGACTGTGCCACCACCACAACACATACATTGAATCTTTAATTTCCAATGTGATTATATTTGGGGATGGACCCTATGAGGAAGTAATAAAGGTTAGTTGACATAAAAAGGACAAGGCCATAATCCAAAAAGACTGGTGCCTTTATAAGAAGAGGAGACACCAGAGTTCTCTTTCTCTCTGTCTACAAGATGAGGAAAGAGTGATAATGTGGCCACCTACAAAGGAGGAGGAGAGCTCTCTCCAGACACTAACTTGCCTGATAAACTTGATCTTTGACCTCAGCTCTCCAGAACTGTAAGATAAATTTATGTTGTTTAAGCCACCCAGGCTCCGGGTGTTTTGTTATGTTAATCTGAGTTGACTAATCCAACAGAAAATGGGGGGGGGGGGCTATTTCAAGAGCCAAATGAGGAAAAATGTTTTGAAAAGGAAAGGTCATCAATATTGTCAACTAAATATTATCTAACGTTGGTTTGGAATTTACTAGAAGTGGGTGAATGGCCTTCCTTATATAGAAAAACAAAATAAAGGTTTTTCACATCATGATAACAATTTCTGTTTAGACAAAGTTATATGTTATCTAATGGACACATCATTTGACCTCTCAACAAAGTTTGAAATTCTTTTAAAATTTTCCTCCTAGATATTTGGTTTTTAAATAATTATTATTATGACTCAGTGATCCACTAAATTTGTATTCTATTTGTGTATATTATTTTTTCCCCTCTGAAACTCTGTAGTATCATTAAATTTGTTAATTCCTGTCTCATTTATTCTGGGACAAAAAGGTCTAAACCATACATCAGTTTAATGAAACATTCTCTTCAGGTGTTAAATTAAATGAATATATTAGTCAGATTTTAATTATAAACAACAGGATACTTTTCAAAAATGAGATATTGTTAAGCCTGTATAGCATTTCAACATTTATTTTTTCAACTGATAAAAAAATAGCCTATTTTAAACATTATTAAGTCTTCAAACAGCCTGGTCGGCTATTTTAAAATGCTTTGATTTTAATTAGATATTGGTCTTTTTCAGCTTATTGAAAGGAGGAGCTTCAAACCATGCCACTCTACTAAACAGCAGGTGCCAGCTCTAACTGCTTCTTAAAATATTTAATGTATTCAGTTAATCAAATTGCTTAGAGAATGTTACAATTCAGCTCATTTGTCTTTTGCAGTTTTGGTAGAAGGCTTTCTTTTTTACTGAAGTTTTTTATATTCTATGATAAAATAATGGTCTAAGATTTTCGGGTTTCTCAGCAAACTCTATTTAGACTTCCTTACAATCACGATGGCTTAGCTCCACTTCCTGACATCTAGAATTCTATATATCCATGCTCAGCATCCTGAGGCTACTGTGACAATTTTGGAAAGTTTACTCACCTTAACTTAGCATATAGTATGTCAAATATGGTTGCGTGTTGCTTACTGACTAGGTTATATGCAGAGAAATGCCATGTTAGGTAATTTTATCATTATGTGCATGTCACAGAGTGTACTTTCACAACTGGGATGTTATAAATCAGTCACATGATGTGGCCTCTTGCAATCAAGAAATGTAGTAAATGTGAGACATATGAAAACGCTCTCAGCATAGCACATACACTCTTCACACTAAATGTTCTTACAAGTTGGAATACACTCCAATGATAAATAGAATAATAAATACCTAAACCAACAACATTGTCATCTATTATTATGACTGGCGGTGCAATAGCTGTGTTTATACCAGGATCACCACAAACTCAAGTCAAAGGTCGCATGTGATGCTGTCATGATTTGAAGATGATGAGGCCCCTCGATAATTATAATTGTTCAGCACCATTATGAATTTATAGCACCACCATCCTATCTGTGGGCTTCCATTGACCAGAATGTTGTTATGCTTTGTATGACTGTAACTTAAAGCTCCATAAGTAGCTGTCCATCAAAACATGAGAACAGAATTATAAAATCATTTAAATCAAATCTTTGACTTAGACAAAGTCTCCTCTATGCCAGTGAGACCAGGGTAAAGGACAGGTAGCTGGTTGTCAAAGAAAAGGAAACGGGCACATAATATTCCCCATTACACACTCTCTTTCTCTCCTGTTATTTGAATAAAATTTATTTTTTTATTCTTGCCTCCATATTTCTCACGTGTTTAATCTTCAACACCATGGGAACAAGGACCTGATCCTGATTTTCAGGATCAGTTTCACCAGCATATACCTGAATGATAGAGCAAATGACCAGCTTTTGTATTTTGCAAGTCCAAATAGGTAGATATTTTGTGACATTACTAATTTACTAAATGTATTTTACTTAGTGTTGTCTTACACTACATTCCAGGATTTGTCTGCCAGATGGAATGCTGTTTAATAGTAATAGAATGTGAACCAGTTCCAGTTCTTCCATGGAATGTGACCCTGCCTTTAAGGGCAAAATCTGAAATAGAATCTACATCTACTTCCTTGTATGGCACTTGGTTCTGGTGCTCAAATTGCAGAACTGTGATGAGATTTATGATTTTAAAGCATTTCCTTCACCTTCTGTAAAATAAATGAGAATCTTTACATTAGAGTTAAATGGGGGATATTGAGAAGATTAACATATTATTTGTTATGGTTTAGATATTAGGTGTCCACCAAAAGCTCATATGTGAGACAGCGCAAGAATTTCCAGAGGTGAAATGATTAGATTCTGAAAAGTATAACCTAGTCAGTCGGTTAATTTGCTGATAGGGATTAACTGGGCTGTACTATAGGCGAGTAGATGTGGCAGGACAAGGTAGGTCACTGGTGGCAAGCCTTTGGGGTTTATATGTTGATCCTGTGAGTCTCTCTCTCTCTCTCTCTCTCTCTGTTTTCTGGTTGCGATGCCCTGAGCTGCTTTCCTTCTCCATACCCTTATGCCATGATGTTCTATCTCACTTTGGGCCCTTAACCATGGAGTTGGCTGACCATGAACTGAAACTGTAAGCCAAAATAAACTTTTCCTCATCTAAACTATTCTTGTCTGGCATTCTGGTTACAATGAGAAAAAAAAAAAAAACCTGATTAAAACATTACTATTGCTTTAGAAATTTCAGATAAATCCCTAAGTACAACATTCACAGAAATTATTTTATTTTAAAAGTGGTCTTCATGTCTTTCTGGTTCAATGAGATGTGCATATGTGTACAGACTCCTTTTTAGAAAAGTGTATTTTTTTCCTTGATAGTGTATAATTGAAAATGAAGACCTGAAGTCATAATGTTTTAGAGTAAGATCCTCCCATTAAGCCAAAGTGACCATCTAGGTATGTGACCACAGGTCCTTGCAACCCTGTAGGAAGGATTTTAAGTTGGTCAGACAAGATAGCAGGCAGGATTTTATTAGAAAGGTAGAGAATGCAGATGTTTAGGATGAACTGAATGGGTCACTTGAGGGAGGTTGACATAAGCCTCAGAGTCTAGGTTTTTAAAAGACTGAACTTGAAGGCCCTCCTGCTCTGAAATTGGAAGACACAGATGCTGGCCCCAGGAAGTCCTGTGTCTTTTGACGCATTAAGAAAGGTTCCCTGGACTCAGGAGAAGTTAAAATCTGTGAAATTCTGTTAGTGAAAACCTGATTGAAACCTGTGAAATTTTATTTTTGTTTTAATGTATCTTTTAAAAACTCTCTTCCTCCCAGAGCTTTTGGAGATGAAATTTTTGTAACAATGAAGTTTATTACATCTTTCTCCAAAACTAGCTCTGAATAAAACCTACTTGTCTACCCATGTGACTTTGACTATCTCTGAAGCAGACAGTATCATGGATTAGCTTCCTTCTTCCCTGGTGCCTGGTCAGTATTAGGGTTTTTTTTTTTTTCTTTTTTCCTTGCCTATTTTGACAAAGTTCTGTATTATCCTCACTCCTGTGACTTATGGCTCTCTTTAATGCACATGTCTGGATTCCATGCTATCAGCAATTGCCCTTCACTGTTCTTCCCCAGGAAGGCTTCCTCCTGGTTAACTTACCCAACATTAATAATGGTGAATATTAGTGTATTAAAAGAAGTTGAAACTGTGAGTGATAATCAGGAAGAGTTAGCAGATTAGGTAAACTTCTGAATAAGGAAGAGCCCCAGTGATGAGGAATTTTGAAATGTTGTCTTTCCTAACTCCTTCCCACGAGGAGTGTATACAATGATCTCCGCAGTAGTTGGATGCTGAGTGTCCTTTAAAGGCTCATGCACTAAAGACTTGGTCCCCTGAGAGGCACTGTTGGGAACTGGTAAACTGTAGGGATTAGTGGGAAGTCTTTGGAAAGTGATGGTCTATCCTTTTTTTTAAAAAAAATATTTTTTTAAAAATTGTATATGGACACAATACTTTGTTTTATTTATTTATTTATTTGTATGTAGTGCCGAGGATTGAACCAGGAGCCTCACACATGCGAGCTCTTAACCACTGAGCTGCCCAGCCCTTGAAGGAGATTGTGTGATTCTAAAACCCTTCTTCTCTTGCTTCCTGGCTCATGATGTAAAAAGCTTTTCTCTGTCCTGTGTTCCCATGATGATATCTTGCAATAGATTCCAAGCAATGAGGCTAATCATGGACTAGAACCTCCCTAGCTGTGAGCCAAGATAAACCTTTTCTGTTGGTAAATTGCTTCTTTCAGGTATTTTATTATAGTTATAGAATTCTAACATGGAAATTCTATTGTAGTGGGGCCATTGCTCCTACTTGGCAACAGACCTTGGTATTAACATTGCAATGCTTGCTTTGAAGGCACACAGAATGCAAGACTCATGGGGTCATGGAGGGTTCCATTGAGATTTCAATGGAAATACTTGGAGGCCAAGCAACGTGTTGTCTATCTGAGTCCCTGAAGACAGTTTGCTAACAGGGTGAAATGTAGAGGGGTGAGTGTGAAGCCAGAGTTATTACAGTGGAGACCCCAAGAAGACAGAAGCACCAGCTATATGCCATGTCTATAAAGAAAAGCTGCAAACAGTAGGCAAAGCCATCTGAAGGAGTGGTCGTGTGCACTGCATCCAGGTAAGCCACAGAGATAGAGCTGCTTCCTTTCCTGGGGAACCACATTACAGCACAGTGTGCCACCGATGTAGACATGGAGTTCATTTTCTCTGCTGGGTTTCAGTCTTGCTCTGCACTGATCCTTCTTTTCTCGTATTCCTCCCTTTTGGAATGGGAATGTATACCCTGTTCCTGTCCCATTGTTACATATTCTAAGTATGCTGCTTTCTTTTTGACATTCATAAGGGCTTATAGTTGAGTTTTCCCTGAGTTTTGAAGAACGCTCTGGCCTTGGACTTTTGGACAGGGCTGGGACAGTTAAGACTTTGGAGACTATTTGGGATGGGTTAAATGTAGTCTGCGTTGTGAGACGGGCATCAGTCTTTGGGTGCTGAGGGGAAAATGTTATAATTTGAATGCTTGATGTTCCCCAAAGTCCCATGTTTGCAAGGCTTAATCCCCAGGTAATGGTGTTAAAAGGAGGTGGTTAGGTGACTATAGGCATGGCCTGGAAGGGGATTATGGGGCTCCATTGCCTTCTTTCCATCTCACATTGTGAGCAATTTTCCTCTTAGGTGTACTTCTGATGTAATGTGCTACTTTGACACAGGCCCCAAGTAATAAGGCCAATAGATATGGGATGGAATCTCCAAAATTGTGAGCCCAAATAAACATCTTCTCTTTTTATAAGTTGATTATCTCAGATATTTTATTGTGGTAATGAAAAGCTGACTATTATCTCTAAGAAAAACACATATAATTCTATAAAACTCCAGTAATGATTCTGAGGAAGTTGTCTTCTATTCCATTCCAAACTATTTTCAGAATATCCTAAATGGTGAGGGTTAAGCCTAAAAAGGTAAGTTACCTTTTCAAAAATACCTCTGGGGTCTATCATTGAGGTTTAAAGTTTTACCATATTTTTCATATGCTTGACTCTTGGAAGATTTTAGAATTCACTTTAAGAGTAGAAATCTTCCCCTGGTACCCTAAAATAGCTATAGTAGCTTCTACCCAAGTTGATGCTACTTTCAGATGTAGCCTTAAGTGAAGTGAAATTTCAGATGAGGGAATACATACCGTTTTCTCTCTGTAGTGCTCCTGAAAGACAAAAGTCTTAATACCAATATAATCAGTACTAGTTTAGTACTAGAACTATTAATTTGAACAGGTTTAAGTTACAGATGTTTTACCCTCATCTCCAAGGTGATTTCAGTGCCTATCACATTCTAAATATGAGGCTTTCATTTAAACTGATTCTGTGTTTTAATTGGCGGACATGCTTTAAAAAATCAATTAAGTAAAAATCCTGATTAATTTGGGAAGATTCAAGGGTAATATTTTGTTGCATTTTTATATAAAAAATAGTTGAATGCCAAATCTTAGTGGTGAAGCCAGAGGGTTCAAGGAACTTTTAGGTGTGCAAAATATTATTTGATTTTAAAAGATTAATGAAAATATTGCAAGTTTTATGTAACTAATTCACTCTTATTCTCATAGTTGTATTCATCTTAGTTCCAAGTAAAGATTATGAAAAGTTTTAAAGTTCTAGGAAAACTTTGAAAGTGTTTTTATATTCTTATTTTGTTGTAATTTTTTACATCACTCTGTAGAAATTTTATTTTTAAATATAGTAACCAGAAAAATATTTGTAATATGAAAATAATAGTAAAAGAATATGGAACATCAGTCTGAGTATTTTCATATACTTTCATATCTTTACTTTCTATCCATTTCTGTTCCCAATATGCTGGATCACCACCTCTTTAAAGGGCTATTTACTAGCTTAATTGGCTTCCCTCCCCTTTTTAGCTTCCATATGCCTTTGACAACATCTTTAGGCTTCTCAGGAATCTTCATTATTTGCCTAGACTCTGTAGAATAAAATCCATGCTCCTTTTCCTGTTGATAACTTTCTTAGGAGTTTTTCATAATTTATTTTGTAGGTTAAAGCATTATGCCTTTTATATCTTCTGTTTCAATCCTGTGTGGGTATGTGTTTATAAGTATGCATGGTGTGTGTATGTGAGTGTGTATTAATCATGCCTGGACATTACTTCTGCATTTTTCAGCTCTACACATTGTTTATATGATTCTAAGTGCCTGGAATATGTTCCACTTTCTTTTTAACTAATTAAATTTGACTTATCCCTTGTGTTAATCAAAGTAACTCCTGCTAGTTGCCGCAACAGATAAACACAGAATCAGTGTCTTATCACAACTGAGATTTATTTTTTCTTCAGTAAAGATCAGTGAGTTAGGCTGATCACTGCTCTCCTCCATCCTGCAGATACACAGTCTGGAAGAACATGTGACTTCTAAAGACACAAAGACAGAAGGAAATGATGGGGGAGGACTACTGACACTTAATGGCCCGGCCCTGGCCTAGAAAAGCACAGATCACCTCTGGCATGGTTCTATGTTCCAACCTAACTGAAAAAAAAAAAAAAAAAAAACTAGGAAAAACACAGTCACATGTGAAATTTGAGGGTCACACAGATTTAGTCAATTCTGATAACAGTCTCAATCCACTTCTACTCTAGAAGCTTCACCTACCATCCAATTAGAGCAGTCTTTTTCTATCCTGAAATTCAGTGTTTTTAGAACCACAAAATTGCCCTGCCTGATGATAATGAATAGGCTTACAGAATCTTTTCTACCATCTTTTTTATCGTCAAAATGTAATTTATTTCCTGAATTATATTGTAAGCTCCTTGAGGAGAGGGTTCCTATCTAGATCAACTCCCTCCTGAGGATCTTAGCAAGATGCTGTGTATCATGAGAGCTCAGTCAGTACTTGCTGCTCAATTTCACATTTTTGTTTCAGTCTAATGAAGCAAGATTTTAATTGTACCAACAGATTTCTCTTGTTGAGTGTAAACCTTTAAAAATGATTATTGTTTTGATGATAATATTTCTACAAAAAAATGCCTTGGCTGGGGGAAAAATGCATCTGTATGAAATTTAAATAATGAAGGGGGCAGGTGAAGCCATTTAGTACCACCCTCCCAAATCCCACTAACATACTGTTTAGTTAGCTTTTTTTTTTTTTTTCTTTTCCCACTGCAGTGACCAAAAGACCTGATAAGAACAATTTTAGAGAAGGGGAAGTTTATTTGGAAGCTCATAGTTTCAAAGGCCTAAGTTCATAGATAGCTGACTCCATTCTTCAGGGATCTAGGTGAGGCAGAACATCATAGCAGAAGAATGTGGTGGAGGAAAGCAGTTCAGGACATGATGATTAGGAAGCAGAGAGACTAAGCACAGCTCACTCAGACAAAATTTATATCTCAAAGGCACGCCCCCAGGGACCCACCTCCTCCAGCCACATCCTACCTGCCTGCAGTTACCATCCAGGTAATCCCTATCAGGGGGTTAAAGCACTGATTGGGTTAAGTCTTTCATGATCCAATCATTCATCTCTAACCTGTCCTGCATTGCCTCATACATGAGCTCTTCCGGCACCCCTTGGATCCAAACCATAACACATGCTTTTGCATCTTTCTGAGGTTACTAGTACCTACTGTTATTGATGATTATAATAACAATGTATACTGGAAATTTATGGTTTTGGGGGAAAACATTAAGAATTTAACTACTTTTACCATTAAAACAAGCTATTCTTGTAATACACAAACATAAATAAGAAAACAGTTTCAAAGTAATTACAGAGCTTATAATTACAGAAACTTAGCATTGACACAGACTTTAAATATGTTCTGACTCAACAGTTTCATTAACAGGTGAGAAAAAATATAGACCAAATATGTTTAGTGACTTGTGCAAGATCCCATAGAGAATGAGAAAATACTGGAGAATTAGAGGCCCTTCAAGTCCAGTAATATTTAGACTGTATTCTTCTTTATTTAATGAAGTGAAACACAATGTAGGCATTGTTTTAAAAAGCTATTTAAAACAGCAGCTACCTGAAATGGAGTAAATGTCAAAAGGACTATAGAAATCATTAGATTTTAATATTTTTTACTTCTTCTTCATTAAAAAGGAGAAATCTTTGTGGGCGGGGGGAAGAAATAGAGGAAGAGAGTGCTTTTAAATCAGAATGTTTAGTGTAAATTTTGCACTTACTTATCCTTGATTTAAAATTGGGTGCATGACAAGCATGTGGAGTTGCCTCTATTCTTAAATTTTATTCAATATGTTGACACAGCTAAGAATATACAGAGAGAACATAGAATATTAAGAACTCTTCTAAATGTAAAATACATGCAGCCACATTTGGTTTCCAAAATATTTTGTAGCATTCACTTTTAACACTAGCAAGTGTAATTTGACTATGAAGTATTTTCGCCATTATTTTAAAAGTAGGATACTGTTGATAGTATTTAATATTAACACACTCTATGTCCTAGATTCTGTAAGAAACAAATAAAATGTGCAGTCTGTTTTCAGGACAGTTTCATTTGCATTTCATTACACTTTTAACCCTCAATTTTTATTCTTTTAGAGGCTATTATAGGGGCTGATAATCGTACCTTATATATTATGAACAACACTTAGGTCATCAAAAAGATCATCTGGTCCATTCCTCTGAGTCTAAGCATGACAACTTGACATTACTCAAAAACTATACTTACCTCTCTAATTTTTCAACACACCAGGTGTGAAAATCAAATCAATCAATTTTTTTAAAGTATATATCCTTGGAGACTGGTATGTAAAAAGAACTGAGCTGTATCTCCTGAAGAATAAAATAATTAGCATTTGTCTCAAGCTCACAATCAAAGGAAAATGTAAAAACACAGCACAAGATGCAAAATAACATTTTAATAAAGCAATAGAGAAGTCATAAAGTGATATTTGACTTATTCTCAAATGATTTGGTTTAGGTGATTCATACTGTTAAAGTTCAGAGAAGGGAGAAATATATCCTGACATTCAGTAGAAATCCTCTCTTGTAAGTAAAAGCAATTTTATTTGGCTTAGTCTTTTGTGGATCACTAGAACTGGCAAGCTGCAAGTCTTTTTTTTTTTTTTTTTGGTTTGTTTTTCCTTGATTCTTCCTATGTTAGATATTACCTACAGAATTCTAAGCCTTCTTTTATACTTTTCTTTTAAGTTTCCATTAACTATCCGTTAAATAATCTGTATTTCTTAATAATCATGCTTTAAGTAAATTTTTGTAACATATCAAACTTTAAGTTAATGGAAAGATTATTTCCCATGTTTAAACAGTATAGTTAATTCTGCTGGGGTTGTCTCTTTGTTGATTTTCAAATCAGTTTTAGCCTTATTTGAATCTAGATAGTCCTTTCTCATCTCACATATGTGCAGTACTTGCTTGATATAATGTGAACTGACCCCGTAACTATATCTTTTTTTTTGAAAGCAAGTTGATTCAATTCTGCTCAAATATATTAATATTGTCATTGCAAATAACTCACTTGGCAGGGACAAAAAAGTTCACATGTCAATGTGATTAGAAAAAAGGGTGAGGCACTGGAATAAGTAAGTGAAAGATGCATTTTGGAATTAATCAAGATAAGAGTACTGGCACATCATATTTTACCCAAACAAAAGCTCAAGGTATAGGCATTTTGTACTTTAACTTGGCCTTCTTGTTATTTCATTCTACCTTATAATTGATAGATCATTCATTTAATTAATCCATTCTACTTTTTTAGTCTAATCTAGACTACAAAAAATTAGGTAGAATAATGCTTTTGATTCATTTTCTCTTAAAGCCCAGAGTTCTGAAATTGTTGAAGACTAGAAATAACTATATTTGTGAAAGAGGCCAGTAGGAAAGATTGCAATGTAAAAGAAAATGATATTTTACTGAAAACTCTTTTTAATACAAATATATAATCTGAAAGAAAGGCCATTGAATTAATTTGAGGGGATTTTCTTTCCAGTAATGAAATGACTATGGACTCAGTAATGTATGTCATTGTGCTCATCTGACTGGTAGATGTAAAATGTCTATTCTTTCTCTACTATTCCAAGCCACTGTTGTAGTGTGAACTCATCACTCTGTAGGAACATGACCAACCCTCTGGCTCTCTTTCATAGCTAAAAATATTGTTTCTGATTTTCTGTCAGGATGTGAAAACATGAGAGTGAAAGAGTGAAAAATACCTTTCTCCATCCAAACTTTACTTCATGTTTATTGTAACTCTCAAAAGGAGGAGGTCTGCTACAGAACAGAAAGCAAGTGGAAAAAAAAAGCCACATGGAGATGTGAATCCTTCATGCTTCATACTCACAGGTCCTGATGTTCTTTCTCCTTGGAGGAAATAGTGCCTCTTTTGTGGACATGTGATGGATATAAACCAACCATTTACAGAAGAGATAACTTTAAAAAGCAAAGGTGACCTCACTCTATCGATAAGATTTTATGTCCACTAATGGCCTGATTATTTTTAATGACACTCAAACAAGGGCAAGGTTGCCAGAAAATTGGAAGAAATTTCAATACAAATGATAGCAAATAATATTTAATATTAAACATTCTGGTGGCAGCTCTCAATCAAAAGGAAACATGTCAATAATCATGTTTTTTGCCTTAGCTTTTCAATTCATTTATTTGAATAGATTTCCTGGAAATCAAACTGGGTATAACAAATCCTCTTTCTGACAATTGGCAGTTGTAGCTGGGAAACATTAAAACCTGACCTACCATCCCCACCTATATTAATATTGAACATTGAACTATATTCATATCTTCTGTGTATCTTCAATGTGTTATGGAGCTGTCTATTATAATAGGTCATCTATTCATTCAGCCAATAGTTACCTAGCATTCTTCTAATGCCAATCACCACACCAAATGATAAGTCTTCAAAGGAAACTGCAGTCTATTGCAAATGTCAACCCTTTTCTTTGTACTTGTATAAAAACAAACTGTAGTTCTGATCCATTAGATCTTTATCTCAATTATGACTAGGTGACTACCACATGACGAAATAGCAGTAAGAAGAAATTCTATGTTTTCCACAAAACCATGCCATTATTTAAGATAAATTCTACTTTGAAGATATAAAAGCATTGTTTAATGTTCATATTAGATAATCTGTATGAAGATTCCCTGGAGTCAGAAGAAAAAAAGAGTAACTTCTCTGAGCTTAAAAGATGATATTGGCAATCTGAGCAAATCTTTCGATTTATTATCTATATTCTTCTTTAATCATATTGCTATGTCTCAGCAACCTGTGTGAGCATTGAGCGTACAGATTGTGTGTGCATGTATTATGATCACATGCAAATATATTATGTATGTATAAGTATGTATAACCATAGATATTTAGAAAATGCATTATACACACAAAAATAAGAAAACGGGTATATGAGAGCAAACTATATACTTTGCAGCATATAGAACTTTCATAATAAACTCAAATATGACAAAACCCCATAGGTAGGGGATATATTTCCAAAGCTTATTGTCAGAACTGTAGCCTTTCTGCCATTACTCAGAACAACAAGCTTATGAGTCATTTCCTTGGGTTTCATTTTAAGAAGGTTTCAATTCTTACAGAGGATATATGACAGTTGTGATAGGAAAGGTGTTCTATTTGTGTGTGTGTGTGTGTGTGTGTGTGTGTGGTTTTGTTTCTGTTTTCCTTTTGTCACCATGACCACATTCTTACAGGAAGAACAAAAAGTTGAGCAGGTATTCTTATTTTCTAGAAATAAACTTCAGTGTGACTTACTCTCCTGGAGTCAAGTCTATCCTCAGTTACCTGCATAATTCTCATGTATTTCAAAAAATGTTTAAATAAATAGAAAATATGAGAAGCCATTGTCAAATACATTGTTTGATAATAATAACCCTCTTTTGAGGGTTATTTTCTCATGCTACTTTTATTTGGCGCCTTTAACAAAATGACTGTATTTTGAAGAGCACAATTTGAAACAGATAAAATTGATCATATTTCTAACCAGATTTTCTTATAAGGAAATGTCTGGAATTGGAGATTAGTGGCTTGCTTAGAATCATCATATACCCCCCCCCCACACACACACACACTCTTGTACTCATACATATGACCATACTAACCTAGTTTTCCATATGCTTCTTTGAGTGATTGTTCCTGACCACATACACAGAATGACTCTGTTGATTAAATTCTGTGATCTTTTCTCCACATTTAATTCATCTTGTCAGGTATGGAAGACCAATGGCTTTATTTCAAAAGAAAAGAAAAGAAAACAAAACAAAACAAAAAAAGGGGGCTTTGTTCCTTGACCTTTAGCTCTGAGAAAAATACTAAAACACCCAAGCACACCCAAGTGGCAAACATTTATAGCTACTTTCTACTGTTATGAGGAGAGAGGGAGTTTTTAACATGAAAATGAGGCTGACTTTTGGAGCTAAGACAGTTTTCCCTCTGCCTTAGACACCTGCTGGAGAAAAGGCCTTCAATGTCTGTGTCAGATTCCCACACACAGCCTACGAAGCTTCTCAGAGTCCAGGCTGGTTATCTCACAAATCTGTGCAAAGCTCCAGTGAATAATTTATACCAGGCATGAGGTGACAAGTTAAACACGCCCATTTTGTCTAAAACGCTATGAAGGTATCAAGATGGAGCCAAGCTGCAGGGGCGAGGGGAACTGGGCGGATGGAATCCGAGTGTGTCTGGAGGAGAGGGTGCTGCCGTAAAGAAAATGAAATGTAATGAGATACTCTTTCATGCATAATTCATAGGTGAAAACATGACTGTATAAAAAGCCATGGATTTTAACAAGGCATGCCTGCAATCATGCACATTATCTTCCCAGAGGAACTTTATATAATATTGGTCAAAAAAAGGAGAGGATTCTGAATACCAGGACAAAATAAAGCTGACAGGTTTTCAAATGCAGCAGAATTTACTTTAATATGCAATGCCTGTAAAAGAAACAATTTCTATTTACACCTGAAAATACTGCTTAGCCAAATTTTACTTCAAAACATTTCCTATCTCCTCTTTAAAAATAGAAGAAGAAAAAAAAAGGAGAGAAGATGATTTATATTGATAAACACAAATAAAATACTAAATTTGTATTCACTGACTGTTGTGGGGATAGGTTAAACTGGACCTGGCAAGCATTTTTACTCCTCTGGCAACCAAAGTTTAGGTAGAAATATAGGCAGTAAAGAGGCTTTAAAAATGATAAAATGTTACCTTTTGTCAACATAAAATTTAATTGGGTTATGTCTTAAGAGCAAATACTGTAATTCAGCTCTCAAGACCCAGAAAGGGGTAATAACGCATATCTGATTTCAAACAGTGTTTAACACATGGAGCTCTTAGTTGAGGGATTAAAAAAAAAGGTTGATTAAAGTTTAGGATGTCTTAAATTTATCATCACCAAATGCTAAAGAGGCCGTAGCCTGAGAAAATTGTCAGGGAGGGGATGGGGGATGCCTTTGACTGTCCACACTTTGATAATTCATAAGGAATACAGAAATAAATCCAAGAGAAAGGGTCAGAGGAATCTGCAAAACTCGCATGTTGGAGGGGGTGCTTGGCTTATTTGCTTGGCTTACACTCTATGCTATCAATATCTGAGAGCAAAGCAAAGTAGCTACTTGGTACCTTGTACATCCAGTTACAGTTTAGTGTTTCTGAAGAGAGCATAAGTGTTGAAAGCTGTTGATGTACCCTACCCTCATAAAAGGGATTGTCTACTGTGGGGTTGTTTTAAGGTTCACAGTGTAAGAGACAGAGAGAACTGCTATAAAGAACTTCAGATTAAAGGGCCCTCAATGCCAGATATACTATTGCCTTTAAACAAAGTTCTGTTATCATTCTCTGGTGGCTGTAACTCAGGCATGCATCAGTTTTTGAGATTTTGGAAACAATGAATTTGGGGAATTAATGATTTACTCTCTCAATATGGCATCTTAATCTGTGCCACAAAGCAGCCAAAAGAAAACAAACAAAATACAACCATACTCAGAGCTTGTTAGACAGCCAGTTCTTTGAATATCACAGGACTTACCACCAGATTTCTGAGATAAATTCAGAAACAGTTTGAACGTTTGCATAATGTTTAACTTTTCACATTAATTCTATTATGATATATTCCTGACACTGTTCAGCGTTTTAGAGATATTTACCACCCTTTGCCCCTTGTACAGCTTCCATCACATCAGGTTATCTCTCCAGGTCATCCAGAGCTAGCCAGATAGTTACACTTCTTTAACTCTAACAGACATTAACACTCTGCTGCTTGCCTTCCTGCTCACTTTGAAATATGGCTGGGAAAAGACACTCCAGGGTGACAGGATCTCTTTCTGATTGTGCCCAAAGGTGAGAAGAGGTGATCACCATCTGTTCCTTGTATCTGACTGATGGACTCTTCCACCTCTTGTCTGTTCAGCACACTGCTGAGAAGTTTGGTATATGGAAGGATCAATTTTCAAGCACAGAAAGGATTTGTTTGCTTGTACACCTGTGCTCTGAAGGAAGTTTTCCTATTGCTTATGCCAGTTGGATGACTTGCTGAATTCTTTAGCATATATAAAAATGCAAAGTGCCTGAAATGGGAATCAAACGATAACATTATTAGAATTCCCTCTTGGGGTCACATGAGACAGATGGTTGCATTAGGAGGATATGCTTGGGTATAGCTTCTGTAGTCTGAATTTGTTTCCTATTTGTTTCCCTTTCTCTGAATGCAATGCACATATTAAGTATCATAGAAAACACAAAGAATACTTGAAATAAAGATGGGGCAGAATAGGATGTGAATTTTAAATCGACCATAGACTGAGCTTTGTGTCTCTAAATTTAGTCCCCTAAATTCTACACTTTTCCTGCAAGCACTCCCTACCAGGAAACCTCCTAAAAACAAATCATGTAAACAAGAAAATGCAATTCTTGAAGCAAATAGACTTGCTTTTCTCGTTCTATCAAATTAAATCATTTCAGGCTGAAATTTTCTTGAAAAGTCTTCTCATGACACTTAAAACACAGGCCCTTTCGAGGTCAGCCTGTCTGTCCATCTGGCTTTCCTTTCACTTTCCTCTCTTACTCTGCTTCAGCCTCTCTGGCTTGGGGACAGTAGGAAAATGTTGTAGTCTATTTGGACGAAGAACAAGGATGCTTCTGTACTCCTCCAGGGAATGCAGGTAAATAAAAATGGGGGGTGAGGGTGGCGGGATGTATTTAACAATATCCTTGTCATGAGTGACACCTGAGATAAAGAAAGATTTTTTTAGGAAAAATTTCATATTTTAGTTTTTCTTCATATATGATTTAAGCCATTAAATGGATCTAGAAAAGAAAATGAAGACAACTAGAAACTAGCATGGGTTCATTAAGAATAACAAATTTGTGCAAATTTCACTTTCTTTTCAGATATTGACATTAGATGAGGAGATTGGGGTAGTAATCATAGCATTTTACAAAGTTCTCTTTTGATGAAAAGGCTTGAATTCATGTTTACAAATTTGATAGAAGGGAAGCAGGAAACATGACTTTGCCCAAATCATTGACCATTAGAAACACAGAAAGAGGTCTCCAATTGTTAGTACGAAGCTTCTCTCTCCTCCTTTCTGTTCACAATGTATAAGTGATTTTCATGCAAAACAGTGGAAGGCACTTTTATTGAGTTTGTGGATGTCTTGAACGTGGAAGGAGAACGCATAACAGTATGTAAAATGGTAGTTTTTTAAAAATCATGACAAGAAGATGCATGTTCTTAATTCTTCAAAGTCTTTAATATGTACGTGTTTCTTTTTCTTTGAAGAGCTTCACGGAATTGCAATGGCTTATCCATAAGTTTAACAAATCCACATTGGAATGTAGTTGATAAAAGAGTTTAAGAGTAAGAGAATGTGGCACACAGGATCTGTCTTCTCCCAACAGTTTGAAGGTGTGAAAAAGCAACTGCCTTCATTTTTCTTCCATGTGGGAAGGAAGGCTTCATGGTCCCTGTCTCACATGATTCTTGACAGATTTGTATGTGGAGCCATTTCCTGATTCTCTCCTCTGATTTAATTCTACCCTTGAATCCAGTAATGCCCAACATAAGAACCAAACTGTTTCCACTTTCTACATTCGGTTTTTCCTAGTAGGGTCCGAATATTTGCCAGAAAGGTATTTGACATGTTTGGCCTAAACATAAGAAGCTGAACTCATTTTCTACAAATAAATCCTGTAGTAAAAGAATATAGAAGTGTGTCTTTAGCACTATTCACTTCAAATGGCAAGTTTCCATCAATGAGCTTTGTATTGTGAAGTTTGGAAATCAGTCTACTGTGAGAATAGTGAAGCTTCTGAATTTTTTTTAAACTTTCTTAACTGCCTTTAACCATTGCCAATTTATGGGATACTTGAATTAAGATGAACCAGAGGATGGGCATTTAGGTTTGTTTTAGTATGTCAGATGACTAATTCTTGGAAACCAACTGATATTTACTTAGCTGCTCCCTCAGATCAAGGGTTTATGCTTTCTTACCCATGTAACAAGATGCTTAAACATGCTGAATTGTGATCTGTGAGGCAGAAACAAGGGCATTGTTGATTGTTCAAGAAAGAGTAATAATTTAGATTTAAAATACACTGAATTAATGGTAATAGGAGACCGCACTCACTTATCACTGCAGAATGGTCCTGCACTAAATGGAAGTTCTCATTTTAAAAAACTGCCAAACTTCTAGCTGGAAATTCTTATTTATTTACTTGTTTGAGAAAATATCTGTTGAATTTGATGATTATAAAACTCAGTCTTCTTTGTTTCTTTTCTAAGTTGCATTCATTTAATGCAATAAAAGAAAACTTAGGTTGGTCTTCAAATTTTACTTTGTGAGGTTATTGCAATGTGAAAAATGTGTTTCTCATTATGTATGGGTTTACACATCTTTCCATATAGTATACAAAATTGTATAAGAGCCACAAAGTTTATATCTCCCCAAATTGAAAATGTCAGTAGTGAATGAATAAACAAACTGTGGTGTATCTGTATAATGAAATAATACTTGTCAATAAAGGACAAAAAAAAAAAAAACCCTGATAACGCAATAACATGAATGAATCTCCACAAGAATATGCCGAGTAAAAGAGTCCAGAAAAAGAAACCATATATACTGTATGCTTTCATTTATGTAAATTTGTAGAACATGGCAAAACTAATCCATAGGTTCATAAAGCAGATCTGGTTTTGCCTCAGGCCAGAAATAAGTGATGAACAGTGGCTTGAGAAAAGTTTTCTGAATAATGTAAATGTTCTGATCTTGATTATGTTGGAGGTTACACAGGTGTGTAAATGCGTCAGAACACATGGAACTCTGTACTCAAATTGGTACAATTTCTTTTAGATAAATTGTACTTCATCTCTGCTCATTTTGTCCACCACAAAAATATTTAGACATGCTTTCTCTAAAACACCAAAATGAACCTGTGGATTTGTTCAAAGTCTCTCCTTCCTGCGTAGTCAAGTGTCCGTAGCCTGACATTTAACAAGAGCTGAAAACTGTGATTGCCTTGGAGAAAAGTAAAGTGGTATCAGTTGAGCATCTCCTTGGCTCTGTATAAGGTGCAGTCAATATAGGCATATATGGAGTTGTTTGGGACTTTCTCTTAGAGATCTTTTGTTGCAAGGAAACTTGAAGATAACAGTGGGACATTGCATATATAAGATGCCTGAGTGTGGCAGAGCTGTTTTATGTGAGACAATGGTAGGAGTTTGGTGACTGCTGTAAGAAGCAATTAGTAGGCAGTCCAAGGATGGGACCCTTCCACATAGCTTGAACTCTACAGCAGAGACTCTGAATGTGTCTGGCAGAGTGGGTTTCTTGGCCCAGGGTGACCCTGAGTAGATGAGAAGGAGCTGGCTGAGATGTAGGGGTCTGACTGGCAGGACCCACTCAGTATAAACTAGCAGACACCTTAGAAGGCCCATAGGTTTGCCTTTGATGCCTATCAGTTTCTGCATTCTTTCTATGCAAATCTGTAGAACTTATTTGACTTTCCGGGTCACACATTTATCCAACATTATTCCTACAATATGTGTATGACAAATGACAAAAATATCTTAATGTAACAAGTGAGAAAAGTAAGACCTTAAGAGGTCAGAGCTGAGAAAGAAGAAGGGCCCGCAAAAGTTGGCTCTGAGCCTGCTGAAACCTCACACTTAAGTTGATTTCATTTTGTTATTGTGAAGTGTGGATAAATTCCTTAACATCGAATATTTGTGAAAGCATGTTCTTTGATGCCAGAGTTTGTACAAGACCTCTTCGGAGAATAATCTTTTAATGAAACCCTCATTCCAAGTAGACAAAAATTCAGGAATAATTTTGGGTAAAAGTTCAAGTATTACTACTGAAAATTTAGTTTGTAGATATTAGATTCATGGTGAGAATTTTCTTCAATTTATACCACTTTGCTCTTTTATTGGTATTTAGAGTTCTCTGTTGCTTAACTCTTAAATTCTCTCTTTCTTTATTCTAGGGAATAATCAAAAAAAGTACTTGGGACCAGGGGTGACTGGAAGAAAATATGTTTTCTTATTAGCAAGAGATTCTTTCTATTACCTTCTCCCATTAAAATAAGCATTGTCTTCCTGGCAAACACAGATGTACCATGCTGCCAGGGAAGCTACATTCATGCAAAGGTAAATGCTGGGTTTTACTCCCCTCAATTTAGTGTTTGTAACAATATTGAAGAACTTTTTGTCCCGAATAGATAAAGAACTTTGATTAGGTAATAGTCCTTTTGTTTGTTTGGGGTTGTCATTGTTGTTGTTTTCATATGTGGGTGACAATGTGTGCTGACAGATGAATGACATTTAAATCATGGTTTCTAGTCTTTGACTTGTGAGACAGTGGTGGGTCATAAAATCAGTTTAGTATGTTGTGATCAATATTTTTAAAACAATGGAATAGAATATAAAAAGTATTAGAGTTCATCTCAAATAGAAACTATGTTATTTTGTAAATCAAATTTTTCAGGTATGCCTGTTTGTGTGCATGCGCATGAGTTTGCAGCGCACACGTGTAATACTGACTTGCAAGATAAAATGCTTTCCTAACTGTAGGCTGAGAAGGGCAAAAATATTTTTAAAATAGTTTATAAAAGTGATTTTGAAGCTCACCTATGAGTTGATGATTAGCTTAAATAACTTGATATCCTTTCTATGAGAAAAAGGCCGTAAGAATCATTGAGCTGAACACTCAGATTCATGAATTTTCCTACACTTGGACTAAGTAATAATATTAAATTCACAGTTCTCTCTCTTAACCTTCATTTTCTGAAGACATGACACATTATTGTTGTTTTATTTCCTGTCTTAACAACATATTTTAAAGCTCAAAGTCAGTGTATTTTTAGTACATTCCAATAATTAAAACATTAATGAACCTTTGTGGTTCACATTTTGAAGAAATGTAAATATTCTTATCTAGGTTTTTCTTCTTCTTAGTTTTTATTTCCTTCACCAGGAATGCTCTTCTTCCAGCTGGTCAAATTGACAAATACTTTGTATGTTGCAGACATCACCTCTGTTTTTCCCTAGAGAAGGGCTTTCTAAACCACCAGATACAAAACGACTCTTGATACATTCTTTTCCATTTTAATAAGACTTACCACCACCAAAAATCATCTTTTTTCAAAAAATAGCTTTCTTTGTTTTCCTCATCACCGGTCTTAGAGGACCCCCCCCCCATTCATCTCTACCAAAAGGAAGCTCTACAAAAGAAAAAGAAAAGCCTTTTCCTGTCTTGTTAACTCCATGCCCCAGAAAAATGCCTGACAAAATAGTTCCTCAATAAGTGTTTGCTGACTAGATGGATGACTTCATTCAACAATTAAGGACAGACTTTGGAAATCAGGATGGTTACAACAAAATGTCTTTCATAATGATTTCTGTCAGCCTGGTTTTACCCTCATTAGGCCTTATCTATTTACTTTTTTATTTACTTTGATTAGTAGATTTCAGATTCTATGTGGCTTAGGAAATCATCAGTTAAAAAATGAAAAAAAAAAAAAAAGGAGCTTGTTACCAATCCTCACCAGCAGTGACATTTAAAAATGGAATCAAGAGGGGCTGGGGATGTGGCTCAAGCGGTAGCCGTGCGGCCCGGGTTCGATCCTCAGCACCACATACAAACAAAGATGTTGTGTCCACCGAGAACTAAAAAATAAATATTAAAAATTCTCTCTCTCTCTCTCTCTCTCTCTCTCTCTCTCTCTCTCTCTCTCTCTCCCCTCTCTCACTCTCTCTTTAAAAAAAATGGAATCAAGAATAGCTATCATAAATGCAATTAAAATACTGGGAGTTTGTGACTGAGGTGGATGCTTGGATGTCATCAACTGTCATCTGCTGTTTGAGGGGTCAAATGAGCCATGTATGCATTAAAATCTATTAAATCTAATATTATGATTTTTTTCAATAAGTAAACTAATAGGAGTATATGATTACCATCTTTATTATAGGCTAGGAACCTATTATATCTGCCTGAGTACACTTATTTGAATGGAAAACAAACAGGTATATATAAAATACACTGACAAGAAATATGGGAAAGGCTTTGAACAAAGAATAAGGTGACCCTATGTGAAAGGTTAAATATTTCAAAAATAATATTATTAAAATGGTTGTGACTTTAATTATTTTGGGGGAATTTACCTCTATGTGTAATTATACTTTTTAAAAATCAGAGATAGAATATTAAATTTGCTAGACAAGTTTTAGTTAAAGAGTGATAGTGTGGCTTATCTGCTTTGCATCTTTCCTTTCTGAGATGGTATTGTGATCATAGAGCCATTATTGAAATATGTTGCAAAAACATACTATAATAAACATGAGATATCCATTTTAATACTAAAGCATAATTATTAGCTTTCAAGTTGAAATTTAGATTATTTTTATAAATCTTTCCCCAAATTCCAATCAAATGTTACCTTTTGTTTGTGATATTATAACAGATGTATGAAACACCAGAGAGGAAATACATAAGATCAGACAGTTTGTTATTTGGTATTGAAGATGATCCAGAGAAGCAAATGTCCAATGTTTAAATTCTGATGCTTAAAATAAACATTTCAGAAAGACTCTCATTTTTTCTTCATTGCTAAATATGCCACAGAACCTCGCTTCCTAAGTACTTAAGTCACTGTTAATAATAAAGAAGTTTTTGAAAAGAATACTTTGACAGAAATGGAAGGTGTACTGAAATATGCACATTAATAATGGCATATTGCTTATGCCATAAAAGCATCAAACTGGAAGGAATAATAATAATAATAGCCACAAAATATAATAATAATAATAATAACAACTATAACTAAATAAATGATAGCAATTATTTAAATATTTGATCTTTTGTAAGATTCATAATGTACTCTCCAGCATTGGTAATTTAAGTATGACTATGAGCTCTGAAAAGAAATTAATAATATAAAGTAATAAATAAGAAATCCAAAAACATAACTGAGATAAATGACTATAGTGCACTTTATTTCAAGCTTTCACTACTGTTTTTACACTATGAAGTGTTTTGAATTAATCAACTAGGTTGGGAATAGAATGGAAAATGTGTATTCTAGCTGGGATCTGAAGGATTCTTATTATTGTACAGTGGGGGAAACATAGGTGACATTTTTTATTCATTTAGTAATTCTTTCATTTAGTCAATCTGTATGTCAGAAAAAAAAATGTTGAGCATCTAAGTAGCAAGATAGATTTATCATAGGATAGAAAGGAATAAGCCAATTAGGAGTGTCCCTGATTTTAGGAACCACAATTGCCATAAAAATGCTCTGAAATAAATATTCTATAATAATAAAGTAGATTAATTTTAATGTGGATTTTTAAATGATTCCCACAGAGAATCTGTTTGTGAAATAAATCTTAAACAAAGACTAGAAATATGAATTGAGTAGAGAGAGACCAATATAGTTTCTGAAAATTGACCTAAGGAGCTCTCTTCAGGGTGTTTAATAATGACCTCCTTTCTTTCCATGTTTTCTAGAAAGGTCTTACTGCTAGTATGGTTTAACTTTCTCACTCAGAATTTCATAGGACCAGGTTACCCCAAGAGACAATGGAAACTTTTCTGTCCATTCTCTTAGGTGCTAGAACATCAGTGCTTTAGATAAGCAGTACCTAACAGATGATTTTGTGCATGAGAACAATTTTTTATTTCATACAGAAGGGCTTTAATGCCAGAATGAAAAGCAAATATCACTCTGCTTATCTGCTTGCCTTCTCTTCTCACATCTTCTCAGTTACACTCTCACCCAAATATCTATAAAATATATAGTCTTCCATACCTATAGGTTCTACTTTCATAGATTCAACCAATCTTGAATCAAAAATATTTGGAAAGGAAATTGTATCTGTGCTGAACATGTAGAATTTTCTTGTCATCATTCTTTAAAAATTAGAGTATAGGAATAATTTACACAGCATTTACATTATGTTGTATAAATACAGGAGGATTTGAATAGGTTATATATAAATACTAATTCATTTTAAATAAGGGATTTGTGCATACATGGATTTTGGTATACATATGGGTCTTGGAACTAATTTTACATGAATACAGAGGAGCAACTATCTATTAAGTGAATCAATATATTTAAGATAGAATATATATACACCTGACAACAGCAACTTGGAGCAGGAAAAGTTTATTTGGGGTTCATAGTTTCGGTCCACAGATGGAATCCGTGTCTCTGAGTTCAAGGTGAGGCAGCACTTCACAGGGAAAGGGCTCATCTTATGTGGCAGTCTGGAGAAGAGAGAGACAGAAGGAATAAATATGAGAGGGGAGGAAGGTGGAGCGGGGAGAAAGGGATACAGGAAAGATGCACCCTTCCAGGTCACACTTCCAGGCACCCAACTCTTCTAACCATACCCTACCTGTATACAGTTACCACCTGGTCAGTCCTCTCAAACTAGGAAGAACTGATTCAGGTTACAGATCTCATAATGTAATCATTTCACCTCTGAATATTCTTGCATCCTCTCATGCATGAGCTTTTGGGGGACATCAAGTATCCAAACCATAAAAGTGTATTAAACAATCTTATAAGTAACATAAGAAATGTATAATAATTGTTTCATAACTCTGTTAGAGAAAGTATACAAGTCCTTCAAAATTCCAGATAATAGAAGCTGATGCAATACATGCTATATAATTCAACAGGGCATTTATTCTCAGATATTTGAATATGACATGCATTTCCAAATATCCCTGGGCTTTGTCTAGTCAAGTATGACAACTTTTCTAAATAGTTTAGTTACGAATTACCCAACCACAGAATTTTCTTAATTATCTTATCAGTATCAAGAATCATAAAATTGCATTGTGTTCTACTCTCAACAAATTTATGGATTTTTTTTTTAAAAGACAACGTGCAATAGAGTAAATCCGTGTATAAAAAAATACACAATTAAAGACAGTGGTAGTAAGTGTTGAAAGATGATATGGTATAAATCAGCATGGTATAAATTCAGATATGGAGAGTTTTTATTAATATTACTTTAGTTACTTCTAAGAATTCCAATTTTATTAAAGATTTACTAGAACACTTATTTATAAGAATTTGTAGTTAGAAATGTGGTGTGGACTTCTTTTAACTATGCATTCTCTGTACATATGTATTTATAATAATATATTTATACATTATATATATAAAACATGTATTTATAATAATATAATAATGAAATGTTACTTTCATTCCTTCTCTGTAGTACTCTCAATTTCTTTAATGGAAAGATTTTTATTCCTGAAATATAAGACATTATAACCAATACAACCTTAAGAATGCTATTGTCACAAAATATTACATGGCCTCTCTCCTGAGAGATTTTTAACTCCTCAGGGAAAAACAAATGTCACAAAAATTTGCTAGTCTCATAATAATGACAATCCAATATGTCTACCATACACTTAACTTCAAATCATTTACTCTATTCTGCTCATACAAAGACTTTTTCCAATCTCCACATTTAGTAATGTTTCTACTAAACATTAATACATAAAATTAACCTTCAAGTAAATACTAAAATTCAGAGGGCAAATGGATAAAAATGCATTTGGTCATGTTTGTGAGGTATTAGCAGTTGACATATAATTAAGCTAACACTAGGCCAGGCATTATTATTATTATGTCTTAGGATCTCCGGACTTTTAATTATCTAACTTGGTATATGCTACTAAATAAATTCTATTTTCAGTTTTATTGTTTTCTGGTATGCTTACATTGTCATCATTTCTGTTAATATTTTGATTTAATGCTAACCATGGAGAGATTCTAATCTTTATGTCTTTTAATATAGATGTTAATGAAAATAGGTTCTCTGTTTTAATTCTGTTTTCTGTTGTTTAGAACTGAATGAAAGCTATGAATATTTAGTACAACTAGCCCATTCAAAAGGGATCAGGCAGAGACTGAATTAGAGACAATCTTCTACTCCTTATTGTGCAGGTGGTCCGTATCACAGCTTTGATTTTTCAGTTGGTTTTGATGAGCTGGTATCCTCAGGACAATAGAGGGCTCACTTTCAAGTATTTACATTAACTTCCTATGAAGCAGAAATAATGACTGTCAGAATAACTTGGCTTTTCTGATGATGACAATGGAAAAAGGTGAGAAAACAAATTAAACATACTTTCTAATTAAAAAAGAAAATAACATTCTATGTTCCTACCCTTGACTTAAGAATCTTTGGAATAAAAATTTATTTTCTTCATCAGAACTGTTTGTGGATGGGGAGAAGATGAGAGTTTAAAAAAGAGGTAGTTCAATCATGGAGAAAATCAGGATAAAATATCTGAATCTCTAAAGCATGAATGAAGTAGAAATGCTGAAACATCAGTGTTATGAGTTGTTTTGCCTTTCCTTGAATTTACCGAGAGGGTTCTACCTTGTATAAATATATGCATTTGTGTGTTATCTCTAAGCTCTATGGTCTTTGCCCCAGAAGCCATGACATTCGGTTACCCAAATCACTAATTGCAGAAGGAGGAAGAAAAGAGTAAGAAGGAGGAGGACCAACAGGAGAGGAGGAAGAGTTTCTTATAAATGCTAAAGATATTTATAGTACAAAGACCAGAAGGAACGAATCCAGCAGACTTTGTTTTATCTTAGCAGTATCAGTGGATATGCTTAACTTCAAACCAAACATGAGGTATAGATAATCTTTGACCTTAGAGTCAATAATTTGAGCATCATTAGAGTTAATACAAATCTCAGAAGAATGAGACCTCTAAAATTCACCAACATCTGAAGTATAGGTCTCTACTGTGCAGTCAAAGGATGAAGAAAATCACAGTAAATAAAATTTCCTACATTTTCCTTATTATGGTTATAGATATCACTTTAAGCACCAAAGGGTCTGAAATCAATTTATGCTTTTAGCACTAGATAAGAAAACTAAGTGAACTACTTAATTTCTCAAAAGCTCAGTCTTTGAAACAAGAGGTCGAAGCAGAACTACTCTGTAAGTAGTCATATTCTACAAGGTTTAGTGAATAGAAGAGGACCTGGTATGTGAAATTCTCCAGGGAGCCATGTGTCATCAATTTATGATTCCTATGTGTGTTTGCGTTAAGACACTTTTAAGAAAATACCATTAGGAACACACCAAGACAAGGATTCTTTTCCTAGAAAATATTACTAGGCTTTTTAAACCTGGAGATCTAGTTATCATGTTGGACGTTAGACTTCATGACCTGCCTTCTCTTCTTTCTTTTATGAATCTTTCTCCTCCATGTCTGTTCCTGTGTTCAGAAGAAAAATAAATCATAGGCTATCTGCATTAATTCCCTCTTATCCATAGATTAAATTATATAGGGTGGTTATGTGAAAGCACAAAACAAATCACTAGTGAGGGGCAAGTGCTGAAATCATATTCAAACCATATCTTATCTGAATTATTTCTCTCTGGAGGCAAGAATCATCTCCATTATTTAGATCTAAGAAATAAGCCACATGATCAAAAATGAATCTCTCTCCTTGTCAAAGACAAACATTAAAATACAACAAAAAAGTATAATCATAATCATTTGTTTCTCAATTTTTTCTTTCCCTTTTTATTTTTTTTTGGGGGGGGCAGGGGTTTACCAGGATTGAACTCTGGGTGCTCAACTACCGAGCCACATTCCTAGCCCTATTTTTTGTATTTTATTTAGAGACAGGGTCTCACTGAGTTGCTTAGCACCTTGCTATTGCTGAGGGTGGATTTGAACTCACCACCCTCCTGTCTCAGCCTCCCGAGCTGCTGGGATTTCAGGAGTTCACCATCATGTCCAGCTTCCCTGTTTATTTTATAAGAAATCTAGGATTTCCTAGAGAAAGCAGAGACTCTCTTCCACTATTACTCTATTCCAGAGAGAAATGCCTATAATTTAAATAATCCAATTGACCCATCCTGTTTCCCTGTCTCCAGAATGGCTACAAGACTTACGTTTTTCTGCTTTCAGTAATTTAGACACAGTGAGCTCTCATACTATGGGAACTGGGGAACTAAATGACCAAGAACGCTGCACTACTTGCTGGCTTTGATTATAAAGAGAAACTATTTGAACACAAAATTCAAATGATGAAAGGTCGGAATCAAAAGAAAACTGGATGCTTGATAATGCCTAAAATCCATCCAATGTCTAGTATTTTCAGTTAACTAAAACGCTGTATTTTCCACTCCCCCCACCCCACCCCCCTCTTTGATTGAGTTTGGTTCCTTGTTATGTAACCAAAATACACTGACAGATGAATATGACATGAAGTAAAAGATTTCTGTTTATGGCAATGGAGAATAAAAGGAGTCTTATTTTTGAACTGGCCACATATGTTACAGATGGATAGGAATTCATTACTCCAATTTCAGAAGTTTTGCAAAATAATGTAGATATGTCAATATGAAAGTCTATCAATCTGAACTTGAGAATTAGAGATGAGTACTTTCCTCCAATGAGTCCAATATACAATAATAAAAAGATATAAGACAACCACTATAAATTGCCATGTGAAAAACTTGACTAAATAAGGATCAGACAGAAGTTTCTGATCCAAATTAGTTCTAAAATTTAGCAGGTAATATATTGGCAGTTCCATCAGTAGAACTTAAAGCCTGGAAATGTGTCTTCATGGTTTGAGAATTTGTCAATAAGCTCTTGTTTTTACCTTCTGATTAACTCTGCCTTTTCTAAGAGAAATAGCTTATATTTGCATCTTAGTATCAAGCTAAGTTAAAAAACAAACAAACAGAAAAAAAAACAACAACAACAAAAATTTCGTCAAGTTTGGGATCCTAAAGCTTCTATTTTTTTTTTTTTTTGTACCAGGAATTGAACTCAGGGGCACTCAACCACTGAGCCGCAGCCTCAGCCCTATTTTGTATTTTATTTAGAGCCAGGGTCTCACTGAGTTGCTTTGCACCTCGATGTTGCTGAGACTTATTTTGAACTCCCAATTCTCCTGTCTCAGCCTCCTGAACTGCCAGGATTACAGGCATGTGCCACCATGCCTAGTAACTCTCTTTATTTGTAATCTCTCTTTCTCTTTCAGTCCAAATGAATGATGTTTCTGTGCTTACAATGCTTTTAAAAAATCTCTGGATCATCTGGAAACCTGACTGAGGTTCATTCCTTTAGCCAAACAATACAGTTAGAAATGTCTTTAGATGAGCATTCTCTATTTTGGGTTTCTACAAAGGTTGATGAATGACAAAAGTCTTTAAACTTCTTAAAAGTCATTTATCTGTCTTCTTAGTTAACTTATATCCTTTGAGATCTTACAAAATTTTTACACCTGTACATTTGGTTTCATTATTACCATACCTTTCAAAACACTCCCCTGGATTTGTTCTTAATCCATACTAATTCCTTAATTTTACCACATTTTACTGTCCAGCAAAATAAGAAAGGTTCAACAGTAAGTCCAAGCTCCTTTATGTGTAATGCCCTTCCTTCAACACATTGCTTTCATTTCCCATATTATTCTAAGCAACAATTAGTATTCAGGCAACACCTTTAAAACTCTGCCTGGGAACATTTTCTATGTCCATCAATTCATTAGGCACATTATCTACTTCCCATATTACCATAGGCAGCAATGCTGCTAATTTTCTGCCACTACATAAAAAATATTCTATTTCCCATAGTCTCCAATAAAATTTTATTCACTCTCCCTTAAGTCCTCACTGGCAGATGCTTCCAGGGCCCTTAGCAGAAGCTATCAGTTTTTTTCTCTTATCACTTTCCTATGATCCTTCTAGACTTCTGCCATGCCCCTATGCCAAAGTCACACCCACTGTTTTAGGTTTTGTCATATAGTAAACACTTTGCTATCGGGCAGTAAATCCTGCTTTAGTTATCTATTACTGAATAGTGAGTTACTCAAAATCTTAGAGGCTTAAAGTATAATAAACTTTTATTATTGCTCATGTATTTATTTCATAATGTAGTGAGTAACTAAAGAGGGCCAGGTCTGTCTCAGGGCCATCCATGAGATTTTAAGCAGTTGACTGGAGGGGGGCTGTAGAGAATCAGATGTAACTGCATTACTATCACTGTCCTTGATGGAGTCTGCCTGCAAACGGGATATTCTGTCAAGGTATAGATAAGTAACAGCGGACATGCTTGAAAACGAGGTGTCTGCTGTCCTTGGGAGGACTTGCCTGCAAACGGGATGTTCTACCAAGTGGGCTAGGAGGGCACTGAGAAAAATTTTATTATCTGTTCTTGAAGAGCAGAGCTCAACATACTCCGGGCCGAGAATAGATTAGCCATGAGAATCGGGTCACTTCTGATTAGAAAGTAAAACTTCTGTATGCTATGTTTAATTAGCTGAAAGACCTGATTTATTGATGTTGGAAGGCTGCCTTCTTTGTTCACAATACTATAAAAAAATTGCTTATACACAATAAAGGACTTTTTTTCCTGCTGCTGCTTCGCTTGCTCTGCTTCTTCTTCTTTCTTTTCCCATGCTGACCTGCAAGTGAATTACTGCAACGGGGGCCTCTTGGTAGCTGGGGCCAGGAGATGTGCTTTGAAGGTGGCTTACTCACATGACTGCCAACTTAGTCCTGATTGGCAGCAGGAGATCCCTAGTTTTCCCTTGGTGGGGTAAGCCATAGGAACTTTTTGAAGTCTGACCTCAGACTATACCCAAGGAACAATTTGTCAGCTGTAATTTATTTTTAATGAATTAGCCTCAAAAATCTCACACTATTATTGCAACAAGGTCCTTTGAGTTACACATATCACCCTTCTCTCTGTAGGGGGTGCTACCCCAAAATCTGAAACTGGGAGGCAGAGATCACCGAAGGTCACTGTGGACAAAGACTGTGTGATAGAAGAGAAGGTATTCAATGTGCAATTTAACTGTTACAGGGAAAGAAAAGGTCCTGCAACCCCAACCCAAGGGGGAGAGAAAGAACCAGCAGTTTTTCACTTTCAGCATAATAATTGATTAAAAATAGCAATAGACTATTTGATTTATTAATTTCCTTCATATCAAATTGTGTGGTATTTTAGTTTTCTTTCATGATATCTAATTATATAATTCATGTATAATTTATTTAATTTTTATTTAAGGTTTTCTATTTCTTTTTCTTTTCAATTTATAATCACTAACATTTAAGAGAATAGATTTGGTTCCACTGAGTTAAAGGAAGAAAGTTAATGTACCCTTTATAAGTTTTTATAATGATATTTTTAATGTCTCATTTAACTCTACAATTTTATGCTATCCAGAAATATTTTAAAATTTAAAAGATTATTAGAAAATTCTCAGAACTTTCATGGCTTTGCTGTAATGTTGTTAAAGTAGATCATCTTACTAACATGATAAAACATGAAAGAGGAACTTAAAGCAACAGTTGGGGTTACAGGAATAGAAAATGTTCAATTAGAATTTTGTTAAAAAAGAAAAAAGAAAAGCCAAAGTATGTAGACTAACAGTCACAAACTCAAATACCCACAGGACAGACAGGTAACATGCAGAAATGAGAAATATTGACAATTTTCTGAAGATACATCTTTAGCAGCTTCCTCTCCCCTTCTTCCTCTGCAATTACTGCTGGCCTGGGTGTTCGCACAGTATCCTTGGGTGCAAGACTTCCTGTTTTCAAGGATCCCATGGAGTTAGAAAAATGGTAGAAAAGGGAAGTTAAAACACCCAACCTCATACCATTTACAGAGATTAACTTTTTTTCCTAGAAGGGGAATGGTTATAAGGATTTGGTTATAAGCATTTGGTTCGTTTTCAGAGTTCTGAAATTGGTTCGTTTTCAGAGTTCTGAAAAAGTTTATTTTGGCAATTGTTACCACTGTTCTTACTGTTCCTATGGAAGGTTAGATATGTTGAGAGCCTATTCTCTGAACTTCCTGTCTCTCATTTTGAATACTGAATATTCTAGTTTTTTTTTAATTTGTCAATATATTTCAAACAAAGTATATCCACCTATAGCATAGATCCACATGAAATGCAGTAGCATGTGACTTCTCATATAGCTGTGTGGTTCAGGTCTAGAACACTAGCTTGATAAAACTACTGATGAAATTGTTTCAGTGATGTATGTGCCACTTTATTATGGTAACAAGAAAAAAATAATACATTTCACCATTATCCAAAAACTAAGTTATGTTTATTGTATTTTAAGAAGTGGGAAAGTTGAGTAGCTTATGTTGACAATAGTATCAAGCAAAAACAGAAAGCAATATGTTTGGACAGACACAATTTCTGGGTCACATCTCAATCAGTCTATATTGGATTTTCAGTGCTGTATCTCACTTTTTAGAAAATACATTTTCATGGACCACATTCTCCTTAACTGCAGACATGTTCATCATCTGGAATCACAATGGGCCTTTGACTATGTTAGTATAGACTGTACTACCTCCTTTTAAACCAATAATTTAAACCAGTGCTAGAATTTGTTTCCAGGCATTCATATATGCATGGGAAGTTTGTTCTGCAGGTAGATAAAGAAAGATCACGTTCTCCCATACTAGCCATGAGACATTGGGTAGGAAAAAGAAGAAAGAAAGAAAAGAGGAACATAAACTGGAATGGAAAGACTACTAGGTTTCTTGGGATAGTTTTAACTATTCTATGTAGATGAGAATTTGGAAGCAGAAGCTGATGGAACTAATCAAGAAGTTTCAGAGTTCAAACATATATATATCTATATATTTTTTTCTCTCTTTTTCTCTTTTCAGACTTCAGTATTGTCCTGTTTTCTTGAAGATTGGAGGCTTTGGGAATATTGTTTTACAGCAAGTAGACTTTAGGCATGATGATTCCACAGTGGGTGACAGCAGCAGCTGTACTCTCCAAGCAGCTTTGTGCACTGAGCATAAGGATAAGGAGCTAGAGCAGGAGTGGAAGGACAGATCAACCAACACATGATAATTACAAAGAGATATGGACAACTTCCAGAAATCGGGATGCAAATATCTCTGGGTAGATTTTGTGCTCCTGTTTTACATGAGTGAACATTTCTGAGATCCTTTTAGCCTGGTGTGGTGAGCCGTTTCTGCGGACTGTGGTCGCCATTACAAGATGGCGCTGGCTCCGCTGTGGTCTGTAACAAACAACTCCTTATTTGGGAGAGTTGGCGCATGGTTTTTTAACACCCTATGAGAAAGCTCCACGTGGCAGCTTCGCATTGGGGCTTGAGATGCTTTATTAAGGCTGGGAGAGGCATCCGAGAGAGAGAAGAAGAAATATCAAGGACCTGAATAAACGGCTGAAAGAAGATTCCTGTTGTTGCGTCTTCCCTTGTCGCGACCCCCTTGCCCGCAAGGAAGACGCAACAACAGGAATCTTCTTTCAGCCGTTTATTCAGGTCCTTGATATTTCTTCTTCTCTCTCTCGGATGCCTCTCCCAGCCTTAATAAAGCATCTCAAGCCCCAATGCGAAGCTGCTACGTGGAGCTTTCTCGTAGGGTGTTAAAAAACCATGCGCCAACTCTCCCAAATAAGGAGTTGTTTGTTACAGACCACAGCGGAGCCAGCGCCATCTTGTAATGGCGACCACAGTCCGCAGAAACGGCTCACCACAGTTAATGGCGACCACAGTCCGCAGAAACGGCTCACCACAGCCTGGTGATCTTCTTTCAGGTGACCTGTGCCTTGCTTAGTCTGTGGTTTCCTCAGAACATGATTGCTGATCTTCCATCATGGGATGATAAAGTAACTGCTTGGAATCAAGGGGGCACTGCATTTACCTGTTCTTACTGCTATCAGCATGTTATGCACATAGAAAGTTGTTACAGACCTTAATACCCAAGTTGATATTGTTCAAGTACTTGTGAAGCTCAGTTTAGATACGAGAACCATTTTATTGCTTGTATTTCCAAATATGCACATTTCTGAATAGTCTTATTTCCTGTTTTCTCAGGGAAATATTTAAACAAGTGAATTGTTCATCTAAGCCATTGACTCAGGATTGCCTCAGAGGTTCTTGTCATTTTCTGGCTATTACCTAGTGACTCAGTCAAACATTTCACTCCTTCATTAACCATTATGCTACTGTGTTCAGCTTCTTTCCCTAAAAACCGTTGCACAAAATAGAGTCGAATATTCTCCCTGTGACCAGAATTACCTGTTATATAACCAAGGCCCTCAAGCAGAGGTGGTCTGCCTTATTCTATGTTGAATATAAACTGTTATTTAGTTTGTTGGTACCCTGACCTGATTAAACAATAATTTCTACTGTAACAACCTTTACAATCAGGAGCTTTTTAATCTTCAAGAGCAAAAAACATTTTCTTAACTCCCATAAAAAAGTGTTCATATATTCATATTTCTAATCTAAGATACTTTTGAGAAAGAAAGAGGCCATTAAGTGAGAGGACACTAGAAAAGAGCAGCACAGTCTATGTAATCTATATATATTCTCTGTATCTGTGACACATGGAAGTGTTATGCAGACTGATCAAAACCCTCAAGAATTACATATGTTTATTATTGAATATGTGCTTATATTTAAAATACATATGTAAATATATATGCATACATACATACCAAAATATTTCCCAGTTCTCTTGTGCTCTGCAGATTCTTCTAAAACAAAACCTCTGTCTTCCCCTAACCACCGTGAAGCTCCACTGAGGTGGGTTCATTATCTTCCTTAATGCTTACATCTATTATTTTCTTCTACTGGAAACTTCTGCTGTGACAACTGCTTCTCCTCTGACCCTACAATAGTATTTACTCATAATATTTAATTAAAAAGGACTTAAAATGAGGAAATACATAACTTTTTCTTGGTATAATTTTTATTAGTTATTAAGTGAGAAGGAATGTCCTGGAATTCATGATAGTAAATCATTTAGTGTTGGCTACAACTTCATGATACTTAAGTCAACCAAGAAATCTTTATATGATGCTATGTAGATGAGGCACATTATTAATCCTTGTTGTCTGTTTTTACAAGTCTAGAATTTACAACTCCTTCAGAATTGCACCTACAAAAACATAGTTTAATCACATGGGTCTCAAAATACATTGACACTATAGATTCTGGTGCTCACACACATTTAGGAGATGAACAGAATTTGCCACATATCAGAAATACTCTAAATCACATTGTCTTTCCTCAATTGTTTTAAATGCATCACTTTCCCATGGTTCTGCACAGAATTCTCACTGGAAAATTTGGAATGTAATATTTGAATAAGTACTATTTTAGGACCATTTCCTCTAAACTACACTATTCCTGTTACTAATAGCAATGGCACACAAAATTTCCGAAAAGTCATTACACATGATGACAGTGGACTGGAAGTACAGACAAATATCTAGGTGGTAGTGGGACAGAAAAACAAGGGGATTTGCATTTGGAATCACTTAAACTCTTAGACACTCAATATATTCATCTACAAAATAATGGTAGTAATATTGACATTTTTTTCAGAAAAAAATAACATTTAAGAAAAATCTTCAAATACTATGGAGTACTCCAAAAATATAAGTTTTTACTGTTGTGGCAGACAACTTTGCTATCGTATGTGAAATGCTCTTGTTCCCATAGCAGTGAAACCAGAGAGGATATTGAGAAAAAAAGAAAGTTGCAGCATTTTCTTGACTCTCCTGTGTCTAATCCAAGACTGCCATCTTCTCTCATAAGACACCCCCCACACTGTACATGCTGATGCTTACTTCACAGTGTTCTTGAGGGTTGACAATACTTTTCCTGTCCTTTGCTGCATTGTCTGTAAGCTTGCTTTCCCTTGGTCTATGGATGGGAAATAAGTAATAAATACCAGAAGCTAGAAAACTAAAATCTAGCAACTTGCATTGGTGCATCCTCAAAAATGTATTTGGCCATGTTTGGATCTCATATTTTATTCTCACATGTGATGTTCATGTATTTGAACTATTTCTTCTTTGCAGAAAGCATTGATACACTTTCTAGGACGTGCTCCTTTGTGTTTTCTCTCTCTCTCTCTCTCTCTCTCTCTCTCTCTCTCTCTCTCTCTCTGTTGCTTTATTTTTTTAAGGAAACAAATTAAGAGACGCTTTTTCATTAAGTTTTCTTACTATATTATTTATTTAAAGATATTGGATACTCTGAAATAAAACTTTTTGCAATAATAATTTAAAAATTATTTCCAAGGCTCTTCTTTCACATGCAGAATTACCCCATAACAAATTCAACTAAAGATATTATAAACTAAATAGATGCTCCAGTTAACAGTTGGAGATTTCCATGGGCTAACTTTGAAAGAGCCGAGAAAATGCAGCTGAACCCCAAGGAGATATGGGAGAGCTTCTCACAATGGTGTGATTTTTCAGCAAAGTAGAAGACTTCAGAGAAAAAGGCAAATTGAAATCCTTAAGTAGGTATCAAGGTCTGACAGACTCATCTCACACAATATCACTAATGTTAATGTATTATAAATATTTGGCCTTTTACCTTCTTTATGCCATTCTTTTTTTATTTGCCTACTTTTCTTTTTTTTTTTCTCATACTTGCTTTGCTTGAATTTTTTCCTCAAACTCATCTGCCTAGAAAGAGATGAACAATAACAACAAAAATGTTGTAAATTCTTTAAGTAAATACATTTAAAAACACTTAAATAAATTTTGCTATAAACACTTCATTATTGTTTATTATTGTGACTGGATTATTTTTCAAGTCATTCCGTGGATTTCCAGTCACAACCAGTACATTTAATTTTCTCCCATAATGCAATCTGGTTTCCACTTTACAGAAATTTAAACATATTTAGATAAATCACCCTATTTTCTTTTTGGATATTGGGGATTGAACTCAGAGGCACTTGGTCCCCAAGCCACATCCTCAGCCCTATTACCATTTTGTATTGTGTTGAGCAAGTATAATTAATCAAATCTTATTAAGTCTGAGTTTTCTCATTTGGAAAATGGGTACAATATCAGACATCTCAGATGACTATTATGATCATAAAACAAGATTATAAATTGAAAGATACTTAGGTCAGTTTTTGGCTCATTGATCATAGTATACATGAATGATAGTTTTTACGTACACTTATTCTTCAAAAGCATAGTATCTAAAGTCTGAAAATGTGTGATTTTATTATTTCATTAAATTTTGGTGGATAGATATTCCTGTGAAATACATACACTTCATTTATTTTTTTTCTAGAGCTTTTAATTTCCTCAATTTGAAAATACAATTGAAAATTATACTGGGAATATCAGGCTTATAATAGTCATTATGCCATTATGTTACAGTGATAAAAAGCCTTCAAATCTCAGTTTAAAACAATACAAGATTATTTTTTCCCTCACGTTCCAGGTCTACTACAAGTCAGCAGTGGCTCTGCTCCAAGTCATTGCTGACTTATTTGGGGACCCAAGTTGATAGAGCAGCCACTATCACAGATATTGCTGTTCACCAAGGTAAAGAGAAAAAAGAACATGAGAAGGCACACACTAACTCATAAAATGTCTGCCTGGAAATGGTTCACATCACTTTTGATCACATTTCATAGAACAAAGTAAGCAATATTGCTGTCCCTACCTTTAAATGGGTGGAAATGGACAAATTTTATCATTTTGGGAGAAGGGAAGAATCAGAATACCTATAAACAGCTCTAATATTACCACAGCACGTACGTAGATTAAAAAACAAAATAACATCTAGAAAAGGATTTGGTAAGCCGAAAAACACAAGTATTTTGCATATTGTTACTATCAGAGTTTTTAAAACGAAATTTCGTATTTCATATTTAGTTTGTATGTGCCTTTAAATAGTATTTTTATAATAGTAATACTTTTAATTCATACCTACTGAACATTTTACTTTGTAACAAAGTCAGTATTTTAGCTTTCACTATACAAAGGGTAGAAAATTAATTGGTTTACTTCAAACTATCAACTACAGGCACAAATACAGGGATTTCTAGACACCCTTTTGAATTTCCTTATTGTTTAAAAGCTTGTGCCTCTGTGATAATTGCCATTAGTAATTGATTACTAAATAAAATATAAATATACTAATATATTTGTTGCAAAGATATGAAGTTGAAAGAAGATAATATTAGTGCAGTAGTAAATATGACATTCTATACTGATAGGAAAATTCTCTCAATCAGTTTAGTGCTCCTGACACAGCGACTTCTCTGCAGCCTCTTTACATACCATCTGTTTCCCTCTGACTTGCTTTTGCCTGTGACATACAAGTAGACTGGTCTGTGTTCTCTATACTGATTGCTGCTCCAGGCCTCGTACACTTATGCAGCAAGATTTGTTATGGTACTTTGTAAAAGAAGTGGTTAACATGAGCGGCTATCTTAAGGTTATGCCACTTGATAAACTCACCATTTAATAAATTTTCCCCAATAAATGAGCCATTTTTTACTGAAAATCAGATTAAAGTTTCTTTTTTTGTAGAGCTTTACATATAAATTCCTTATATTTTTAAGTAACATGTATATGAAACATCTTAAAACAAAATTTCTTGGCAAATCTACAGAATTAAGTAATATTTTAGTAATATGCTTTGACATACATGCACCAAATATGGTTTGGCATGAAACCCTTAATATCACAGTTAATAATAATTAGTAGAGAAAGCCTAAGTAAAGCTGTGTGTAATTTTCAATTTTCAGTAGAATAGATTGAATCTACCACTTGTCTCTCTGGCACCCTGGAAAATATGTTCTGTTTTTTAACTTTGATTTTAAATGGACAACAACTGTTCTCCCTAGGGAAATATTCTCAGCAGAAAATCCGGGAGACCTATAGTCAATAATAGAAGAAAAAAAAATGTGAGAAATGGGAAAAAGAGCTTCTGAATAAATACGTAGGTCAAGAAAAGAATGATATACTTAGAAGCATTTTATGGTATCTTGTACATCCTCTTTTCAGAGCTGGATTTATCAGAGAAATGTCCAGCAATGTGCAACTTGGTATGATGCTTTGGTATTCAAAAGGATACAAATTTTTGAGTGAGGTTGTAAATGATATAAAATATCTCCTTTTAAATCTGAGCTTATGCAGTTATATCAACTGTATAGTTGTAGCACACGTTAAAGTAACTATAAACAATAATGTTTGAAACTAATAATATCTGGAATAGTTTTTTTTTTATCTTGTAATAGGTAAGTTCAGATCACCCCATAACCAGAGTGTAATGAAATTGTCAACATTTTCTTCATTTCTTCTTTTTCTGACAAATGGTGTGAACATATCACCTTTTTCTCTTAATGGAAAACCTAACTGGAATACATCAAAATGCTATTAGGTTTTTCATTTTCTTCCACAATGCAATGCTGGGGAATGCATGCAGCCTTCATCTGAGCACCACTGTGGAATATTCCTTGTCCCTGATAAAATGACTGCACAGGAAAATCAAGCAGAATTGTTCTCTGGTTTGTATTGCTGCTCCTTTGTTACAGTCTCTCCGAGAATGTGTGCAGGGGGATTATCTGTGCTGTGGGAATACACATGGGTTATGTTAACCAAAATGTGTTTAAATTTTTACCCAAGTAATTTTAATGTGCAAACATGTTTAATGAAAAAGTCTTCATGTCCAACACTACTTATGCACACGATGCATTTTGAAATAAAAGAAAGAGAGGCAACGTAGACTGCTTGTCATAAGTTTCAAAAGACGCTTATTGCAATATTATGTAGGAAGAGGGAAAAATAAAATCAAGTGCCCTTACCCCAGGGGAAATATCTGTAGCCTATTCATTGTTTAATTTATTTTATCTTGAACTAAACCAATAATGGGATATAAAGTAAATCTGAGTGGGTATACATCAGTCATGGAAGTCAGTATGGGAAAGGACATTCCTTCTGTCTATAAAATTTACATATGGGTTGCAATTATCAAAATTGAAGTAGCATGTGTCTGTAATGCTAATTTAACAAGAAGAAAACTTTAAGTGGGAATTTTGTTGACCTCATCAGCAATTTGAATTCTTTAAGATAAAAACAAGAATACTTAAAGTGAAGAAATCATAGGTGTGTATGTGTGGGTATACTTATATATATAAACTCGTTGACATCAATGTCTAAAGAACACACATTTTTGTGTAAGGCACACAAATTACAAAGTTATTTGTAGAGAAGCTTCAGTGTACATTTGGCAATCTGATAATTTAAGAAATCATATAGTTTATAGGAAAAATAATTTTACATTGTTTTGAATCACCTGAAGATTCAGCACAATAAAATTTATTTCTGCATTACTTGTATCAATTGGCTCTAAATGCTCCAAGTTGTTTGTAAATTACAAGCCAATGGGACCTTTTATGACAATGGAATAACCAGGTATTATTCTCATCAGTGCCTTAGTGATTCTTCTAGCAGTGTCTGAACCGTGCTATCTTGATTCACTTTGAATGACAGGTCCAGAGAAGCATTTCTCCTACTGCTTGGGAAGAACAATAAATATTTTCTTGCAGCTCTTGTTATGATTTATTTTTAAAATCCTAAGTAGAGTTATGGGAAGACTTCATAGTGAAACATTTTCATTTTATTTCACCTCAACAAAAATGCACCAGCTGTGTAGTGAAACTCATTTCAAGTACAAAAATGATGCTACAATATTCAATAGCTCAACTTCCCAGAACAAATGGCTATTAAGAATGTACAATACAGTCCTTTCAATCCTCAAATAATTTACTGCTAAATGTGGGATGGACACTCAAAGGCCAGAACAAACATATTTATGTCTGAATCTTTTTCTTTTTTATGTTTTTAAATAATTTAAAGGCCAAACCGAATATTATGCAATGCATTTTCCTTGGGGGAATTTTATTGAGAAATTTACCTTTAAATTGAAAAATCAGAATTTATATTGTCCTGGTCTATATATCATCTTCACTAGAGCAATTTGAAGGCTACTCAGCTACTGTCTTCAAATTTTGTTGGTTTAAAGTACGATAGTGACTATAGAGAAATATGCACTTTCCCCCAGTGTCATCAGTTGTGTGGCTACCCTCTCTGATAGATATATTTTCAAGCAAAGGGAAAATAAAATAAAATGCACCTCGAAATCAAATGGTGAGGTCATTAGTGGCCACCATTTGGTCTTGCTATAATATCATCCCAATTGCATGCATGGCAATTTACATAGCATTACCCATTATGCTGTGTGCTGCAATCTGGCTTTTGGAGGCCAATGTACCTTGATTTATCTGTTAAAAGAGAGCATTTTTTCTAAGCATCAAAGCCATGTTATTTCAGGGCCCACTGTATTTTCTGCTGAAAGCAAGGTATAGCAGCTTCTGTGAAAACAAAGTAAAATGATATTTGAACTGGAAATCCTGAAATTTTAATCGTTAAAAAATTCTTCAGAGAAACAAACCTCACAATCGTCCATAAAAAAAAAAAAAATCAGAGGAAGAAGAAAGATAAATTGGAAATTGGTAACAGTAAGTTTCACCGTTTTGTGCATTTAGTGGCACGTAGACTACTCGGGCTTCCATTATTTGTGTGGCATTTATTTGTTTCCTTTTTAATTATAGGTGTGAAGTAGCTGCCTCACTGATTCATTTACTTCAGCATTAGCTGCTCGTGGTAGATGCTCAATCCACTAGATATCTGTCACAATTTTGGATTGGATACCCATTATCGAGATTGATAGCAGTTATCAAACCTCAAAATACGTGTGTGTTCTCTTTTAAATATTAGCTGTCAGAATGTGATAAGTTGTGTGGGGTTGTATAGAGCAGGGTTGAACATATGACACGGTGAGGCTTACTTTTAAAGTCGAACACACTTTATAGCTGAAATCCATGACAAAAGAGAAAGGCAAGCAGAATGCCAACACGTGCAGAAGACAAACATCAGGGTTCAGTCACCATTTCAGATAAAGGAAAACAACTTGACCTTTCTGCTTTTGTCTTATAAAATGTTTTATTTAACTTTTAGCTTTAACAATCATAAATGAGAAAAAAAAGAAAGCATAAAATGGTTCTTGTGCAATGGGGAGTATTAGCTCTATTATAAGTTTCCAGGGAGGTGGTTCAAAGAATTATAACATTCTTCAAGTATATACTATGCATAATGCTCTGTTTCTTGAAACAGAAAAAAAAAATTCTTCCATTTTCACAAATTAATTAAAATTGGCATGGAAATCTTTAGGCATTCATTTCTAAAAGGGCCTGAGTTTGGTCTCTTTTCTGGTCACACAGAGAATGTGTTAAAAGCACTACCTGCCCCCTTAGAAGAAGTACATATTGACATATCAAGGTAAAGCATATACAATAGTTTTTATCCTAACAGTTTTATTTTTTCTATTCTGAAATGATTTCTAAATACTTTGCTTTACATATCTTCCTGCAGAAATTTGTACATTAATCCTATCTAATTGGCTCCTCTAGAGCCTCTCTGGTAGGTACCCTTGCAGGAGCAACAGCTCTAATAGGGAAATTCTGGCACAGTGCTGGCTCTTGCATGGGTGCTTTAAAATGATATAATTGTCCCTTTGTCCCCAAGGTCTAACAAATACTCTATTCTTCTGACAAAGGACTTCTGATAATTTTATTACCATTATGTTTTATATCTTTAAAATGTAGTAGTGAAGAGTTCACTTTTGACCAACTATCTAAATGTGGTGTTTTAATTAAGCGCAAAACTTGAAAAGGAAGGCTTCTGCAGAGAGGCTCAATTGCTTCCTGCAACCTTTATGAAAAGGGCGGGTGTTAAAACAAACCTCCCACTTTTATTTTGAGAGGAGAAAAATAAATCAGAGCTAAAGATAATCTCTCCATTAGTATTATTAATAGTGTTCAGCTTTCCTGACATGCTGTAGAAGCGGACAGACTTGTCATGAGCATCACATTTGCAGACACTGTCACAGCTTCCGAAGGCTCTGGTGAAAGCACAGGAGTGTGTTAACAGTAACTGCGAGTGGCCTTTGGGGAACAATAGGCTTACCTTCGACTGTGCCCAGCTTTTCAGAAAACAACTTGCTATATTATACTCCATACACATGTTAGTGCTCATAGACTACTTGACCCAACCTCATTTTGTGAAGTACTGTTTCCTATTCTAAACTCTTCTCTTATCCCCTTTGGATCATCTAATTTGGGTATTATAGCATCTACCCAGAGAACAGAGATTCTATTCTAATGCAGAGATGCATGACCAATGGTTTCTTGTATGAGGGAGGACTTCACTACTCAGTTGGGTGGGTGTGTGTTTTCTATTTTCTCCAAAATATTTGATTTTTTCATTCTGCTAAGTCTCCTAGCACTTAGGTGTCATGAATAATTATCTAATAAGACTTTTGATATTAAGCTAACTCATGTAGATGATCCCAGGATTTTTCAGAACAATTGTGTCATGAAACTCTTTAGGCATATCAGAAGCTCTTGACAAGAACAATGTGAAACTCTTAAAGAAGTGTGTCTAAATAGAAAATAATTTCTGCTTCCTTGCCTTGTTTTATAATTAATCTGTTATGTTACTAGTGTCCTTGAATATAATGCCTGAAAATGTCAGTTTATTGATGCAAGTTGGCCAAGAGAATGAGCTAAGTTTACATGACTGTATTTGGTTCCCATAGAGCGGCTGCAGCATAATCAGTTTGGAATAAATAATCAGCTAGGATATTGTTTCGAGATTTGTTTTTTCCTTAGGTCAAGAAAGTCCCTAACTGACATACTTTTATAGAATTAGGCAGGGACTAACTGAGTTTGGCATCTAATCTGTTTTATCCAGTAGTTCATTTTATCCATTGTCTATATCCATTGGGAGTCCCAGATGCCCATCATATAAATAATGTGTGTTCTTATTTCTTTGTAGAAATGATGGAAAATTTTGTTTCAAAGATGAACTATGAAGTAAAATATTTCACATATTCACAAGAAATAAATATGTCACTGGAAATATTCATATGAAATAAATATACAACAGAAAAATGTCCAAGGAGAAAAAGGTTATCCAAAAGTAAGATTCCTACCCACAAATATCAGATATAGTGACAAAAGAAATCCATTGTAATTTCAGGGTGTGGTGAATAACACATTTAAATTTTTCTTTTTGTATGCATAGGTATATTTAATATACTTACAAAATCCTTGTGGAACATGTTTTTCCCTGTACAATTTTTAAGCCCATAGGATAGAAAAACCCTGTATCACAATTTTTACTACGTTTATTCCTACTTAGATTTCTAAGTAGGATTATCACAGCCATGTACACAGGCAAAAATAATCTGCATTTTACATATGGTATCAGGGCACAGCAGTATAAAATAGGAGAATATATATATAAAGTAAGGAGTATTCATTCAATATTTTAGTTGTTAAAATGTGATACACATTATAACCACAATGGAAATTTCCAGAGAAAATTCTTTATTATATTTAAGTGGCTCAAGCAAATGCTCAGAAGTTTTTAAGATTCTTTCAAAATATGAGGAAAATATATTTAGGTTATTACTTATTTGTAGATTTGTTATAAACTCACAAATCTACTATGTGTGTGTGTGTGTGTGTGTGTGTGTGTGTAAATACACACACACAGATACCTAAACTACATGCAAATTCATATGTACATTCACATATGTATTATTTTAATGAGTGTTTTTTCAGTGATTTAAATTGGAGATATTTAAGATAAAAATGATATGAAGAAATGATAAAATTGTTCCTTTCCATGATAAAAAGGAGCATAAAATATAGTATCTTTTATTGGGAGCTTGAGAGAGTATTGTGGCTTTTTTAGCCTCAAAGAAATCTAGAGATGTAATATGGTTTCATCTGTTGTTATTTTTCTCCCACTGAGCAGACCTCTCCAACTCTCAGCTCTGATGCTCAGGGAAAAGAAAACCCAGCAGTGGAATCTCACCCACTCACACTCTACCTGACTTGTGGATAAAGATAACAGTTCTGGTCCCTGTTGCTTTCAGTTCTTTTCTTGAGATGACTTAATTCATGACAAACAGGGTAAGCAATAAAAAATAAGGTGGAATCTTGTGCTTTAGTATGAGCATAAACTGTGCCTTATAGATATTCAAATTCATGTCTAGTTGCAAGAAATATTCATGACTAATATTAAACTAAGCCCAGAATTAAGCAAAATGCAACAGACATATATTGAAGTGAGCATTTTATTATGTGCCATGTCACTCAGATTAAAGAAAAGAGTGCATGACACCGACAGGATATTGCATGTATATCAAGCAATCTATTTATATGTGACAGGGAGGGTTTGATTTCTGGAAAGAGTGACAACCCAATGAAATAACTGCTCGCTTTTAAAATTACTATAGTATAAATGTACATGTTTAAAGATGAAATGGTAAATTGCAATTAACAAATGTAGATAAATATGCTTAGGAATTAATAGTGACATACAAGAAAAAAAACAAAAGGAAGATGGAGAAATCTGTACAAATGTAAAGGTTTTTCAAACCCTCATTGCCAGTGTCCAGCACAGACTGCTGGTGGATGTACACTATGTCTCTAAGCAATCTAAGAGCAAGGTAGCATTATTTTGCCACCCAAGCAGAAAGGCATTATGTATGGAAAGTCATTAAATTGATAACTAGGGAAAAACGGAATGCAAAATATAACATCACTATTATGAGCAATAACTGATCAGAAATTATTCTATTTGCAAAAGTCAATTGTATGTTCTTTATACTGTCACTTTGAAAATGCTTTATAAGAAGTCTGCTTTTTTCTGCTAATTTCTTTCCTTGTTTACTAAAGGATGAGGACCGAAAGAAGGCAGATCATACTGCTAACTAATACAGTATAACTACGTAAGTGGCCTGTGCTAAAGGGGGAGGTGGGAAGGGAGTGGGACAGAGTGAGAGAGGGAGAGGGGAAGAGAGAAGGAGTGAAAGAGAGAAATCAGACTAAAGTTGAAGTCATTAACTTTGTTACTGGCAGAGATAAAGAGTAATGAAAGAGAAATTCTTTGGGTTCCCAATCAACACTTGGAGGCTCTTACTCTCTTACTGGGATAGAGAAAGAACAATCAGTGGTCATTTGACTTAATTTCTTTTCCTTAAATTGTAACTTGCCTGACTTTTTCATGTTTCTAGGATGAGCTGGGAAAACCCACACTGAAACCACCTGACAAGCAATCTATAAAAGATGCTAAATGAGAAATGCAGAGGTTGGCTGCAATGCTCATCAAGCTAGGGCCTCAGAAGTAGCAGGAAAGCTGTAGCTGAAGCTCCTCTCCCGGTTGCTTCTAGAGATGTAGGCAATATCCAAGTAGTGCATGTGGGGGAGCTACAGGACAGATGCAGTCGGAGCTGCCTTTGTACATCAATGATGGCGAACTGTATTTTCTCATCACCTTTTCTTCTTTGTTCAAAAAGGGACTTCCATTTTAAACTGTAATCTGTGACTTTTGAAACGGGCATTAGAGAATCTTGCCGACAAATACTTCTGGCTGATTTTCTTTTCCTTTCCCTCTTGCCGTTTTAAAAGAAAATCATGGCAGCATTATGTGCAGGTGAAAGATACCCAGACCTTCTGGGGACAATTAAGTTTTCCCCACCCCAAGATTTCTGATGGGATCAAGTTTTTAGGAAATGTTAAGCCGAGTTACACACAAATGTCACAAGCCAGTGGAGACTGGCCACACATACCCAGAAATAAAGCTGTTCCCACCTGACTCGATGAAGATCTTGCTTTAAATATTTTCTCCTTTTACATTTTATTTGATTCCCTACAATTTCTGAATCTATTGCTAATACCATCTTAATACTAAGTGAAAATTTGACAGTGTAACAGCAACAAACTATAAACCTGAAGGCATGGAGTATGTAAAAAGATATTTTTATATTTAACTGGTCATGAACACAGCCTTAACAATTACAATGTGGACAAATCTAATAATATTTGATTGGCATGTGCAACTTCTCTCCCCATACCCTGGCCTGCTCCCTGTCCCTCCACCTCTCCCACACTTCCTTTTCCCTGCCCTCTCCTTGAGAGTGAGACTTTTGGGCTGCATTATTAGTCAATCAATACACAGCACATTGTCTAAATCCTAGGGAAAAAAGTATCTGTTCCTCTGAGAGGTAGGTACGTTGGCCCCTACATGATACATCACCCACCATATAAAATCTACATCTTATATGGTCATTCCTTACTATATAACCTTAACTAATCCTAAAGACTTTGGGAAATTTTAGAACTTTTGGTCTTTAAAACACTTGAGGACAATATTAAGGAAAAGAGAGAAAATAAATAACCGTATTCTTAAGAATGTCTTGGTGAGTGGGGCCTCAGTATTTTCTTTTGGGTATGTTTGCAATTTTCAGTGCCATGTGCATGGACAAAGTTGAACCACATCTGGCATGTGTACCTTCCAAAATGAAAAGCAGGGGGTGGTTAGTTGTCTGGCAAAGCAATTTTGGTATACTGCACCTACTACTAATTGCAAAGCAGAGCTGCTCTGAGTAAGAAACAGAAAAGGATTGCCTTTATTTTGTTTCTTTACTATCGTATTAGAAGATACAAGATATTTAGATGATGAAAATTTATTCTGATATATCTCTTCATTATACATGTCAAAATATCACAGTATCTCCCCCAAATACATGCACTATTTTGTTAATTAAAAATAAGCTAAGTACTTATTGAAAAACATTGATTATACAAAGCACATTGATATAGTTTATATTCCAATAATGCGGTTACTTTGGAATATAAGCTAATGTTCATGAGCACGGTGAAGTTAGAATTTAAATATGTACATTGTTTTGCATATGATGATATAATTGGATTCCTTATGTGTAATATTTTGGTAAGAATAAAAGCTTTTCCTGAACTGTGGTCCTCTGTCTTCTCAATATGTTGAAGTTTGTTCCCTGAAGAAGCTGCTACTATCCACAGCTTTTAAATGGGAGCAGAATTTGCTCAGATGCTACTCTGCATCTGATAGGAAATGAATGCACAGAGTGGTGAATACTTGGGTTAATTGTCTCAGGAACAATACCATAGCTTTTCATCACTGTCACCAAAATATCCAACAATAACAACTTAGAAGAAAAATTTACTTTGGCTCATAATTTCAGAGGTTCAGTCAATAGTCAGCAGACTCCACTGCCCTGGGCCCAAGATAAGGCAGGGCATCATGAGGAAAGAGCTTTGTCCTTCTCATAGCCAGGAAGTAGAATGAGCAAAGGAAAAGGACCTTAGGAAAGACAAACCTTCCAGGGAATGCTTCTAGTGACCTGCCTTTCCCAGCCTGCCTATAGTTACCTATTTAGTTACCTACTTAGTGCATTCAAACTAAGATGGAGTGATTAGTTTACAATCCTCACGATCTAGTCATTTCACCTATGAATATTCCTGCATTAATACAAGAGCTTTTAGGGGACACCTCATATCAAACCATAACAAGCAATAACAAATATTCTGGCCTGTGCATGTAGCTCATGGTATACTGTGTGTTTAACATGCACAGTGCCCCGGGTTAAGAACCCATTACCCTAAATAAATAAATTAATAAAATGACTCTTATTTAACCTATTTGTTTTGTTGATTAATAATGGGAGGAAACAGTCACTGGGAAAAAAGTGATATTAAATAATCATTATGAAACAAAGAAAGACATTTTCCTGACATGGTAATTCAGGCTTCTTTAGTGATTCATAACTAGTAAGAAATACAAAAGTCATCAAGCTTTGTTTTGTGACATGCTATATTAATATTTTATTTAGAATTAATATTTTCTGTAATTATGTTATTTTATTCACTTGTTGTACACCTACTAATTATGCAGTGGTTGAAATTATTTTGGAAGTGTGAAGACAATAAATTACTAGATTAAAACTGTGGCCAATACTGCAGAAGAGTCTATGCTTACTATTGAATAAGCAAAGCCTGACTCAATTCTTATTCCATAAGTAATGGTTTATAAATCCCTTAATAAGCAAATGAGCAAATGAATTAGTGAATGAATAGGTAAATATAGAAATATGAGTGTGAACTGGGAAAAAAATTAAAATAAAAGCCAATATTAGACTTGGAATCATGATAATATTGAATGATAGTAAAACTATTTTTATTAGACATAATATCTTAAAACTAACAGATCATATAACTATTTTTATTTTTTTCTAAATATTTGTTAGGTGTCTACTTAAAACCCCAAAGTAAAATAGGTAGAGTATAAACAAGAGTGACTGGCTTCATTTACTTCTGCTCTCTTACAGTCCCTTCAGGATTGAGTGTGGTATTAGAATCATGGTACCTAACATCCCTGTTTTCTGACATAAAATTCTCTAACTCCTTTTCCAAAGCTACATGACTCCTTCTTGCTTTGTAACACTTAATCTTTGAATTTTCTCTTTGTTAACATTTTCCTCACTTTCCCAACACTGTGTTCACAATTTTGTTTGATAACCTCCTAAACTCTTCAAGGCAGTGCATGTACTCCTATGATAATATTTTTAGGATGACATTGCTGTGGTGGATTCCATTCTGCATCTCTTGGTTTAGACCATACTTTATTCATCCCTTTAACAGAATATTTAGTGTAGCACCTGATGAAAATGGGCATGTACCAGTTTAGTGAATAAATATATAAATGTATACAGAGACATATGTAAAACAGGTATAAAACACTCCTAATAATATGTTTAATTTTAAGGAACCATCAAGATTAGATATGCCAGAAAAAAAGCATTGGAAAATAATTTAAGATAGGCACTAAACTCTGTTTAATAAAGGCAAAAACATAAAACAAAAGTATTAAACATAATAATTAAAATTTAACATTAAGGCAGTTAGTAAATTTATATACATATTATGTATTTTTAAGTTTAAAACCTTTTTTGAGCTAGTGTCCAAAATGAGTTACATGTACTAATATTTACCAAAAATATCCCTGTTCTAAAAATTCTCTAAGAGTTAATAAATCTTTCTGCTTTATTTTGTTTTCAGGAAATGTCCTAACAATGTATAACTTATCAAACTAGTGGAAAAAATTTTCCTGTGGTCTAGTGTGTAATATGTTTGATAAAAAACATTAAAACTTAGAAACATGGCTTATTACATACCAAGTTTGAAATATATTATTACATCTTAACAATAACATCATTTACCTCTATATCTTTAATTATATAGGGATACTATAATAAAAGGGTATGATGTTAAAATTTCCCCCATGTAATTTTCACTTATGCTAATTTCTCTTAATATTTCCCTATTTTAAAACAGTGATACATGGACATTTAGCACATATAAGTTCAATACTATCATATTTGAAATACATTATATGGAATAAATATTTATCCATTGCTCCACTAATCCTTTTAACTTTAAAATGTATTACCTTTTACTGTTTCAAACTTGCTCTCATTTAGTTGGCATCTGCTGATGTATCTGTTCCTACTATTGCTTCTAACCCTTGTAAATCACTTTATCTTCTTTGAGCTTTCCTTTTGTATCTGGATTTTATGCGTTTAATTTCTGCCTTCTGAACTGCATTAGAAGGTGAAGATCTAATTATAGCTCTACTTAGCAACAATTACTTTTAAATACACTCAGAACATACGTAAAATCAAAGCAAATACATTAAAATCAAAGAAAAGCAAAACAAAGCAAATGATCTGATTCCACTTCAATGTAATATTATGGACTGTTATGAACTGTTTTGTTCTACTATACTCAGGTTTCAAGAAGGATTATACCGCTTTGAACTCTCCCTATTAAATCTATATCTGTTCAAGGGCCCATTCTCCATATGGGAAATTTCACTCTCTTCTTTTCACATTATTCTCTATCCTTATTTTGTCCAAGTGATCATAAGCACTTAAATAGTCCAGTCAGACTGTTTCTAGAAAAGCATGGATCTGGCTTGTATCATTCTTCAGCTAATTTTCTGTCACTGCTTCTTGCTGTCATGAGGAGTCGCTGATGGCCACTAGGATGGTACTCTAGAGAGTATCATCCACTCAGACGAAGTGCAGTAAGTACTTTTTGAAGCATGCCGCATCTCCAGCAACTCCACACTCCCAGTATAGTTTCTAGGGTAGTATGTGCATATATGACAGGGTGAGTTTTTTTTTTCATATTGAAAACATATTTTCTATACCAAAACCATTTTATTTTATGCTTGAATATTACTCTTAAAAATTTTGCTCTTGATTATTTTTGCTATTGCTTAGTATTTATAACTGTATCTCTATTCTTTCAATATGTATTAAAGCCTTAGTTTTCCCTTTAAAATGACCTCTGTCATTTTGTAATACTAAGTAGACACTGCTGTCTAAACTTTCCTTCTGCTATCTGCAGTAAGCAAATTTCAAGGCATGCAACTTCTTCAAAGTCTCAAGGATACGCCTATGTTTTGTTTGTGCTGCAGAATTTTTGCCTAGCTATGTCCTTTTTCTGCAGCATATTCATGCATAAAGAAAGGGGTTACTCAGAATTGGTGTAAAGACTCTATCCCTCTTAGTAATCATTAGAGTGTATAGGAAGGAAAATGTTCATGGTTCTTAGGTAGTATTATCTACAGTCACTTTTTTCTGAGATAGAATACTTTCCTTTCAAGCAGCCCTGTATAGGCTAAAACATTTGATGCAAAATTTTCTTTGTTCAAGTGATGTGGCTTAAGATTGGTTTTTGTTCAAATCCAATTCCTTAATGTATTTTATTCCAGTTTTTAAAATTCATAATGCATTTTGTAAAATGATTAGATAGTCCTCAACAATGTTGTATTTTTATATAGACATTCTAAAACATTGCATAAAGAGAATATCTGATAGACAAGTAGAAAGGAAAAGAAAGACAAATCTATGTTCATTCTGATGTTAATTCCAGGCTTCTTTATGAGTGTGTAGATAATTTTTGTTCATTAAAGGATCCTATAATCTGGATTATGTAGTATTAACAGAAGCAAATTAAAACTTTTTAATATATTAATTGCCAAACCTTCAAACTTTCAGTTACATTAGGTTGTACTTTTCTCACCAATCTCTCTAATTTTTAATTTAAAGGAAATTATCCCCATCTTTGCTTAATCCTCAGTATGTAGTATGATTGACAGTTCCTAACTTTTTCCATACATGTATAAGGCTTTTAATAAGAAATTCAAGCCGAAATTGTTTATCGAACCCAATATAAACTTGGAAGTTATTGGAAAGCATTTAAAATTATTATAAAAATTTTCAAATTTTTATAAAAATAGAATAACTTAATAAATCTGATACTAGTATTGAACAGATTCAAGTAGCATTAGGATTTGTCACTCTTGCTTCATTTACCTTTTCTTTCTTTCTGAGATATTTTCAACAAATCTCACATGTCATGTTACTTCACTTTTAGACTGAATATATATTTTTTAAAATAGTTCCTATGAAACCTCAATATAATAATCCTAACTTAGTATATTTAACAATATCAGTCTGTGTTAAAATTTTGATTTTTTTAATTGGTTAGTTTGAATCAGGATCCAACAATGTCCATCTGTACCATTGGAATTATGATTCTCTTAATGTAGAACAGTTCTGGCTCCCCAAACATCCTCTTTAAATAATCTTCTTGCAATTAATATGTTGAAAAAATTGGGTTCCATGCCTTACAAAATTATCCACATTCTATATTAGCTGTTGATTCTTTATGATATCATTTTTCTCTACCCCCTGCAATTCATATGACCCAAAAATCAAATCTTGACAAGATATAGGTTCACATTTTGTTATTTATTTTCTAGTTGGGGATAAAAATGTTCATAACGAGAACTCTTTGTTTTGTCCTTTTGCTTATGAGGCAATACATATTTCTGGTTTTCCAGTTTTAATGATTCTAAGACTAATCAGTAGGGAAAGTAGTAACAGCCTCATAACTCCATTACAAAAATTGCTATTTTCCCCATTCTTAAGCTTTCATTTCTCAGCTCCTACCCAGTCCTATCTATTCAACTTTGTGATATGGAGGAAGAGACTCTGCAAACCATAATTGTCCAAGGCCAATTGGTTTCATTTAGGTCCTATTAATAGAGCTCTCCAGAACAAAACAGAAGAGGGGGCCATGTCTTGGTTAGTTATTGCTTGCTTGCTGTTTCTTTCAGCATTCTCCCAGTCATGGCCCATCATCATGGAAGCAGAAGCTGATTTCAGAAGACATTGACCCCTGGCTTCAGCTTTCATTTCTTTTTGTTGACCTTCCTTAGTCCAACACACCTTCACTGTGTTCCTTCCTCTGGGATAACAGTAACAGGCACTGCAAGAAGTTTGACTTGCAGCTTCAAGAGACAGCTCCTCCCAACTTCTGAGGAATCAGCAACCCTTGGGCAGTGCCTCCCCCTCAGAGTCTGGGTACCACCTCCAAGCCCCTGGAGACTAATGACTCCAGTCTTTTCCTTTCATGTTCTTTTAGCTGATAATGGCAGTTTTCAATCCCAGTCTGCCTTTTTCTCTTTCTCTCTCTCTCTCTCTCTCTCTCTCTCTCTCTCTCTCTCTCTCTCTCTTCCTTCCTTTTTTCTTCTTCTCAGTTGTCCTATACCTGTTTAACCAATTCATTTACTGTAACTGGGAAGATTCTGTTTCCTAATGGGAACCTGACTGATACAGTTGCTTGATAGCAGATAAAATCCTTGGAAACATCCTCAAAGACAGAACTCTAAGTTGTTTTTCTGTGCCTGGATTTGAAAGTAGTACTAATTGTATTAGTATTATGTAGAAATTAATACTATTATTATGTAGAAAACTAATTGTATATTGTAATACTAGAAAAGTAATTGTATATTGTAATTAATATTATATAGAATAATAATATCAATCTTTATAATACTGGTGGTATTAGTATTATATAGAAATCAGTATTCTCATTAGTAATTAGGAATCTCCCTTTTCTCTATAACACTAATACCATTACAATTAGTATTGTGTTGAAAAGAGATTTTTCTCTTTAGATCTCAATCTGAGCCCTCACCCCACTCCTACATCATAGAAAGAATAACCAGCTTCCTGGGATCTCATCACTTGGGAGAAGATCACCAAGCTAAACATTTAGGCTCTTGGACATTTATTATACAAAGTAGCTGTGTTTTGAAGTGACAAGTACCCACATTCAATAGTCTTTCATATTTCTTGTTGCCTTTAGCAGACAAGACTGACCAAAAAAGCCTGGAATACCTTTGGGCACAGTTTACTTTTTAAAAAATTTTTTGTTCTTCATAAGATAGAGTTCTATTGACCAATCACTGAGTGAGCCCTGCTTCAGCACTCTCTCACTCTATAATGACATAATAATCAACAGTTCTTATTAATTATTCCAGTACAGACATATATGTACATTAACCTAGGAATTGAAGTATTCATGTAATATTTAAACTTATTTACACACTAGAGATGTTGTAGCTTTTTTTTCTGACATTTTCTTTGGTTATTTTTTGCTGTTCCAGTGGTTTAGAATGACCACTAGTTTCAAGGATCTACACCTAGAATGTTTTCTAAATTTGGAAGGCACTTAATGAATATGAATTGATTGAGTACCAAGTGAATAAGTATCTTATTGAAAAATTGGATTTGACTTTATTGCAGATTTCAAGCTCCTCTCACCAATACAAGCTCTCAGAACAACATGGCTGCACATGTTCTGATGTACTGATGCTGTGAGCAGTGAGGCATAGTTAGTGTAATGCAAAATAAAAAATATTAAATGTTTTGTGACCCTGAAAATGTGCAGTTACTTTACATTCTCAAAAAAAAGCGGTTGCTTGCAGAAACACTATAGTTAGGCACTGTTACAAGGAGTTTACTTACACTTGTGTTAGTGGTTTCCTTGAAAATACTTGTCTCTATCTTCTGGGATTTTTCCTGTCTCCATCCAAAACATGAAAAGATCGTAAATATCAGAGTTTGTCTGAAACTCCAAATTCCATTGAAAATCTCAAACTCTAAAAGACATAAGAGAGCAGGTGCACTGCTGTTTATGATTTATGTCTTCAGGTGTTTAAATACACCCTCCTTTCCTTAAGGCTGTGAATAAAAGTGACCTTTAGGTCAAGCATAAAACTTCAAAATAAATCAGGGAAATGATTAATACTGTTAAAACACAGTCACAGAATACTTTTTTAAACCATGCATTTTTCTGTCTCAACTCTTGATAATTTTACTGTAAATCCTGAATTGAGTGGATGAATGTGCATGTAGGAAAATCCTGGTGTAAAATTTCTACCAGGCTCCTCATTTGTAAAAGGAAAAGTTCTGTTTCTGCCTTCACACACACAGAGGCTGAGAGGCCATGTTCTCAATGCTTGGAGTTTCTTTGAGAAGAATATCTACAAAAGCATAGAATATTTCAGGGATGTTTTGGAATATTGAAAGAAGTTAATAAGAAATATAAAAGCTCACATTACCATAGCTAACTTCCTTCCGGGAGCCTCTTTCCATATACTAAAAATCAATAAGAACAAGTTTGTGGTTTTTAATTATTACATATATGTACATAGAGGGTGAATTAAAATAGGAATGATTAGTATTGGAGGCTATATATGAAGGGTATGAGCTAAAATACTTGTAAGTGCTTAATGCTAGATTTTCTTTTTTTGAGCTTTAAATTCCTTAGCTTTTAATTTTTTTTTTCTAATTCTGGCATGCACATCTAAGAGAACTGTTTTGTCTGTGGAAATACCTCATTTGAACAAAGATGGAATCAGAAAAGAAAGAAAAAATCTGTAGGTAGAAAATTTTGCAACCCTGCTGAAATTAATTTGAGTAATTTGGAGAAATGTTTATTCATCACAGCAGTTTCAGAGATGTATATCATTATCAATTGGCCTGTTCCTATGGTGAACAGAAGTGAAGAGAAAGAGCTTTCTGAGAGTAAAGTGTTTCACCACAGGGACTCAATTAACTCTTTCTGAACAGTGGGTCTTATGGATAAGGCAACCTCCTGTATGGTGCTAAGTGGTTTCCTGGAGACTAGGAGAAGTTAATTTATCAGACTGCGCTATAATAACAAAAAAATTAGACCATAATTTCTATTTGCTTCAATTGATTTCTAGAACATATTTTGCTTGTATAATCACAAATCCCAAATTTAAAGCAAACAAACATATTTGCACATGCCATAAAAAGTGGTATTTATGGAGGAAAACAAATGAAATACTTCACAGGAATGCACATTTTTTCCCATGCTTTTTTCTTATCTGAACATGACAGGCATTTTTGCTTCCTCTTTAAATGATCATTTAGGTTTTGCTTAGTCAATGTCATTTAATCTATTCTGAAATTGCTTGAAGAAGTCATTTTTAAAAGGTGAAAGGTTTTAGTGTTCTTTGTTTACAATTAAAATACTAAGATATAACAATGCAAGGATATTTAGTCAACCAGATATCATTTTATATTTTATAAAATTTTATATTTCATAACCAGAAGAGAAAAATATCTACACAATTTGCTTTATTTTCTTAAATTCTTTTTGACTTCTGAATTTTAGTAGGCTTTATTTATTTACCCAGATAAACTCACTTTTTGTCAAGTTTTGATAATAATAAATCTATGACTCCTAGAAAGTGTGTTATGTCTTCCAAAAATAAATAGTTTATGTAAATAACGTAAGGTCTAATTAGTCTTATCCATTTCATTCTGAATATGTTTATTCATCCCCTAAAACTTAGTATGTGTAGATATGTGTATATATGTGAATATATACACATGTATAACACACACATATATGCAAAAATGTACATATTCATATATATGTATATAGCTAGGTAGACATACATGACCCTTTCATATTATACTGCATATGATATTTATAAGATTTTAAAGTCATAGTGGGCATTTCGTCCTTTCTTTTTGGGATTGCCAAATACCTGCAGCAAGAACAGACATTATACCCATTCTTTAAGATAGTGTCGTACTTTACTGAATCATGAACTAGTAAGACAATCTTGTCATTGTAATCAGTAGTATGTTTGTACTTTTGTGTTTTAGATCTCACTGATACCACTTCTCTCTAATTTGTTCACAGAATACTGGTGTGAAATAAATTTTTGAAATTTAATGAAAAGAGCTGAAATAATAGCTTTGAAAACTAGCAAAGCCTAAGACTATGGGTAGTTTATTTAAAAAGATCTATGTGTGTGTGTGTGTGTGTGTGTGTGTGTGTGTGTGTGTGTGTGTGTGTATTATATTATGGAATTAAATACATCACAATTATTTTGACATTATTATATGTTAAAAATCTATCTCTATATACCCATCAAATTATTTAAAAAAACTGCTCCTCTCCATTTAATAGGAAGCATGATGTGAACCCAGATCCTCAAAGTTGTAGTTCCTTTTTTGTCTACTTATTTCTCCACAAATGCTTGCATTTAAATGGTAAAAGGAAAAAAATATCATGATAATGAAGACTTGACAAATAAGTGGGTTTATTTAGGTGAATAAAACCTACTGAATTCAGAAATCTCAAAAAGAACTTAAGATGAAATGAATTATGTAAATAAACAATAAACTCAACTAAACATACTATGTTGCTGCATCTTAAATTTTAATTTTAATTAAAGAACACTTGAAACCTTGCACATATTTAAAAACATTTTTTTCTTTTTCTTTTTTTTTTTAAAGAGAGAGTGAGAGGAGAGAGAGAGAGAGAGAGAGAGAGAGAGAAAGAGAGAGAGAGAGAATTTTTTTTAATATTTATTTTTTAGTTCTCGGCGGACACAACACCTTTGTTGGTATGTGGTGCTGAGGATCGAACCCTGGCTGCACGCATGCCAGGCGAGCGCGCTACCGCTTGAGCCACATCCCCAGCCCAAAAAACATTTTTTTCTTTAAGTAAATTCAAAATACATTGAGTTATTGACTGAAGTATCCCATAACAAATTTTCATATATTAGAAAATGGAAATGTGGGAAAAGGAAAAATGAAAATCAGAATGCTTATACTGTCACTTAAAATTATTTTTAATATTTATACACTGCCAAGAGTCACTTAAAATTAAATGGATCCTGTTATTCTTGCTAGAATACGAATTATGACATAAATTTATTAGTTTCAATCTCTGTTCATTTTCATCTCCCAAAATTATGGCTTATTTTTGTGACTTCTGTTTCATCTTTACCTCTGTCTTTGGTGAGGTGAGAGGAGGAGAGGCTGGGGAAAGATAATTCCAATCATGAACTGCATAATGACCTTTCAGCCAACAAAAGGTCACATATATGTTTTGATCCCCTAAGATTACATTGCCTAGTGACATCTTAGCCATCACAGTTTGTGTAAGGACATAGCCCGTTGTTAGCCCCATTATGGGATTACCTAATGATGCCTTTTTCCTTTTTCAGAATGTATTCCCATCGATAAAGGACATGCTTGTGTATTTGTTTTTTTTAAAGAGTGCAATGACATTTCTTTTGCATAAGGCAGGAGAAAAAAGTTAAGAAAAGTCAATAATGGACCTCTATGAAATCCAATAACAATGAAAATAAGAAGAAAAATTAAAACAAGTGAAAACAAGATGTGTCTCAGATTAACTGAAATGACAAAAAGTTACCTATAGATATTCAAGTCAAATGCTAGCATTCAATCAAATGCTAGCAAAACAAAGACACTGAAAAAATAACCCTGCACATGTATTTCAGTTTTGGTAAAATATGTCTTTATATGTTATATTAATGTTATATTTCTTTATCCCAGAATCCTACTAGAAATTTAAAGTTATCATCATTCTAGAGTATTTCAAAGGAAACTCTCTATAGCATAAATATCTACTAACGGGCATGTGCTGATCCTAATAATAATAGTAGAGTAATAAAACAAGTATATATGACTTTGCTATTAATATCACATTTGAGATTATTTTCCAAGGGCATTAAACAATCAAATCAAATTTTTAGAGGTATTATATGACAGCAATGCTTAAAGCAAATCTAAAGAAATGAAAATCATTTTCCTAGCCTCCCAAAAATTCATCTATATTTTTATCTGCTACTTGTTAGCAACAGTGTAAAATTTTATAAGTGGTCATAAATTGTCCTCAGGATATGAGAAAGGAAAGGGACATGATAAACATGATAAACACTAAATACTAAAACTTGACATGTTCTAAAAAAAAGTAGCACCTCCTTAGACCTGAGAAGATCATGCCTTAATCACTTTGCTTGAGGAAAAAAACAAAAAAACAACAAACAAACAAACAAACAACAACAACAAAAAAACAACCACTATTGCATTTCCTGTGGCACCTCTCCTGGTGGGGCAAGTTTTGGCAAGTTAAAGGGCCATACCCACTTAGAGACCTTCGCCCTCTTCCAGACTAACTGGAACCGTGAAAATCTCTGCTGCTCTCAGTGGACAACTAACTGGCCAAAGTCATAATAACCAGTAGTAGTGTGAAGTCTAAATCTGCGTCTAGTTCCACAACTTGTGTTCTTACCCACTTTCACTACAGAATTTACAGTTAGTGCAATGTTGTTCTTAAGAAATTTTATGTTAAATTGAAATATGCCATACTATTAAGAACATGGAAACATAATGATATTATTTTAAATCTCTCAGTGCTTTGGTATTTTGGTCTTTATTACTCTCAAGATTTCTACTGATACCTTGGCTCAAAAACTGATAATATATAAACCAAACAAAAAACAAAACTGATGAAGTTCTGTCAAAATTTAACTAGCAAGTGCTGTACAATTGTAAGCAATTTGACTTGATGACTAGAATACCAGTATATTAGCTCTCAGTTGATGCAACAAATACCTGAGATAATCAAGTTGTCAAGACATAAGATGTATTTTGTCTCAAAGCTTTAGAGTTTTCAATCCAAAAATCAGTCCATTGGCCCTGTTGCTTTGGACCAGCATGGTGAGAATGCAGTGGGGTAAAATTCCTCACCTCATCGCAGGGAAACAAAGGAAAAGAGGGGGAGTCCAGGGTACCAAAAACCTCTTTGAGGGTATGCTTTAAGTGACCCAAAGTCCTTCAACTTGGCCCCATCTCCTGAAAGCTCCATCATCTTCCAATAGCATCAATATTTGCAGCAAGTCTTTACCACAGACACCTTTAGGAGATACTTAATAGTCAAACAAGTGCAATGTGCTATATGGTCCAAAAAACAACAAAACAAGCAAATAAAAACAATAGTTTAATTTTGTTTTAGCAAATATCAGGCATCGTGCATCAAGACGTTAGATCCATATTCTCCACTAAATTACACCAGATTTCTTTTGCTTAGTGTTTCTGTAAGTCTCATTTTTTCTATTCTTTTATCTTTATACAATTTGATAATGTTTTGATTGGAATATTTCAACCTTTTCTGTTTTATAATAATATGGTCCATTACTCTTTTGCATCATTATTCTTGAGAAGTGAGCCACTTGCCTAGTTGCTATTACTCAAAAGGTCATGCACTTTTCTACATACTTCTGCTCTTCAAATGTATTCTTTGGTTTTATTTTTAGATCCTGCTTTAGTCAACATTTTGGCTACTGTGACCAAATGACCTGATAAGAATAATCTTAGAGGACAAAAAGTTTATTTGGCTCTCATTGTTTCAATGGCCTCAGTACATTGATGGTCTACTGCATTGCATGGTGCCCCCGAGGTGAGGTGGAACATTAGGGGAGAAGGTGTGTGACACAGGAAAGCAGCTCAGGACATGACAATTAGGAAGCAGAGAGAGCTCAGCTCAACAAGAAAAAAAAAAGTCCCAAAGTACACCCCCAGTGACCTACCTCCTCCAACCACACCCAACCTTCCAATAGTTACCATCCAGTTAAACCATTCAAGTGAATTGACACACTGATTAAATCAGGTTAAGAATCTCTTAACCCAATTATTTCATCTCTGGGTGCTCTTGTATTGTTTTACATATGAGCTTTTGGGGGCATCTCATATCTAAATCAAAATAGGTTCATAGAGATTATTGAATGCATGACTTTATATTTTTCAAAATTTTGCAAATTTCTCAGTCAGTAGCTATTCAAATATATTTACTCCTTAATTTACCTGACTCTTCGAGGGCTCCAATTACATCTGTCTTTTTTATGCTCTGTAATGTGATTTCTTTGTGCTGTCTGAGCATTGTTCCTTGTACTTTTATCTCACCTGATTCTGCAGTTCACTCCCAATTCTCTCTTTTGCTATGCCATATCTCCTCCTGAATCTATCTTAATTTTTAAAATTTCTTTTTTTTTTGCTTTGTTTTATTTTTGCTATCATACTTGGAATTGAACCTAGGGCCTTGTGCATGCTATGCAAGAATTCTACCACTGAGCTACATCACTAGACCAATATTTTATTTTTTACTTATTCATATCTAATTTAGTTGTTTTCTATAAATATTATTTTATAAGATTTTTCATCTACTTATGAGCTTATTTATCACAGATATTTTAAATTCTGTGAGTGCCTATTCTGATTCTGTTTCTAATATCCTAGTTTGTTGTTGTTGTTTGTGTTTGTGTTGTGAGTGCATGTGCTAGGTTGTAGCTGTGTGCCTGTGTGTGAATCTGTTACTTGGTATAGCTGGTAATTTTGGGTTGAATATTCTGATTTTTTTAATGACAAATAATAGCATTTTGGATAATATGATCTTCCTCCTGAGAGGACTTTTCTTTTGATAGACTGATGAATATCTATGGGAAATTATCTTAATTTGATTAAGTTAGGTTAGAACTTATTTTATTATTCTACTCATCTCTGATTTACTCTTCCTCTCAGAATATTATTCTCTGCTGAGGGCCATTACCAAGTAGAAATGACGCATCAAAATTTCCTTGCCAGCGTACCCCATGTTAATGATTTCGCTGTTGACATTGCATGTAAGGTGACCTTGCTCAAAGACCAAGGCGGATCCGGGTTTAGAGCTGATCCAGGTTTGAGGAAGTATCCCGGTCCTTGGGTTTAGGGCGTTCCCCGTTTAAGATAAGGGTTTTAGGGAAGTTCGATGTTGAAGATTATTGCTGCCGGGATTAGGGCGTTCCTGCTGCCTGAGCTCCCATTGAGCTCTCGTGAGACTCAGAGAGCATTTTGGGAAGAAAAGCCTCGTGGAGGAGGTGAATTGGGTGGCAGCAGAACTGGGATTGCCCCAGAACGTGTGTGGAGGCCGGTGTGAGTTCGGGAATAAAGATTTGCTGTTTGAATCTACAAAGCTGTGTGGGGGCTCGTGATTCTGTGCCCAGCCAAGACTGCGGCATTTGGTGGCCCGCACGGGGAACGAACCCGCGACCTTGGCGTTATCAGCACCAAGCCCAAAATGCTCTCTGAGTCTCACGAGAGCTCAATGGGAGCTCAGGCAGCAGGAACGCCCTAATCCCGGCAGCAATAATCTTCAACCTCCAACTTCCCTAAAACCCTTATCTTAAACGGGGAACGCCCTAAACCCAAGGACCGGGATACTTCCTCAAACCTGGATCAGCTCTAAACCCGGATCCGCCTTGGTCTTTGAGCAAGGTCACCTTACATGCAATGTCAACAGCGAAATCATTAACATGGGGTACGCTAGCAAGGAAATTTTGATGCGTCATTTCTACTTGGTAATGGCCCTCAGCAATTCTCCAGTGATCCCAAATGAGAAACTGTGGTGCTTACTGGGCACTGTCTCATAGCAAGTCTTGATCTACATCTATTTTCTTCTTTAAGAGCATGGAATTTTGTCTTATTTCACTTTTCTTTTCAAAAGTTTTCAGTTTGCTCTTTAGCCTTTTTTTCTGTGTAATTTAAGAATTCAACAAAGTGGTGAATTAAAATTATTCAATATCAGATCACTTCTTTGAGCTCACTTCTTGATCAACTCTTAGTTCATACATATTTATTGCTATGATAATCCTAATTCCATTTTCTGCTTCTCCAGTCTGGTAAACTTGTTAAAGTTTCTCCTCCTCTGACACTGTTTGTACATGTCTGTCTCACTTCCTGAAATTCAACATTATAATAATAATTGGAAACATTTTTCAGGAGACAATTGGCTTCTGAGCTCTCTAGGACTTCCTTTTTTCTAGATTTTCTGTTTTCTATGGTATTAGGCCCTTGAGTCCTGAATGCTTTGGCATCTCAGCCAAATTTTCAAACTGTTTTTTCCCCCTAACCTAGAATGCCCAGAAACTAAGAATTTTAGATGGGAGCATTGGTTGTCTACAAGATAAAATACCATATCCCAAAACATGTCTCCAGGAAAAATTTTATTAAAGAGAAGTATTAGTTTCTATTCTGGTGGTGGAGATTTTTATCAGTAATAGCACTGAAAAAAAAGACTTTCTGTTTCAATGAATTGCTTAGCTCGCTCTCTCTCTCTCTCTCTCTCTCTCTCTCTCTCTCTCTCTCTCTCTCTCTTCCTCAGTGCTGGAGCAAGAGGACTTTGATAAGATGTAGAGTGAATATGAAGATATCTTGAAGGGAACGTAATCACATGCTTGATAAATTGTAAGGTTAGGAAGATAGAGAAAAAGTACTTAAGTTGTGTTACAGTGATCATTTAGTTGATTTCAGAATTATTAGATTTTAATAATCAAATTCTGATACATATAGAATCTACTATTTTCTTATTATTAGAAATAATATATAAGCCTCAAATCTTGAGATAAGTTCCTATGGCCAATGTTTACTTAATGTAAGCTCAGCTTTCATACAACACAGACATCATAAACTGTCTGAAAAAGTGCTTACTGAAGAGTTTTGAAACAATTTATTTGTTTCTAGCACTGTGTCTACAACAAATCCCATATGTTGATAATTAACTGTATAAAAATCCTTTATTCATATGACTTCTTCCTATATATAGAAAACACATTAATTTTCATAAAAAAAATAGACATACTTTTTAAGGAACAAGGGATACTTTTTTATGGAAAGAGTACCCATTGAATTTGTCTGCGTATTTATGTTTATGTGGCTTGCTATTTATTATTATACATTTACTTATGCACTTAAATATATATTTATATTATGTACATATGAGTTTAGAACTTATCATCTAACATAATAATAAACAAATCAAAGACTTATGTTTTCTAGATGTCCATAAACAATAATACAAAAAGAAAATCTCTCAATTCTCTGATGATGATACGTGATGACATGTTATTGTGACAAAAAGTAATGTATAGACCTCCATATTCCCACGGTGCACACTTAAAATCACTATATGTTATAATGAAAGACAAATCTATCCTTTATGTGCTACCATTAATGTTTATGTGCTATTCTTAATATTTGTCATTTGTGAATCCCCATCTTGAATAGTTTTTAAAGGTGAGTGAGCAAATGTTTCTGTTTTCAGGTGGAGCACCCCTTTGTACCTACCATGTGTTTGTGCACATGTTGATTTCCATAAAAGAAGCAAGTGAGAAATAACATCACACTTGATTGAGCATAGTTGTGAAGACACATTATTTTCCATTGAACATATGTCTAACTTGTGTGAATTCCAATTTCTTTATGGAGAAGTTGTATTAACTGTGTAATTCCACGTCTTGAATACTGCCTAACTGCCTGCATTTTATTAATATGTGATTAAGTAAATGTTGACTGAGCTAGGGCTCAGACTAGAAGATTCTCAGTGAAATAATAAGGACACCAAATGTGGCTTATGTAAGAATTGAACTAAGCATACTTCGCTTTCCAGAGATTAAGATACAGGATTTTTAAGGAAGAAAGTCACAGAGTTTAAGGCCTACCTACTTCCTGTTTTTTTTTGTTTTTTTTTTTTTTTAATAAATTGAAATTGCCCAAGATAGATTCAGTGTTCAAAAAATTTCCTGTGACATGAACATGACTGGAAAAATAATTTTCGACATTAAATTTGGTGAACTGTTGAACTTTGTTAATATTTTTTGCAGTGTTCAATTTAATTTTAATAAATTGCATAGCTTTGGCAGTAAAGTGAAGTCTAAAGATTGAAAGCCCGAATAGGTCAAAGGAAAAGTTAGCTTGCAATGCAAGCCTGTTAAAATACTAACTAGAAAATTAGGCAGGAAAAACAGTTTAAAAAAAAATTGTGAGTATCTTTGATCATCAGCTGGTTGAAAAGAAGTAAAATGACAAACAGGAAATTACAAAGAATAACTATTTTGACTGTAGTGGAAATAGTGACTTAGGTAGCCACATTTCAAACTAAATGCAGAGTATTTTCCAAGAATTTAAAGAAAAAATATCCAGATGTCTAAACGTTCTACTCAATGCAGCTTTTATTTGGAAGTTTGGCAAGCCTTCAGAAAACTAGTAGTCAAGTGTAGCTGGAATATTTTTTGCAGTCTATTTACATAATTTCATACATATTTTATGCTTCTGCGTTACATTTTTAGCTGTAGCCATATTTAATTTTAGGTTTTCTGCAAATGTTATAAATGTTTGCATGAATTATTTTATTAGTTCCCAACAAAATGCTTTGAGAATAAATCCAATACTTAAACCTGTGAACAACTATTGCAAGCAGTGGTGTAGACAAACTTACATAATTATATCATTAAGTTCTCTATTATGTGCCTCCATGTAATTGCACCATTCTGCTTTCAAATAGAAAAAATTCTATCTTGATGAAGAAAATTAAAAAGTTCTATTTATAGGTTTACATAAACTTGTGTTTATTTTCAGACTTTAAAATACTATATTAAGGAAAATCACTTTATGCATATATTATAGCATATTGGACACTGTAGCTTAGTTTAATTGTGTAATAAAATCTCCTTTAGAAAATTTTCATTATGAAAATATACAAATACAAAAACAAGCAGCTATTCAATAAGTGATTGTAGGAACAGCAACCAAAAAAAATAATTCATTTACTTGTATTCTCTTAATAACTTGATACTGCTTGTATTAGGTACTACCACTATAACAACAATCAATAACAACAAGAACAAAAAAGCATTAGGAAAAAAATGGGTGTGATTAATTTGGAATATGATGACATTTTCAAGTGCCACATTCATTTATTGATAGATGGATGCAAGAGTCATTTCTTACATAATACTAAAATAAAACAAAAGAAGTAGAAGAAATAATTTTCTGAGCTTGGATAGCTGAAGTTGAGTCTAGGCTGCAAATATATAAGCTTCTTAGTTGTAAGCAACAGAAATCAGTGGCTTCAACCAGTAATCAGTGTTGGAAATATATATTACAGTTCTTGCATGCTTTCGGAATTCTAGAATATTGGCATAAAAAATGGTCAGGAGGAAAAAAATCTATGTAGATTTAATTTCATCATAGAAATTTTTCATTAACAAACTCCCCTGTTAGCATTATTTGAACCCTGAAGCTGCAACATACACCATTAATTAAAAGGGCACTGGATGCTGGAATCATGCTCTGGCACTGCAAAAACTATTTCAAGTTAATATAAAGATATCATGGATTTTGCACTCAGTGTTTTTATTTTGACATCTCTTAAAAGTTTGTCAACTTCAAATAAAAATTCAAAAGTGACTTCAGAGTAAAATGCATTGGAAGGGAACAATAAATTATTAGTGTGTCTCAATCTTTTTAATTCATTCTCCCTTTGATGAACAAATATGTTTCATATCATCATAAATTCATTTCACACCATATAATAAATTATACCCCCTGACAACTAAAAGATAAATCAATCAAAACAATAGTTATTTTAGAAAATGTTTTCCCAAACTACCTGAACCTCTGAAAACATGTATATGCCTTCTTATGGGACCATTTCTATCTTGCATTCCTTGTACCAGTTCCTGGCTCCTATTCCTTCCATTTAATCATTTAAAATTAATTCAAATTTAAAGTGAGCATTTAAAACCAGTTATTCAAACACTGCAAGGAAATTGAGGTGGAAGGGGACAAAGGAATGTCTTAGGATAAAAAACTTTGAAAGTCAACATGATTGAAATAACTCATTTGAGAACAGGACAGTTTAAGAAGCATCATTAAACTACAATCAAGATATGATACATTCACACTGGATTAGGGTAGGCACTAAGTCCAATATGACTGATATCGTTGTTAGAATAGAACATTTTTTTTTACACAAAGACGCAAACAATATTTGAAAACACAGAGACACATTTAGGGAAGAATATCATGTAAAAACAGGGGTAGAAATTGTAACAAAGAAGCTACATATCAAGGAATTCCAAGGACTGCCAATAATCACCACAGCCTAGCGAGAGGAAAGAAGAAGTCTTACCTAGAGCCTTCAAAGAGCATCTGTAAAAGAAAGCTGTGGGAATTGAACAGAAACAAGCCCAGAGAGAGGCCAAGTGGGCTGCAACCAGCAATCCCATAGATACATAGAGAGCTACATAAGCCCTTTGGAGAATCACAATGCCACGTGCCCCAGGTGTAGGACAGGGAACTAACATGACTTGTTTGCCCAGTTGGATTTTGGTACCATCTTGCTTTGGTATCATCTCTTCCTTCTATGAGCGATTTCTCCCTTTTGGAATGGAGATGTCTCCTCTTTGTCATGATATATTGGATATACATAACTTGCTTTTGATCTTTAGAGGAGCTCACAGCCAAGAGTTAGCCTTGCTTCTCAGATGAGATTTCGGACTTTGACATTTGGAGATACTGGAACTATTAAGACTATAGGGTTTCTTGGAAATGGATTGTATTTTGTATTATAAGCTGGACATGAGCTTCTGGGGTCCGTGGTGGAATATTATGGTTTGGATATGAAGTATCCCCCAAAAGCCCAAGTGTAAGACAATGTAGGAATGATCAAAAGTGAAATGATTATAGAGTATGGAAACCATAACCTAGGCAGTGGATTAGCTTATTTGATGGATTAATAATTTAAATGGATTAATAGGTGACAACTGTAGTAGGTAGGACATGGCTGAAGGAAGTAGGTCACTGGAGGAAGTAGGTCACTGCAGGAATGTCTTTGGGGTTTATATTACCCCTGGCTCTTTCTGCTTATTGGTTGTCAAGAACTGAGCAGCTGGCTGTCATTTGATACACCATTCTGCCATGATATTCTGTCTCATTTCAGTCTCAGAGCAATGGAGTTGGCTGACCATGGACTGAATCTCTGAAACCATGAGCTATATTAAACTTTTCCTCCTCTAAGTTGCTCTTGTTGGGTATATCATTCAGAGTGACACAAAGCTGACTAAAATAGAGAACGACCATGACAATAACTTGACTTTGGACTTCTAGATTCTAGAACAGTAAGAGAATAAATTTCAGTTGCTATACATCACCCAGTTTGTGGTAATTTGTTATAGCAGTCCTAGGGAAATTAATACAGTACATATGAAGATAATTAACATACCACCTAAATGCTACAATCTTGAAGATGAAAATGAGAAATAAGTGTACATTTAGCATTCACTGACAAAGAGCCTGATTCAGATTTCAAAAATGTTATTCCCTTGAAAAGATTCTTACTGTATTAGGAAAAGTCTCCAGCAATCAGCCTTAGGATATTCTGCTAGTTGTTTATATTTCTTTTTCTTCAACTCTACACACTCTAGGACAATACATCGTCAGATAACAATTTGACTCCTTGTTCATTGCTGTTGTAGAAAAAAATGCCTTTAACCATTTGAACTTGAAGTTTATAGTTTCCATAGCAATGATACCTCACTAAGAATTAATAAATTGAAGGCAGTGGTTGTCTGATTTTGTAATTGAGGATAACACTTGAAGAAGAACAGTAAGCCTAAAGGGACTTATAGAAGGATTATATGACCTTAATTCCTACTTCCAGGTGTTTTGTAAAAATTGTATAACATGTAGTACTCTACATGCAAAAAGAAAAAAAAAAGTGATGATCTAAGAGTTGGAAAGGTTTTTAGCTTTACAAGGTTTTATTTTAAAAAATATTTCTAGTGCTGAAAAAAAAAGTTTTAAAACTGCTGTTCCACCATAGCCAAAGTTCTATCCCTTCAGATCATAATGAAAGAAAATAATATGAGTTAAAACAAAGAGTTAAGTAGTAAAATATTAACTTTTAATAGAGAATGAAAACAAAAGGATATATAATGTAATTGCTAGAATAAACAATAAAGCAAACAGAGACAATTCCTCTCCACCAAACAAAATAAAATAGTCTAAAGCAAGAAAAAAAATTGGAACCAATGATCAATGACTATAAAGAAATAAAGAAAAAGGAAAAGCATGAAACATCTCATTAACATATAGACTTAAATCAATCAGTATCAATAATTATGCTAAATATTAGTAGACTAAACATTCCCATAAAAATACAGAGATGGCTAAAATGAATAAAAAATTAAGGCATAACTTGCCTAGATTAGATACAGTAGCTATTAATGTGCTTTAGACAGTACTGTCAGGCAAAGATAGATATTTCAATTGATAAAGAAATCAGTTCATCTGAAAAACAAAAGATTGATAAGTGTTTATAAATCTTATAGCAGAAATATACACGAAACAAATGTTAATAGAATGGAAATTATAAAATAATTTTATAAAGAGAAAATTTTGTCATCACAGAAAATTTAATACTACTCTTGGCAAATAATAGAAAAACTTGACAAAAATTACAACAGACATAGAATATATGATCAACAGCATCAACTATATTGAATAAATTACTGTTTGAAAACTTACATATTACAATGGTAGAAAACATATGCTTATGTATTTGTATGGTATGATCACCAAGGTATGGTGTATGTTGGCCATAAAACAAGTTTTAATGAACTTAAAAGGATTGAAGTCTGAATATATTCTCTGACTCAAAAATTTTAATCAGAAATAAGTTAAAATAACATAGTTAGGGAAACTAAAATTATTTTGAAATTAAACAATATACTTGAAATAAATCATGGGTAAAATAATATATAAAATTAAAAAATATTATATATGCATAAAATCTTTGAAAATTCTATAAAAAATACAAGATCTAAAAATTGAATTCAGCAAGTTCATGGAATAAATACTGTAAAACAATTCAATTATATTTTTTACTAGCAGTGAAGTTTTGGAAAATAAAATTATAACATCAAAAACAAAATGTTTAACAATAAATTCATAAATAGACACATATTATTTCTTAAACAAAACATTGTTGGTAAACATTACAAAAAACCTAAATAAATACAAAGAGACACATGTTCATGGATGAGAATGCTGAGTATCATTAAGGTGTCACTTATCTTCAAGTTGCCTTATAGATTCAACATAATTCTAAACACAACTCAATCTACTTGCATATAGAAATTGTTAAGATTGTTCCAAATTATATATTGAACCATAAAAAAACCAATCTTGACTTTAGGTCTTATTATAAAGCTATGCTAATCAAAATATCATGATATTATCATGAATAAAAGAAAAATTCAAAAAACTCATACTTACGTAGCATTTTATTTTTGTTAAAGATGGTAAGACAATGAGACTGGAAAAACAAAAATCTATACAACAAACAGTACTTGGATATTTTGATAGACATATGGGGGAAACATGAACCTTGAGTTTATCATACACTAGACACAAATATTAAAGCTGAAACATAGAGCTAAATGGGAATGATAAAACCATAGTGTTTAAAGTAAAGCATGGAATATTTTATGACTTAAGTATTTTTTTTAAATGTTTTCTTGAACGTATCACATGAATCAATAATTTAAAAAAACTGATGAAGGTCAGCAAAATAAAAACTTTGTTTAATCTAAGTACACACTTAAAAAATAGGCACACAACAGACTAATGAAAATGTACACGATATATACATGTATATATTTGTCACATCTGTGTATGTACATATATACATATATGACAAAGATGTTGATATTCTGAATATATAAATAGTTTTGATAATGTAACAATAAAAATACAAAACTCAATAAAAATTAGGTAAATAATTGAATACATACCTCATAAACAAAAATGTAACAGAACTGATAAGCACAACAGAGTGTTCAGCAATGTTGGTTTTAATGGATATAAAAGTTAAAACACAACAAAATAATATTACACAGGCTTTACAATGTCTAGAATTTAAAAGATCAAAAAGTACAAACTTTAGCAGTTATGTGGAAAATGGAAGTCTCTGAATCAGAATGTAAATTGGTACAATTGCTTTGGAAAATGCCTGGCTGTTACTTAACAAAACTCAACACAGGATCATGTGTGATCCTGCAATTCTACTTGTAGGCATTTAATCGAGAGAATGAAAACATGTTCACAGACAAACTTGCACTTGGAAGTTCTTAGCAGTTTAATTAATAAAGCTCAACATTATCAACAGCCCTTGTGTATATAAATAGGAAAATCTTTAGCAAATTTAATGCAATTGTATAATATAATAGTAGTCTGCCATACAAAAGTAACAGACTCCTGATAACCACTCACCATCACTGAAACTAAAAAAATACTAAGAACAAAACAGTCTTGCACAAGAGTATGCACTTTAAGATTTTTTAATTTATATGAAATTCTAGAACAGGAAAAACTTAACTAGGGTGGGAAAAGGTCAGGGCAGTGGTTTTTCCTTGGTGGGTGTAGGGATTAACTGGGAAGGGAAATGAAAGAACTTTTGTGGTTGAGAGTAGTTCTCCATATTCCAATGGAGGATTGGGTTTTATGTGTGCATGCCTTTGTTAAAACTCAGCAAATACACACACTCAAGATGTTTTGTATTTAATTTTATTGAACTTTGACATACAACTATACAAATAATGATATGATAATGATGTGCTTGCACAAATGTTTTGGTGGAAACACTAGTGATTGAGAGATGGGCATTTATATATGTATATACACAAAATGAAGTAGCATAATAAAGTTTAAAAAAATAAAATGTGTGTGGTAGAAATATGAATATCTCAATTTTTAATTTTGCTGTGCTTAAAATTTTTTTTTTATTAAAAAATAATTGGGAAAAAATCCCCTTTCAGATAATAAACACTTTATTTGTACAGTAGACTTGGTGATGCATCATCTGTATCTCCCTTCAATGAAGTGCTTGTTTCCTACCATGGTTGGACTGTAGAAGACTTCAGTTCTGAGCCTCTTAGGAATTGCCTCAGCTGCAGAGAACTTCCTTACCTGAGCTCTCACATTTACCTAGACCATCCACAACTGAGGTGGAAAATACAGAGGCCAAGACATTTGTCAGGCCATTTCTAATCCAGAAGTCACATTCTCTTCCATAGGTATTGGTCCCAAAGATACTCTGGTATATTCAAATCTCTCTAAAGTGTCTCTCAGAGTCTGCTTCCTGGAAAATACAACCTGTGACAGGTAATTGATTGAGTTGATTAAAAACCTTTTATATACACTTAAAAATATTGATTAGAAAATGTTTAGAGTTAATATTATGCCAATCATTTAATGCCACTTTTAGTGGCATTTTTTATAGGCTTTTTTATAATTAAAAATAATGTTCAATGTGTACATAATTCTATTTCTAATTTTTAAGAACTCTTGATTTAATTTTAATTTTGGAGGCTATTTCTGTTTCTTTCTTTAATCTGTTATTAGGTTTTCAAGCAAATGTATGATCCCATGATCATACTATTAGGCCTTGTTTGGCAAAAATGTAAAATGTTATAATTTCATAACATTCTTGATTTTCTAATTGTCATCTCCTCTTTCTCTACATCCTCTTCGTCTATTTCTCTTGTGAGTTTTTTGAATTTCCGATTGGACTTGCATTTCTTTTTTTTTTTTTTAAAGAGAGAGAATTTTTAATATTTATTTCTTTTTAGTTCTCGGCAGACACAACATCCTTGTTGGTATGTGGTGCTGAGGATCGAACCCGGGCCGCACGCATGCGAGGCGAGCGTGCTACCGCTTGAGCCACATCCCCAGCCCCTTGGACTTGCATTTCACATACAAATTTTAGTTTGCAGTGCTCCTTTGATTTGTGATTTTAGTGGTGATTATCTCTAGAGATTCGGATACTTTGTAAGAACGTTGCTTTCCTTTCTACATGTCTCAATTTTTCGAACCAGGAATATCAACAGGTATATTCTTAGTTCAAAACCTCTCAGTTTCTACATACAATGTGTTGAAAACTGAAGAATCTGAGATTTAGCAATACTTGCAAATGAGCAGTGAGCCTGCCACAATTTCATAGATGTTAGTAGAAGATGCAGAGAAAAGGTTTTGCAGCTCCCAACAGAGAAATCATCATATACTTCATTGTCATGTCAGTTTCACTCACTCTCACAGTCCCATGGGGAAGCATGGAGTGGCCCAGATAGCCAGTTTGCATCACATCTTGGGAACCAAACCTTGGGAAATCCAAATCTTCTAAAATGGGCTTCAAGCTCACATGCCCAGGAATCTCCCAAAGGAAGGCAGGTTTGCTTGCTCTGCAGTCTCATTTAAAAAGATAGTTCAAATAAATAGGCTATCAATTGCTTATTTCCAAAATATAAGAAGAAACATGAAAAACCCTCAGAGAATTGCTTTCCACAGAGTGAATTAGTTTCCTTAATGAACGGTGCTTTTTGTGGGATATGGTTGCTGCTTCTGGTTTCACAATCATTGTTTGTTGCTACAGCATCAATTTCTGTTACTTTCTGCTTTCTTTACTTTCACTTCCAAGTATCTGAGAGGTGCCTCTCTGTCCTAAGTCAATGCCTCTCTCCTAGAAACAATGCCAGACAAGGCAATCTTTTATTCTTCCTGTATTCATTCAAACTTTTCCCTTATTTCACCAGTAAGCAATTCTGAATCAATATCAGACATATTCTAGGCATTTCCCCAGCTGTGTAGCATTCTCATTTTTTGCCAGATATAAATTTACTTCTATTTAGCTAATTGCACTAGGCTACTGCAATCTCTTATTTTCTTCCTGATTCTTATTTCTTAAATGGATTCTACCACTGGTTGTAATGGATTCAGAATTTTTAACACCCTCATCCTGTTCAGTGAAGGGAGTTATACATTCTTTCCTTGTTGGATTGAATAGCTTTTGCAATATGTGTAAAAATATTAATATTTAGTTGAGTATAATTATGCAATGGGTGAACACAAGAATTTTAATTAAAACTGGATTAATTTTATTGCATAGGAGAGACTGAACAACTTTACAATATTTAGATTTTATAACCAGAAACATATTATGAATTTTCATTTATTCATTTTTCTTCTCCAGTCTTCTACAAATTTTTGTCTATTTAAAAAAAATTGGTCCTATTTTATTATGTTTGTGCTAAGGTGTTTTATTGTTGTTATTTTAATATGAATTTGTGCTTTATATTGTTTTCATCCCATTTTTGTAGCTATCAGTCATGCAATTTAATTCTATATGTTTATTTAAAAAAATTTTATTGAACTCTCATTAAAGTTTAACATTTCTAAGTTTTTTCCCCTCTCCAAGATATTATAAAATTAATGAAAATCTATTTTCCTCTTTTCTAATTCTTATAATTCACTTTGTTCCTTCTAATTTCTTTAGATAAAACCTATAAGACAGGATCAAATTATGGACACGGAAGAGTTATTTTTATCATTGTAAGAAATTACCCTGTTGTCATTGCTTTACTCATTATACAAGTGAAGGTTGACTTCAAATAACTTGCTATCATCTATCAAAATTGCCATAGAGGTAATCATCCACAATTTGGGGGGAGTAGGCAAATCGGAATCATATCCAAAGAATCCAACAATTATTAGTTTATTGGCCACTAGAAATTGCCTCTAATGCAAAATCCACCTGTTTGATTTTTTTAAAACCTCACTTCATCACGTCATCACTTCATTTTTATAAGATAAATGATGAGCAAACTGAAAATCAACAACTCCTCTTGGATCCATCAGACAATCAAGGTCATGGGGCAAACCACTGGTCCCCAAATAGGAGAGACAAACAGGAAAACACAGGAGTCAAAACTGATCAGAGCAGAAGCTCAAGAGCAGAAACCTCTGTGGGAAGCTGTATGGGGGAAGGAATTCTTAAACTCTAATGGACAAGTTACTAGAGGCTCAGTTTGGAAAAGTTTGAATGATAAAACTGGAGGAGCAATAGGTCTTAAAGTGCCTTCAATTTTGGTGAGGTTTTTAGATCTAGGAGTTCTATCAAGTTCTTATATTGAAAATAAGAGAAAAACCCTGATGCTTCCAATAGGGGGAATGGAAAGTAACTACATAAAAATATACCTAGAGCATTCTATTCTTAACAATGTCTGCTTCAGGAGTGACGATTTTACTAGCATCTAACCAACATGTGTTTTTCCAGACCCTAATTGACCTGGAGAAAGGAATTATATAATTTCCTGGGCTGGGGTTGTGGCTCAGTGGTAGAGCTCTCATCTAGCATGTGCGAGGACCTGGGTTCGATCCTTAGCACCACATAAAGATAAATAAACAGAATAAAGGTACTGTGTCCAGCTACTTATAAAAAATAAATATTTTTTTTAAAAATAATGATTTCCTCATATGTACTCCACAGTTTAGATGGATCTTATCTAATTCACTGAAGGAATAGCACAAAAAGACTAGGCTCCCCAAGCAAGAGAGAGGGATTCTCCAGAAAACTATCTAAGAAGTTTGTCTGAACTACCAGCACCTCTGTTACTTTCTGCTCTCTTTTCTTTCAGGGGTTTCACCTTGCCCTGAGACTAAAACTGTACCATAGGTTGTTTTGGGTCCTCAGCCTGCTGGCAAACACTGTAGATTTTAGATTTATCAGCATTCATAAACATGTGAACCAAATCCTCATAATAAATCTACCTATATAAGTGTACATACGTACAAATTTGTTCCTCAAAAGGACCCTGAATAACACATATAAAGGTAGTGAAAGTGGTTCAACAAGGAAATCTATTTTTTATTTAATTAATTTTAAAAAATTAATTAATTTATTTATTCAGATTAGGTATATATGACAGCAGAATGCATTTTGATTCATTGTACACAATTGCAGCACAACTTTTCATTTCTGGGATTATACACAATGTGGCGTCACACCATATGTGCAGTCATACATATACCTAGGGTAATGATGTCCATCTCATTCCACCAACTTTCCTGGCCCTATTCCCTCTCCCCTCCCCTCCCCTTTCCCAGTTAAAGTTCCTTCATTTTTCCCATGCCCCACAACTGCAGTGTGAATCAGCATCCACTTATCAGAGAACACTGGGCCTTTGGTTTTGAGGGATTGGCTTACTTTACTTAGCATATTCTTCAACTCCATCTGTTTACCTACAAATGCCATAATTTTATTCTTGTTTAATGCTGATTAATATACTATTGTGTATATATACCACAGTTTCTTTATCTATTCATCTGTTGAAGGGCATCTAGATTGGTTCCACAGTTTAGTTTAGTATTGTGAATTTGAGCTGCTATAAACATTGACATGGCTGTTACTATAGTGTACTAATTTTAAATTCTTAAACTGAAGAGTGGGATAGCTGGGTCAAATGGTGGTTCCATTCCAAGTTTTCTAAGGAGTCTCCATACTGCTTTGCAGATTGGTTGCACCAATTTGCAGTGCCACCAGCAATATATGAGTGTGCCTTTTCCCCCACATCCTCAACAACACTTATTGTTGTTTGTATTCTTAATAACTGCCATTGTGACTGGCATGAGATGAAATCTTAAAGTAGTTTTGATTTGCATTTCTCTAATTACTAGAGATGTTGAACACTTTTTCATATATTTGTTGATCAGTTATACATCTTCTTCTGAGAAATGTCTGTTCAGCTCCTTATCCCATTTATTGATTAGGTTGTTTGGTTTTATGGTGTTAAGTTTTTTAAGTTCTTTATATTTCCTGGAGATTAGTGCTCTATCTGATGTGCATGTGGCAAAAATTTGCTCCCAAAAGGTACTCTTGTGCTTCAACTCATTGATTGTTTCATTTGCTGAGAAGAAGTTTTTGGTTTTAATCCATCTCATTTATTGATTCTTGATTTTATTTCTTGTGCCTTAGGAGTCTTGTTAAGGAAGTCAGGGCCTAATCCAACGTGATAAAGATTTGGCCCACTTTTTCCCCTATTAGGCACAGAGTCTCTGGTCTAATTCCTAGGTCTTTGATCCACTTTGAGTTGAATTTTGTGCATGGTGATAGATAGGGATTTAGCTTCATTTTGCTGCATGTGAATGTCCAGTTCTCCCAGCACCATTTGTTGAAGAGGGTGTTTTTTTTCAAGGTATGTTTTTGGTGCCTTTGTCTAATATGTGATAACTGTATTTATGTGGGTTTGTCTCTGTGTCTTCTATTTTATGTCATTGATCTACATGTCTACTTTGGTGCCAATACCATGCTGTTTTTCTTAATATAGTCTGAAGTATAGTTTAAGGTCTGGTATTGTGATGCCTCCTGCTTTACTCTTCTGGCTCAGGATTGCTTTGGCTATTCTGGATATCTTGTTTTTCCAAATTAATTTCATGATTGCTTTTTCTGTTACTATAAGGAATGACATTGGGATTTCAACTGGAATCACATTGAATTTATATAGCGCTTTAGGTAGTATGAACGTTTTGACAATATTAATTTTGCCTATCCAAAAGCATGGGAGATTTTTCCATCTTCTAAGGTCTTCTTCAATTTCTTTCTTTAGTATTCTGTAGTTTCCATTGTAGAGGTCATTCACATCTTTTGATAAGTTGATTCCCAAGTATTTTTATCTTATTTTTATTTTTGAGGCTATTATGAATGTTGTAGTTTTCCGAATTTCTCTTTCAGAGGATTCATCACTGATGTATAGAAATGCATTTGATTTATGGGTATTGATTTTATATCCTGCTACTTTGCTGAATTCATTTATTGATTTTTGATTTTTGAATTCTTGATGGTTTGAGTTCTTCTTTTTCTATTTGTATTCCTTTATTTTTTTTTCATCTGTCTAATTTATTTGGCTAGACTTTCAAGGACTATGTTGAATAGGAGTGGTGAAAGAGGTTCCACTTTTTAGAAGAATGCTTCCAATTTTTCTCCATTTAGAATGATGTTGGCTTTGGGTTTAGCATAGATAGCTTTTACAAGTTTGAGGTATGCTCCTAATATCCCTAGTTTTTCTAGTTCTTGAACATGAAAGGGTGCTATATTTTGTCAAATGCTTTCTCTGCATCAATTGATATAATCATATGATTCTTATATTTAAGTCTACTGATACGATGAATTGTATTTATTGATTTCTGTAATTTAAACCAACCTTGCATTTCTGGAATGTGTCCGGCTGACAGAAGCCGAGTCCGGCGAGGGATGGTGGGGTTAAGAAATACACAGGACACCAAGGTTCTTCATCCAGGAGGAGGCGTGTGTGCACTTTATTATCAAAGTTTGTTCCCTTATATACTTTCTATAACTGCAGTGGAAATTTAACCAAAACAGGGGAGGAATAACACCTGCTACTCTTGGGTTACCGTGTCCGTCCCTTATCAGGAAGCTCCGAGAAGGCCAAGATGTTCCCAAAAAGGCACATATGTCTGAGGCAGATAAACATGAAACCGCAAGCCTGCATCACGACCCTGTGAGCTGGCCACTTTGACATGCAGAACAAGGAACTGGGGGCTGGGCCCCGGGGGGGCCAGGGAAGGCCTGATACCAGCAGAATGAACCCTACTTGATCATGGTGTACTATTTTTTAAATATATGTGATCTGCCAGAATTTTATTGAGAATTTTTGCATCAATGTTCATCAGGAGGGATATTGGTCTGAACTTTTGTTTCCTTGATGTATCTCTGCCTGGTTTTGGTATTAGGATGATATTAACTTCATAGAATTAGGTTGGAATGGTTCCTTTCTTTTCTATTTCATGAAATAATTTGAGGATTATTGGTATTATTTCTTCTTTGTAGGTCTTGTAGAACTATTGTATGAATCCATATGGTCCCAGGCTTTTCTTGGTTGGTAGGCTTTTGATGGCATCTTCTATTTTCTTGCTTGAAATTGATCTGTTTAAATTGTGTATGTCCTCTTGACTCAGTTTGGGTTGATCATATGCCTCTAGAAATTTGTTGGTGTCTTTGAGGTGTTTTATTTTACTGGAGTATAAATTTTCAAAATAGTTTCTAATTGTCTTCTGTAATTCAATAGTGTCTGTTGTGATATTTCCTTTTTCATCAGGAGTTTTAGTAATTTGTGTTCTCTCACTCCTTTTTTTTGTTAGGTTGGCTAAGGGTTTGACAATTTTACTTAATTTTTCAAAGAACATGCTTTTTGTTTTGTCAATTTTTTGAGTTGTTTGTTTTGTTTCAATTTCATTGATTTCCACTCTGATATTAATTATTTCCTGTCTTCTACTACTTTTGGGATTGGTTTGTTCTTTTTCTTGGCTTTGAGATGTAACGTCAGATCATTTATTTGTTGACTTTTTATTCTTTTAATGAATGAGCTTAGTGAAATGAACTTTCCTATTAGCACTGCCTTCATAGTGTCCCAGAGATTTTGATGAGTTGCATCAGAGTTCTCATTTACCTATAAGAACTTTTTTATTTCTTCCCTGATGTCTTCTGTTATCCATGCATCATTCAATAGCATATTGTTTAGTCTCCAAGGGGTGAAGTAGCTCCTAATTTTTTTTTTATTTTATCATTGATTTCTAATGTCATTCCATTATGGTCAGATAGAATGCAGGGTAGTTTCTATATTTTTTTGTATCTGCTAAACTTGGTTTGTTACATACCATAGGTTCTATTTGGAGAAGGATCCAAGTACTGCTGAGAAGAAAGTGTATTCACTCTTTGATGGATGGAATATTTTATATATATATATATCTGTTAAGTCTAAATTATTAATTATCTTATTGAGTTCTATAGTTTGTTTGTTTAGGTTTTGTTTGAAAGATGTATCCAGTGGTGAGAGAGGTGTATTAAAATCTCCCGGTATTATTGTATTGTGGTCTATTTTATTCTTGTAGTTAAGAAGAGTTTGTTTTATATACATAGATGCCTCATTGTTTGGGACATAGATATTTATGATTGTTATGTCTTGTTGATGTATGATAAGCAGTATGAAGTGTCCTTCTTTATCTCTTTTCACTAGCTTTGTTTTGAAGTCTACTTTATCTGAGGATAGAAATCGCTGCTTCTTTTTGTGTTCATGTGAGTGGTACGTTTTTTTCCCCACCCTTTCACGTTCAGTCTGTGGATGTCTGCTTCTGTGACATGAGTCTCTTGAAAGCAGCATATTGCTTGGGGTCTTTTTAAAAAATCCAATCTGTCAGTCTATGTCTTTTTTTTTTAAAGAGAGAGGGAGAGAGAGAGAGAGAATTTTTTTAATATTTATTTTTTAGTTATCAGCGGACACAACATCTTTGTTGGTATGTGGTGCTGAGGATCGAACCCGGGCCGCACGCATGCCAGGCGAGCGCGCTACCACTTGAGCCACATCCCCAGCCCAGTCTATGTCTTTTAATTGATGAGTTTAGTCCATTCACATTCAGGGTTATTAATGAAATATGATTTGTATTCCTGGGACATTTAGGTTTATTTTTGTTTTAACATGACTTGGTTTCTCCTTTGATTGGCCTTTCCTTTAGTGTAGTTCCTCCCTTTCCTGATTTTCATTATTGTTTTTCATTTCCTCCTCCTGGAGTATTTTGCCGAGAATGCTCTGTAGTGAAGGCTTTCTTGTAATAAATCATTTTAACTTTTGTTTATCATGAAAGATTTTATTTCATCATCAAATATGAAGCTTAATTTTGCTGGATATAAGATTCTTGGTTGGCATCCATTTTCTTTCAGAGGTTGGTAGTTGTTGTTCCAGGATCTTGTGGTTTTGAGGATCTGAGTTGAAAAGTCTGAGGAGATCCAAATTGGTCTCCCCATATATGTGATCTGATTCCTATTTCATGGCCTTTAAGATTCTATCCTTATTCTGTATGCTATACATTTTCATTATAATGTGCCTTGGTGTAGATCTGTTGTAATTTTGTATATTTGGTGTCCTGTAAGCCTCTTGTATTCATTTTCCAATTCACTCTTCATGTTTGAGAAATTTTTTTGATATTATCTCATTGTAGAGATTGTGAATTCTAGTGCAAGTGAGCAAAAGTTAACTTGAATCATAAAAACAGATAACAAACGCCCTTTGATGAATTCCTAGAATTGAATGAAAGGGAGGATGGGTCTCCTTCAGGAAGGACCTTAGACACTTTTAAAAATATATACTGTTAATCTGTCTCCTATCTTTCCCTAAAGAGATGTAGAGACTTTTACAAGAGTGATTGTACATTAGGAAAAAGGAAATAATTCAACATGTTAGGGAACAGTAGACCTACCTCTAACTTGATACTAATTCCAAAAGACCCAAAGCAACACTGTGGTCTGCCAGTAAGAATAGGGACAAATAAGGGTCAGGCAGTACATAGAGTTTTAGGTCAGTTTTAGTTTTTTCTCCATTATGGTTAATAAAGACAACCAGGTTCACTTCATAAAGTGGAACATAGTTACCTAACCCCATCCGGCGATTATTCCCCAATTTAAGCATGCATAATTGGAATAGATATACTCAAGCAATTGGCAGAATATTTATATTTGTTCCTTGATCTGTGGAGTATGAGCTACTATGTTGGGCACAGGCACGTGGAAGTCATTAGAAATGCCTCCAATTAAAAAGAAAAAAAATATATATAAATATGTCATATATATATATATATATATATATATATATATATATATATAAACAAGCTATACTGCATTCTTGGTTAGATTGCAGAGATTTGTGATACCATCCAGCACTTGAAAGATGCATAGTGGTGATTTTCAAGTCACCTATTTTGTCTGGGCCAAAGAAAGAATTGGAGAATGGTGAGGAAGTATTGTAGGTTTAACCAGATGGTGACTCCATTGTAGATGATATACTACATAGGGTTTCATTTGCTTGAGTAAATTAACACATCTCCTATGTGTATGTAATTTTTATGTAATTTTTAATTCAGTAAATGCTTTTTTCTCCATTCTGGTAAATAAAGACCACCAGAGGTATTTTTTTTCTACTAACTAGCAAGGCCAACAAAACACCTTCACTGTCCTACTTTAGGGGTGTATCAACTTTCCAATGGGAAACAGTTTAGTTAGCAAGGATCATATTTCTTTTTCCTTCTACAACATCCAAATATTGAAGTTATAATGTTTATTTGAACTAGCAGGCAAGAGGAAGCAACTACTTTAGATTTACGAGTTGGATACTTATATGACAATGAGATGGGAAAAATAAATGACAAAAATTTATGGGTCTTCTACCTCAGTGAAATAACTAGTGGACCTTTGGAATAGTACATATCAAAATATCCCTTCAAGGTGAAGGATAATTTGGAGTTTGTGGTGTTTCTTCCAACCAAAGAAGAAATATAAGACTAGTTGTCTTCTTTGGACTTTGTAGGCAACATTTTTTCTTTTTGTAAGTATTATTTTGGCTCAGTTACCAAATGAACTGAAAAGCATAGTTTTGAGTGGGGTCCAGAATGATAAAAAAGCTTTGAAACAGGTCCTGGCTGTTATGGAAGCTTTTGTGTCACTTGAGTCATATGATCTGGCAGATCCAATGTTACTTAAGGCATCCGTGACACATAGTGTTGTTGTTTGAAATTTACTTTTGAAAGAGCTGTATAAGTGAACTGTATTGCAAGTCTTCAGGGTGTTGGAGCAAGGCTTTGCCATCATCTGAAGATAATTACTCTCCTTTTGTGAAATAAATAAATAAATAAATAAATAAATAAATAAATAAATAAAACTCTTGGCTTTCTACTAAGATTTAGTGAAACTGAACATTTAACTGAGGACTGACAAATTATCATATGACTTGAGCCCACATAAATTAGATGCTATCTAACCTGCCAAGCCATAAAGTTGAAAGTGCATAGCAGAACACTCTATCTTCAAATTGCAGTGGTTTATAACATATTGGGGTGATAAGGTCCTGAAGGTACAAGTAAATTTCATGAAGAAGTGGCTCAATTTACTTCTTTACTGCTACATTTACTTCTTTCAACCAATCTGCTTCTATAGCCTTCCAGAGAGTTAACTACCATCAATTAACAGTGTTCTAGTTTACAGATGTTTCTTCATGATAACCTAATTCCACTCGAAAATACTCAGCTCCTGCACCACAGCTCATTTCTGAGACACACTTGAAAGCAAGGGTGAAAGAAAATTCTCCAGGTTGGAAGAACTCTGAACAGGGCATCTGGCCATTAATTTTTTTGAAAGGAGAAATTTCCAGATGTGTCACTATGTACTAATTCATGGCTTGCAACAAATAGTTTGGTTGAATGGTCAAGAACTTTGAAGGAATATGATTTAAAAATTCCCGAGAATGTTGGGCATAATGGTGCATGCTTGTAACCCCACAGGCTTGGGAGGCTAAGACAGGAGAATCTCAAGTTCAAAGCCAGGCTTAGCAATGGTGGGGCACTAAGCAATTCAGTGAGACCCTGTTTTCAAATAAAATATAAAAATGGGCTGGGGACGTGGCTCAGTGGTTGAGTTGTTTGAGTTCAACCCCCAGTACCCCCCCCACAAAAAATTAATGAGAATAATTTGAAGAGGAAGTTTACGGATATACCTCTCTGAATAGACAGAATTAGTGAAGATATTTTTCCCCCCCACATCTGTGCTCACCAAAACACAACCTCAAAAGAGGAGGATTTTAATAATCAAGTGAATAGGATGATTCATTCCTGGAACACCAGTTTCTTGAATGAGCACCAGTTTCTTTTCCTAGGTATCCTTGACATTTTTCAATGGACCAATTGAACCAGTGGCTGAGGTAGCAGGGATGAAGGTTATGTATGGTCTCAGTAAGATGGATTTCCATTCCCCAAAGTCAAACTAGTTATGGCCACTGCAGAATGCCCCATCCAGCAGCAGACTAACTCTGACCCGCTGATATGGAACAATGTACCTGGGAGGCAGGTTGATTGCATTGGATCATTTTCATCATGGAAGGGACATCATTATGTTCTGACCTGAATAGACATATACTATGGATACAAATTTGCCTTTGCTGCACTCAAACTTTGGCTAAAACTATCATCTTTGGGTTTATGCCTTATCTATCATTGTGGTTTTCTATACATGTGTGTACACACACATATGTAGGTTCTAATCAACAAATTCACTTCACAGCAAATGAAGTGTAGCAATGGATCCATGCTCATTACCAAGTTCCTCAGTATCCTGAAGCAGATGGTTTAATAGAATGTTGAAAAGGTCCTTTGAAATCTAAGTTACAGAACCTAATAGGTAGCGATAATTTGCATGGATGGAACAAAGTTATCCAGGAAGTTATATCATACTTTCAATTAATATCCAATATATAGTGCTCTTTCTCTTGTAATCAGAAAAAAAAGGATAGAAATTGAGGGTAGAAATGAAAATGGTGAAATTCACTATTGTCTTTAGGTCACCCACTAGTGGAACTAAATTTCTATGTCCACTACTTATACTGCAATTTCCTAGAGTTTTTAAATTTTAAAGGAAAAAAAAATGCTTCTACTGCGAGACAATGATTCCATTGAATAGGAACCATAGGTGGGTTCCTTATGACTCTAGGCCAACAAATAGAAGTGCTGACTAGGGGGATTTATACTGATTACCAACAGGGAAATTAGACTTCCAATGAACAATGAAGATGTGGAAGAATATGTCTGTAACATGGGGGAATTTACTAGGATGCCTTTTATTTATACCATGTCTTGTGATTAAGGTCAATGGGAAAACTGCAACAACTCATTCTAGGCAGGAGTATTAATATCCCAGAACTTTCAAGAATGAAAATTTGGGTACCCCACCAGAAAAAGAAGTACAATAGCTGAGGTGTTCACTGAGGTAAAAGAGAATACAAAATGGCTAGTGGAAGAAGATACTTTTAACTAACAGGTATGACAATGTGACTATAATTTATAGAAACAAAGACCACACTTCTTGTGATTTTCCAAATATCATTTTTTCCTCTCTTATTCCCTTATCATGTAACATAGACATATCAAATTTATATAATTTTTGTGTTATTAACTACATAACAGTATATAAATTATGTAATATTTTATATTCGTGTAAGTATACACATTATCAAAATACTTTGCATCTTCCTGGAAAGGTTTGGTATGTTTTCAGTTGTGGTCAGGATAGTTGTTTCATATTCAGTGATCACAGGACTTTGTTACTTTCTTTACTGGAGAGTAAATATGGCTTAAGAAGGTGAGATGTATGGGCACCAATTTTGTAATAGGTAGGCAATAGGTAATAGTGTTAATTTTTTGTTGTCAACTGGTAATTTTGGATGAAATTAATATTTTAGAAAGGTGAATTTTGAATAAGCAGATGCCCTCTGTTTAGTCAGCTTTTTCATGGCTGTGACCAAAAGACCTGACAAGAACAATTTCAAGAAGGAAAAGTTTACTTTGATTCATGGATTCAGAGGTTCAGACTAAGGTTGGCCCACTTTGAAGCTCTGGGCCTCAGTAAGGCCCAGAAAATTATAGCAGAAGAGTGTAATAGAAGAAAGCACCTCAGAACATGATAATCATGAGAGAGAGAGAGAGAGAGAGAGAGAGAGATTGATTGATTGATTGATTTCATGGTCTAATTGTTTCACCTTTGAAAATTCTTGGATTTCTCACACATGAGTTTTGGGGGATACCTCTTATCTAAACCATAATATCCTCCTCCACATAGGTGAGTCTCATTTAATCAGTTAAAGGTCTAAACAGAATGAAAAGATCAGAATCTCCAGGAAAGAGGGCATTCTCCATGATGGCTTTTGGACTTCATCTGCACTCTTTACTCTCTTGGGTCTTCAGTTTACCAGTTCTCACTGTACAGATATTGAACTCACGAGCTAATTATGTGATAATTATCTGATAATTATATGAACCAATTCCTAAGTATATTCTATTGGTTCTGTTTTTTTCTGGATAACCCTTAATAATAGGGGGACCAATACATGTAATCTGATAGACTTGTAAAGATCGACAGCACAAAGGATTTCAGTGGATCACCAGGAAGGAAGGTAGGTGGAATTTTCTTTTCTTATATCCATATATTCTTCCTAATGGAAACAAAAACATTTAAAGATACTTTATTTAACAAGTATCCTTCATCCTAGAAAACAGTACTCCTTTGCATTACATCTAACATCTTCCATATTACTTTGGCAGACCATTTCAACTCTTAAATAGTACATCACCTTATATATGATCATGGTATGGAATATACTGTGGGTCTGAAATCATATATTCTTTGCTGTAAAGCTTTCCATGTCATGTGAATATAAATATTCTGATTCTCTTTTGTAAGTATGTTCCAAAACATGTATTTAACAAATGGGTGCACTTCATGTAGCTGAGTGCCTATTAATCTGCTGTAATTGAAATGCTGTACTATCTACTACAGTGGTTAAAACTGAAACTACTACTTTTTGAGTTTGTGATTGTCAAGTTTCATCTGTCAGAATCTATCTGGTTTCTGCAAGGTTAGTGTGGCAAAATAATTAAAGATGTCATAGAGTCTATTATCTCTCCATCTTTTAAATCTTTTTAAGGGTTGTACTAATTTTGTTCACTCCTAGAATGCAATATCATTTTACTATCTTGTCTGGAGAAGGAGCAGTTTTAAGTTATTTATGTCTGAAAAGTTGTGGTTTTTTTTTTAAGATTAACATTTGCATTTGAATCAGTGGACTGAGTAAGGGAGATGACATTTTTTTCTCCTAATGTTAAGTAGGCCTTATCAAATCAGCTGAAGGCTTTAATAGAAAAAAAGGCTGATTCACAAATAAAGGCAAGTCCTCTTGCCTTAGTTCTTGAGATGAGACATTAGTCTCTTCTTGCCTTTAGACACATACTGAAACAATTACTCTTCAGGGATTTCAAGCTTGCTGGCTTTATACCATTATTTTTCCTGGTTTTCAGATCTTTGGCCTTTGACTAGAAATCTATCACCGACTTCCCTGGTTCTTCAGATTGTTTACTACAGATCTTGTAACTTTTCTGTCTTTATAATTTTATTGTTCAAGTACTCATCAAAATTACCTATCCACTATGTTTTAGGATCAATGTTATTTTTTCAGTTCCTGCATCCTACAAAAGTCTTCAAAATGTTTAGATATTTTCTTTTCCCGAAGATGTGTTTACGTGAGAGAATAGTCACAGATCTGTGTCAGGAGGCTAGAATGATCTGTCAATGACTCAAAAGCTCACAGTTTTTATATAATTTGCAGCCAATAAAATTTAGAAATGAAATATATAATTCAGTACCTAACACAACTGAAGTCTTTCTAATATTGAAATCATCCTTTCATGTTTATGTCTAGTCTTATCTCCCTGACAAATGTTTCAGCATTAAAGAAACTTAAAGTTCCTTGAGCACTAATGCACAAATTAGTTTACCTGAAATTGATCTCTTTTTTATTTATATAACCATATATTTCAAGAACTAATGAGTCTTTTGAAGTATCATTATGATAATTGATAACATGATTGAAATTGTGTTTGTTGAGCAGTTATTATTATCACTTCTCACTACATCTCAATAAAATACTAAAGAAGCAAAAATAATGATATAAACTTACAACAACATAAACTAACAATAATCATAGCTTTTGAAACTGATAGGAATCCATGCTAACTCTAAAGCATGAAGGGAACTAGATTTGAAAATTACACTTTATTTGTGTTATATTTTTAAGCTATTATAACTTGTGAAATAGAAATAGATAATACGCAGAAAATAATGAAGGACCTTATTCTACTGTTTGTGTATTGAAAACAATTTTTAATACAATAATTTTAAAGTCTCGAGATGCTTTTACATAAAGACTGTCTTTAATTTGGAAGGAAGTCACAAAACTCTCTATTTAGTTTTGCTGCTAATATTATTTCTCATATCATCTTTTCTGCTCCATATATGACCTGCACTAATCTTGAACTTCATTTTAAAAAAGGATTGTCCCTTCAATAATTCACGTCCCAGGATATGAAAGAGAATACAAACCTTCTTGGTGGACCATAGGATCTATAATCGAGCAGTAACTTAGACAATGTGTAAGGAATAAAGTCAGAGTATTTAAGTGAGAGCTAAAGTAACAGATTTTTAGCTAGCATCAAAACTAGCATCTGATCTACTTAATTTAGTTTGCATTTTGGAAACTGAATTTAGTTTCCATATAATTTCCAATATAGTTCCAACATGCACAAATAATGATATAAAATGTATTACTCCTCAACTTATTCTTCTCAAGTAGATAATATCATTCTTTAATACAAAGTATCTCATTTTTTTTGTCTAGTGGTTATATTTCTAAACATTATTATTATGTGGAAAATATAGTACATATCAGTGCCATGTTACTTGACATGTAGTCATACATGATTCTTAGTCTAGTGCCTTCCAAATGATAAATGTTGAGTACATGTTTATGTAGCAAGTAATTTTAAATTGAAAAATTAACAACTTTCCCTAACAATTTGGGCTTCATGTAGAAGTGGATTAAATTCAATTTGAAAATAGGTAGAATTTTCATATATGACACTTCAAATCAATAATGAAATATTCTTTAAGAGAATACTGATCACACAATATATAAGTAGAAATTTTATTTTATTTTTGAGTCTCCTATAAAATATATACATATTACATTGTCTTTCTCAGAATGCTGTTAAAAAAATCTCTTCCTTTTTATATGAAAACACCACTTTATTATATTGCATATTCTTCTCTAATATTTAGTATGACTTTTACTGATGCAATTCTATGAAACTAAGGTCCTTTACAGCTAAGTAGTTTATTTTTAAAATATTCCCCCTCACTTTTTAAGTAACTGTCAGAGAATTTTAAGGATTTTGTTCGTATTTCCTTTAGATTTTACTGCAAATCAAAGCCTTTAAGACAAAGAAAGTATAAATGTTGTTTTACAAAAACTCTTTTAATAGAGATCTTTTTCTTTTTCAATATTTTCAAACGTGAGTGCTATAAAATCAAAACTTCAAATGAAAAAAAATTGAGGAAATACAATATTGCTCTTTGGGGAGTTCTTCATAATTCAGTTAAAAGGTCCTTAAACAGATTTATCTGTTAGAAAGTTCCATATTCAGACCAGGCCACAAACCATCAGACTTTCAATTTAAAAACAAATCTAAAAGTTACCGTTTGGATATAAATTTCTTCTTCAGAGTATAATATAAATAAGAAAATGAAAATAAATAATATCTAATGAATTATACAGGTTAAGTTGAATATTATATGATTTATGTACCAACTATTTTCTCATTTTTCTAGGATAGTGTCATTATATTAAACACTTAGGATACATTATATTTATTCACTTTTGTTAGTATGCATGACAGAATGTCTAGATTTACACAAAGAAATGATAGCTCTGATTTTTCAAGATGGAATTTTACTCAAAAAGATTGCTTTGAGTAGGTAATAAGACATTTTTCATAGATATTCATATAAATGGATATATTAAATTACAAAGAATCTATTATATAAGAATGCATTTTTAATTAGTCCATCTTTAAAATTATTACTAAATGCTAGTTACACTGAATAATTTTTTATAGAGAGCAATTAAAAATAATTAACTCATAATGTTTTACTATAATAAACCAAAAATGTATCATGTATTTCAATTAAATGTTCATGGATAGTAAGAATGAGATATCATGTGATTAAAAAATTGGTTTCATTGATACTATAAATACTTTCACTGGAAAGATGAATTATAGAAGATTTGTGCACATTAATGTCTATGCTCTATTTGGGATGCAATTATAATATGAGCAGCATAAACACATCTATCTAAATGTCTCTTTCCAAATTAATCCTGATATGTCCAATGAAATTCTTGTATAATCTAAAATTTTCTGTGCTTTATCCATCAATTATCTAAATGGGTATCATAAGATATATGAAAATGATTATAGAATTAGAAATGTCTGCCTATAATTATCTCTGTGTTGCCTTAATACTTTAAGCTGCATTATTAGGGGTAAGCAATATCAGAATGGTCACTATTATGTGTATCTCTTATTTTTTTCCTAAGGTTTATTTTTACCTTAAATTTGTACTAATGTCATTAAAAATGAGTTGCAGCAGTTTTCTTTACTTATCTAATGTAGTTTTCCCTTTAATTTTAATAGTTTTGCATACTTATAGGTATTGAAACAATATATAATATATGCCTTGATTTTTTAAAAATGGTGGCTGTTGAGAGCCACAGCCAAAGGGGCCCCAGCAAACTTCCAGCTGCCGGCTGATGATTGGCTCACAGCAGCCCCAGCAACATCTAGCTGATTGGCTCCTCTGCGGTGATGTTCATTGGGCTGTTTCCCTGCCCTTCAGACTGCCAGCTGATGATTGGCTCACAGCGGCCCCAGCAACATCTAGCTGATTGGCTCCTCCACGGAGCTGCTCATTGGGGGACTTCTTTGGCTCCGCCCACATGACCCAGCCAATCAGCCTCAAGAGCAGGAGGATTGTGGGAGGTGGTGAGGTTTGTGTGGGGGTGAGAGGCTTGTGGGAAGCCAGTGGTGGCAGTTGGGCTCTGAGGGTTTTTTCCTGAGGAGCTGTTTTGTTTGGCGTTTGTAGTTCTAAAAATAAAGTTAGTTTCTTTTGACAAGTGGCTCCTGAATTGTGCCCAGCCAGACAGCGGCATTTGGTGGCTCACACGGGGAGCGACTGAGGGTAAGTGAACTGCTCGCCCCTGAGGGCAGGGCGAGAGGATGGGTAGCCATTCTAAGTTTCCTCTTTTGTTTTGCTTCATTTTTGTTTTAACTTGCCTGTCCCTGGAGATGAGTGAGACAGAAGAAAAACCGCTCACATCTGAGGAAAACCTATTTGCGTCTGAGGAACAGATAGGGAGAAAGGACGGATGCACATGTCAGGAGGATAGAAAGGCTGATATAATGATTTTGTGTGGTTCCATTTTTATTTCATTCTGTCTCGGTTTTGTTTGGTGTTATCTTGTTGGGTTGTATTATAGTAGAAACACGGGAATAGAAATTAGTAAAAAACAAACCGAAAGACTGTTAAGTAAATTGTTAGAGGAAGGAGGCATCTCAGTAAAATCAAGAACAGTCAGGGCATATGTTGATACAATACAAAAATGTAGCCCATGGCTTTTTAAGGAGGAGTTGTTAGATATATCACAATGGAACCATCATGGTGAAGATTTAAAAAGAATAGAAAAGAACAACCCAGGGACTCTGCCAGTTGGCACATTGCCACTGTGGACGTTCGTATCTGGTTTGCTTAGTCCAAAGCCTTCAGTTCAGACAAAGGTAGAGGAAGGAGAAGACATATTGATTCAAGTAAAAGAGAAGGTCTCTCAAGTTAGTCAGAAAGAGGAAAAGATTCAAGTAAAAGAGAAGGTCTTTCAAGCTAGTGAGACAGAGGAAGGAAGTTTAGAGCAGAAAAAGCCATCAGGGGAAAAGTTACAACAGGAGACTGCTAATAACACCTTTCTATCAGAGAGCGTAAGTGTCCAACCAACAGCACCACCTCTACAGGAGACTGCTACTAACAGCATTCTATCACCAGAGGACATAAGTGTCCAATCAACAGCACCACCTCCATATGCTAGGAGACTCCCAACCCCCGCAGTTGATAGTTGGGATCCTGAGACAGGATCTCAAGTATGCCCTGTATTTGAGGTAGGAGGGCAGCGAATTTACCAGGGTTTAAATTTCAAAACAGTGAAGGAGCTAAAAGAGGCTGTAACAACCTATGGTCCTCAAGCACCCTTCACTGTAAGCTTGGTCGAATCCATTACCAACTTAAACATGACGCCAGCAGATTGGGCTAATATTTGTAAAGCTGTGCTAAATGGAGGACAATACCTGTTATGGAAGGTTGCCAATGAGGAATTTTGCAAGGAGACGGCTAGGCGAAATGCAGCAGCTGGTTATTCTAAGAGAAATCTAGATATGTTGTTAGGAAAGGGACCTTATGAGGATTGGCAGCAACAAATTGCATATGATCCTGGTGTATATTTACAAATTGCTGTAGATGCAGTTAAGGCATGGAAGACTTTAAAAGGGCATGGAGGTTTACAAGGTCAATTATCTAAGATAATACAAGGAGCTAATGAACCTTACGCTGAATTTGTAGATAGGCTTATTCAAACAGCTACCAGAGTTTTTGGGAATACAGAACAAGCAATGCCATTAATAAAACAACTGGCTTATGACCAAGTGAATCATTGGTGCAGAGATATCATTAGACCATGGAAACAGGAAGATTTAAACACATATATTAAATTATGCAGAGACATTAATGAACAAGAGCAAGTCATGGCAGCTGCAGTAAAACAGGCTTTAGATGCCAGAGACATTAATGAACAAGGGCAAATTGTGGCAGCTGCAGTAAAACAGGCTTTATATACCAGGCCAAGAACATGCTACAATTGTCAACAAACAGGACATTTTAAAAGGAATTGCCCCATAGGAGGAGGGTCTAACAAAACTAGGTATCAAAGGAGTAGAATACCGGGTATTTGCCCACGATGCCGTAGAGGGAGACATTGGGCTAATGAATGCCGTTCTCAAACCACCATAGAGGGTACTCCATTACATTGGGCTAATGAATGCCATTCTCAAACCACCATAGAGGGTACTCCATTATCAAAAAACGAACAAGGACAAGGTGTTTATCCACAATATCGTGGACAAAGGCATCGGGTTCCATTGCCAAAAAATGGACAGGGGGCCCCAATGCTCCGGGGCCCCAAACCACAAATATACGGAGCACTGGAGGAACCCAGTAACCCCATCAGGGTAGTGACCAGGACACATTGTCCATCAGATCCCTCATCAGACAAACCAGAGGGAGCGCAGGGTTGGACATCTGCGCCTCCACCAGATCAGTACTAACTCCAGAGATGGGAGTTCAAATCATTCCCACAGGGGTAAAAGGACCTCTTCCCAAAGGAACAGTAGGCTTATTATTGGGACGCAGCTCTTCTACTCTAAAAGGACTTTTGATAAGTCCTGGGGTAATTGATCCCGATTATGAAGGTGAAATAAAAATTATAGCCAGTTCTCCAAAGGGTATATCAGTAATTTCACCAGGAGATAGAATAGCACAGTTACTAATAATACCAAGCCTACATGATAAATTTTCCAGTCATGCTGTAGAAAGAGGTTCCAAGGGATTAGGCTCCACAGGTGTAGATTGGGCTATGCTTTCTTTAAATTTAGATTCTCGCCCCATGCTAAAACTCAATATTCAAGGACATGAATTTAATGGGCTACTGGATACAGGTGCAGACCTTAGCATCATCTCTCATCAAGAATGGCCAAAACATTGGCCATTACAACAAGCCACTCAAACGCTTCAAGGCCTAGGAGTGGCGACTAATCCCGATAGAAGCACAATGGTATTAGATTGGAAGGATCCTGAAGGATGTGAAGGAACTATACAGCCATATGTATTGGATCATCTTCCCATAAATTTATGGGGACGAGATGTCTTAGATCAATTAGGTTTGACATTAACAAATAACACCAATCAAAATGCACCCACTATTATGGCTAGACAAGGTTTTAGGAAAGGAAAAAGATTAGAAAAATAAGAACAAGGTATAGCAGCACCAATACAAATAGATCAAGGAACAGACAGACATGGGTTGGATTTTCACAAAGGGCCACTGAGACAATAAAAATTACATGGAAATCAGAAAGACCAGTATGGGTTCCTCAGTGGCCCTTGACTAAAGAAAAGATACAATTAGCCCATGATCTGGTCAAACAACAATTAGCGGAAGGACATATACAACCTTCTGTATCTCCCCATAATACTCCCATTTTTGTCATCAAAAAGAAATCTGGTAAATGGAGATTATTGCAAGATTTAAAGCCATTAATAATGAAATGGTCATTATGGGACCTGCTCAATCGGGGATTCCTCAATTGTCTGCTTTGCCAAAAACTTGGTATGTTTTAGTTATAGATATTAAAGATTTTTTTTTTTCAATTCCAATTCATCCTGAGGATAGTCCACGTTTTGCATTTACTATACCTGCACTAAATCATGAAGGTCCTGATCAGAGATATGAATGGAAAGTACTCCCTCAAGGGATGGCTAACAGCCCAACTATGTGTCAAATTGATGTTAACAAAGTAATCCAGCCACTTAGAAATCAAAATCCTGAACTACAAATATTTCACTATATGGATGATGTATTATTAGCACACAAAGCTAAAAACACATTGTTAGAATGTTATGCCACACTTACAAATTTATTAAAAAATTATAATCTAGAGATAGCAATAGATAAAGTACAATTAAATTTTCCAATTAATTATTTAGGAGTTCTATTATCCTCAACCATTGTCCGTCCACCAAAAATTCAAATACGAGTAGATGAACTCAAATCACTTAATGACTTTCAAAAGTTATTAGGAGACATAAATTGGATAAGGCCTTATCTAGGTATTCCAACAGGAGAATTGGGACCTTTATTTGATATCCTAAAAGGTCCATCAGATCCAAATTCACCCCGAATGTTAATGCCTGAAGCAAGAAAGGCATTAAAAATCATTGAAACATATATGGAAAATATGCATTTGGATAGAATTGATATAAGTTTGCCTTTATTATTTATTGTACTACCAACAAAAAATATTCCTACAGGAGTATTTTGGCAAGAAGGTCCATTATTATGGATACATTTATCTTATTCTCCTAACACTATTCTTACTAGGTATCCTGAGGCTGTAGGACAATTAATACTCAAAGGAATAAAAACAGCAAAGGGAGTATTTGGAATTTCTCCCAATAAAATTATTACTCCATATACTATGAATCAAATTGATGAATTAGCTAATGAGTTAAATACTTGGGCAATAATCATGTGCAAATCTAATGTTTCATTTGATAACCACTTACCATCTAACCCTTTATTGTCTTTTTGGTCATTGCATCTTGTAATTTTTCCAAAAATGACAAGAAAAACACCTATCATGAATGCTCCAAATATATTCACTGATGGGTCAAATAATGGTACAGCAGCAATAGTTACACCTGATCAAACTTTTACATTTTTAGTACCCAAACAATCAGCTCAAAAGGTAGAGCTTAATGCAGTATTACAAGCTTTTGTGATGTTTAAAGATTCTGTATTTAATTTATTTTCTGATAGTCAGTATATAGTTAATGTTATAGTATCCCTTGAAGATGCTGGTAGGATTTCCCCTTCTTCTACTGTTTTCTCTTTGTTTTCCACTATACAAAGTTTAATCTGGGACAGAAAAGATCCATTCTTTATAGGACATATCAGGGCACATACAGGATTGCCTGGAGCCCTTAGTTTGGGCAATGATTTAGCAGATAAAACTACACATGACATACATATTTTCTCTACACTAGAAGAAGCTATAAATTTTCATAAAAGGTTCCATGTCAATGCTAATACTTTACAAAAGCATTTTAAAATAACTAAGGAACAAGCTAGATAAATAATAAAACAATGTCAAAATTGTGTAACCTTTTTACCACAAGTTAATCTTGGAGTCAATCCTAGAGGATTGATACCTAACCATATTTGGCAGATGGACGTCACACACTTGCCAGAATTTGGAAAATTAAAATATTTGCATGTTACAGTTGATACTTCTTCTGGATTTTTGATGGGCTCCCTTCATGCCGGAGAAAAAACTAAAGATGTTATAGCTCATTGCTTACAAAATTTTGCCACTGTGGGCATTCCAAAACAGTTAAAAACAGATAATGCCCCTGGTTATACTTCTACCTCTTTTAAACAATTTTGCTCATCATTTGGCATTACTCATATAACAGGAATCCCATACAATCCACAGGGACAAGGCATAGTTGAAAGAGCTCATCAAACTATTAAAATGTACTTATTAAAGCAAAAAGACGGAATTGGGAAGGGGTATATATTCCCCAAAGATAAACTTAAAATAACCCTTTTTACTCTAAACTTTTTAAATTTGGATTCATCAGGACTTAGTGCTGCAGAAAGGCATATGTGTCCAAAAAATGTACATAAGCCCAAGGTACTTTGGAAAGATATTCTAACAGGACAATGGAAAGGTCCTGACCCAGTAATTGTCTGGAGTCGGGGGTCTGTTTGTGTGTTTTCACAGGAAGAACAGCAGCCGATTTGGGTTCCGGAGAGATTAACTAAAGTCCTGACCCAGTGATTGTCTGGAGTCAGGGGCCTGTTTGTGTATTTCCACAGGGAGAACAGCAGCCAATTTGGATTCCAGAGAGATTAACTAAAGCGATTTCTACAGACCAAAAAGAAGATGATTTGGCTCAAATCCATAACAGCTGATATCCAAAACTCCAATTTGGCTATCCTTACATCTGCGACAGAACCAGGATGCTTTTTTCAATATCTATTTTATTATTGCCCTTTCCCATATCATGAAGTTCTATTTTGTTTTTTGAGCTCATACAGACCTAGGTTAATGTTTTGCTGATCAGTTCTATTTTTTTTTGACTATAGAGTTTTAAACATTGCAATGGAGATTTCACCTGTAAAAAGTTATAAGGCCTTTACTATTATGTTATGTGTTATATGTATTATATTATGTGTGCACACTTGTGTTTTGTGTTATATGTTTGAATGTACGTATGTCCATATATCATATATGATGAGCACTCATGAAAAAATGGATCCAAATATTTTTTTTTATTCACGTGATTTAAATGGTTTAATTTAAATTGGGTAAATAACTATTAAGAATTGTTTTAATATGTAAACAAAAAAGAAGGTTAACAGATCTGTTTGTTTACTTTCACCTTTCCTTTTCATTATATTTAATAATTCTCTTCAAGATAATGTAAATTGTTAAGAAAATTGTTTTCTTTTAGTGTCTTCTGGAATGTTACACAATTATTTCTTTAGCCATTATTGCCAGAATTCCTATCTTCATCCCAGTGCCGGTGAAGACAAAGATAAAACTAATCTACAGCTTCTGCAATCGCCATCACTGAACTGCTTGCAGAACTTGCCTAAACTATGTGCAGAACTTGCAGAACTTGCCTAGAGTTGCCTAGACTATGCATTGTGAACTATCTGTTGGTGCAGCGACTTGTGGTAGTGTTGGGGTATTTTTGCTGATGATGTCATCAGTGGTACAATTTTTCCAACAAGAGCCATCAGTTGGCTTGGTGTATCTTCCTCCCTTCTGCTTGTCATGACAAAGACCTCTCCACAGGTGTGGCTGTATACTGGACCAGTAGTCAATGACGGGTAAGATCCAATTACAATGGTACCAACCTAAGACAGGAGGCTGACGCCCTGAGGTCAGCTCATCTGAAGACGGGTAAGGACCATATGTAGTATTGGACAACCTAAGGCAGGCACGGTCCCCAAGCCACATGCTTGTTGTTTAAACAGAGAGGGGGAGATGTTGAGAGCCACAGCCAAAGGGGCCCCAGCAAACTTCCAGCTGCCAGCAAACTTCCAGCTGCCGGCTGATGATTGGCTCACAGCAGCCCCAGCAACATCTAGCTGATTGGCTCCTCTGCGGTGATGTTCATTGGGCTGTTTCCCTGCCCTTCAGACTGCCAGCTGATGATTGGCTCACAGCGGCCCCAGCAACATCTAGCTGATTGGCTCCTCCACGGAGCTGCTCATTGGGGGACTTCTTTGGCTCCGCCCACACGACCTAGCCAATCAGCCTCAAGAGCAGGAGGATTGTGGGAGGTGGTGAGGTTTGTGTGGGGGTGAGAGGCTTGTGGGAAGCCGGTGGTGGCAGTTGGGCTCTGAGGGTTTTTTCCTGAGGAGCTGTTTGTTTGGCGTTTGTAGTTCTAAAAATAAAGTTAGTTTCTTTTGACAAGTGGCTCCTGAATTGTGCCCAGCCAGACTGCGGCAGGTGGCTTTAATTTTTTTTGCATAAATACTGAGGAGTAATATATCTGAATCATATGGTAGTTTCATTCCTAGTCTTCTGAGGAATCTCTGTACTGATTTCCATAGTGGCTGTTTTAATTTACAATCCCACCAACAGTGTAGTAGTGCAATTCACAACAGCCAAGTTACATAACCAGCCTAGCTGCCCATCAATGGATAAATGGATAAAGAAAATGTGGGATATGTACACAATATAGTTTTATAAGGCCATAAAATAATTAAATTGTTATTTGCAGATGAATGAATGGAACTAGACAATATCATGTTAAGTGAAATAAATGAAACTCAGAGTCAAGGGCCACATATTTTCTTGCTTATGTGGAAAAAAGAAATAAAAAAATTCATGAAAATGGAAAGGAAGCCAGTATAGACAAGAATAGAGACCAGGGTAGGGAGGAAGAGAGGAAAAAGAGATGTCCCGGGCAATGAATTGATCAAGTTATGAAATATGCATATCTGAATATATCAAAATAAATTCCACTATTTTTGATAATTATGATGCACCAAAAAATAGAAATACAATAATCATTTTAATATTGCACTAAGCTATCTTTCTCTATTTATTTCTTTTCACATTAGAAATTACATCGTGCATTTATTTTAGCATGCCTCCTTGGCTTTACAAAATCTGTAACTTCTTTAATTTCTTTAAAGAAATTACATATTCCTTAAAAATAATTGACACTTTGCATTTTGTTAATTTTATGTATCAACTCGACTGGGTTAAAGGATGACCAGATATCTAATAAACATTATTTCTGGGTGTGTGTGTGAAGGTATCTCTAAAAGAGATTACCTTTGGAATCAGTAGATTTAGTGAAGAAGATTGTCCTTACCAATGATAATAGGCATTGGATTCCAATCCTTTGAAGATCTGTATATAACAAAAGGCAGAGGAAGGGTTAATTTGCTTGTCTTTTATGATGGGATAGAAATCTTCTCTTGCCCTTGGACATCAGAGTTCTTGCTGCTTGGGCCTTATGATTGGACTGAAAACATCACTTACAGGTTCTCCTGGTTCTCCAGCTTTCAGATGACAGTTTGTCTCATTTCCTGGATTCCAAAATCACATGATCAAATTTTCATTGTAAAATCTCTTCATATCTGTGTATCTCCTATTGACTCTTACTACTACAGAACTAGTCCATTGCCACTCTTTCTTAATGGACTATTCTTTACAGCAATTTTTGGTTCACAGCAAAGAGAGTTTTCATATATCCCCTCTTCCAACATATATAGAACTTAACCCTCCTTCTTTCCTTCCTTCCTTTCTCACATAGACTGAACCCAGGGGTGCTTCACCTCTGAGCTACATCCCCAACCATTTTTATTTTCACTTTTAGACAGGATCTCCTAAAGATGTTCAGGATGGTCTCGACCTTTACGTCTTCCTGTCTCTGCCTTCTGAATAGGTGAGATTAGAGAAATGCACCACTATACCTGGCCTTCACCCACTTTTGATAGTCACATCAGAGTGGTATTTTGTTATAATTGATAAACCTAAGTTGATGGATCATTATCACTTACAGTTCATAGTTTGCATGAAAGTTAACCCTTGGCGCTGTACATTTTATGGACTTTGACAAAAATTCAAAGGCATTCACCCAGTGTTAAAAATATCACCAAATATTTTCAATGACATGTGTTCTGTCTATTCATGTGTGCTCCTCTCTAAGCCAGCAGCTGCTATTCATTGTACTGTATTGATATTTTCTCCTTTTTCAGAAAGTCATATGTCTGTAATCTTATGGTGTGTAACCTTTCATACTGACTTCATTTAGTTAGTAGTAAGCATATAAGTTTACTGCATGCCATTTCATGGCTTGATAGCTCATTTGTATTTAGCATGGGATACTATTCCATTGCATGGATGTGTTCCAGTTTATTTATCCACTCACCTATTGAAGATATCTTGGTTGCCTCTGTGTTCTGACAGTTATGAATGAAAATACATGTACATGTTTTTATGTTTATAAGTTTTTGATTGTTTTGGGTAAATACCAAGAGCTATTATTGCTAGATAGTAGAAAAGTATGTTAATTTTGTACAAAACTTCCACAGTATTTTCCACAGTAGTTGTGCTATTTTGCAATCCTATTAGCAAAGAAAACAAAACTTCTTATTGCTCTGAATCCTTGCCAACATTTTGTGTTGCCAGTGTTATGGAGTCTTGCCATTCTAAGTGTGAAATGGTAACCATTGTTGTTTTCAATACTCTAATAGCATATGATGTTGATCATTCTCTCTCTCTCTCTCTCTCTCTCTCTCTCTCTCTCTCTCTCTCTCTCTCTCTGTGTGTGTGTGTGTTGTGTAAAATATTTTTTGGTGATATGTCTATTCAGATCATTTGCTCAATTGTTAATCACTTCATTTGTTTTCTTAATTTTAGGTTGTGTTTTTTATTTTTTATTTTTTGTATATCGTGCATGACAGATTTAATCATATATATCTTCTGCTAATATTTTCTTAACATCTGCACCTTGTATTCTCATTATCTTACAGGGTATTTCAGAGAGAAAAAAGTTAGTGTTAATTAAGTTCAGCTTATCAATTGTTTTCTTCATGGATAAGGTCTTTGGTGCTATATCTAAAGTCATCACCAATCTCACAGTTGTTTAGATTACTGCTATGTTCTCTTCTATGAGTGTTTTTTTTTTTTTGCATTTCATATGTATGTCTATGATTCATTTGGGGTTAATTTTTATGTGGATGTAATATCTGTGTTTGGATTCATTATTTTGCATGTGAATGTGTAGTTGTTACAACACCATTTATTAAAAAGACTTTCTTTGCTCCATTGTATTTGTCTTTTCACAGATGAGTAAATTTCTGTTGGTCTATCTCTGGGCTATTTCGTTTAATTGCCTATTGTTCTATTTTGTCAGCACCACACTATTTTTTTTTTTTTAGTTTTATAGAGACTTCTGAAGTTGAGTAGTATCAGCCCTCTGCCTTGATAACTCTCATTTAATATTGTAAGTTTTGAGTTTGTCATTTATGCTATAGGATAATATATGATTTTAAGCATCAGGTTCAACTGTCCCATTTTGATAGAAATTACTTGGTAGCTTAGGAGTAGAAATTAATAAATTTGTAAAAGCACATATTTCAAGGATAAAATTTAGGCACAGTTATAAATATTGACAAAATATTTTGCTCTTAAACTTTTATTATTTTCTTTACTGTAAAAGGAATGATCTCCTAGCATTATAATAACTTACTAGGGTTATACTTTGTACCATTAGTAGACTTTGTCAAGGGATGATTAATTTATACATATGTTGCCATGCCCCTCATTCTAACTATTAATATTTTAATTTCTCCATTTTGTTACTTATTAATTAAATATATTTAATTTTTTCTGGTCAATTTCTCTCTATGATATGAGAATTAGGCAATGTTGAAAATGTTTTTTGTTTAAATGAGAAGACAGCATTTTCATTATGGTGATTTGTAGTGTCTCTCTAACTTACGTTTTAATTTTCTCTCTGCTGTAAATTTTGCCATATCTTTATTTTTTTACATGTAATATTTACTAACCAATAATCCTAGGAAAAGATCCCTAAACTTGAAAATCATAGAGTATTTTTCATGTTTATCTTTCAGATTGGTTTCCACTATGCATGGATCCTTTTTGATTTTTCAAGGTTGTGACATTTGTGAGATTTTGTTTTCCTCCCCTTTGACAATATTTAGCAAAAAATCCCTTTAACTAGAAGCATTTGAAAATATTTTAAGAAGTTAATGCCAACATATTTTTTTAAAGAAATCCTAGGGTAATTATCTCCAGCAAATAGAGTAAGTCCGTGAAAAGAAGAAATCAGCAAAATAATTGAGTAGTTAGTTATAGCTTTATACAAGGAGCAAACATATAAAACTCTGGAACCCTGAAGGAGAATAGGACTCATGATAACACTAAAGGAGTCTTAGGTTTGGTGAATAAGTGACCTATGTGTCCTCAAGACTGGCACAGAGATAACCATAACCTGTTGATTTCTGAAGTTTCTAGAAAACAGCTTGATCCTGGGACTAAGCATGTCTAGTTAGCTTTCTTAAATTTTCAATTCAGTTCACTCAGTTCATTAGGATCCTCCTCCTCCTCCTCCTCCTCCTCCTCCTCCTCCTCCTCCTTCTTCTTCTTCTTTTTTTTTTTTTTTTTTGCTTCAAAAAAGATAGAATGCTTTCCCCCTATGAAATATTTTTTACTTCTGGACTTTAATAATAATTTTAAATCTGCACTTCTCAGGTTGAGGAGTAGGGTGGAAAGTGAGGATGAGAATGTGCTCTTCACACACATGGCTCAACTGTTTCCTGTTAGTCTTTAACACTAAAGTTGGACACAGTGACTCATCTGCCTTCACATTCATTCATAACTTCAGGAAAAAACTTCCCTGTCCTAGTTTTCCTTTGAAGCCTTCAGAGTCACGTTTACCCTCAGAGAGTGGATATCATTCAAGAATGGAGATTGAAAGTACTTGAACATCAGTAAAGAACTTTTCCCGAACACAACAGACTCAGCAGAAACTTTGTCAGGTTACCTGTTCTAAAAAAGAACTTGCTAAAAAGAGATGTGATCAGCTACTCTGTTGTTTAACATGTTTAAACCTAAGGGCCCTTCATTGCTATTTAGCATGAGTCTTCTAGACTTGGGGGCAAATTGCAAACATCTGGTTAGTGTTTCAGAGTAAGAGGTTTGATAGTTAGAGGTTGGTAGTAAAAGGAGAAATTCTCCAAGTAGGCGTCAGTGTACTTTCAAAGACAGCATTGAATGTATTGTTGTAACTTGTCTAAAAGCCTTAGCTTGAAATTTAGAAACATAATAGTTCTCTATTGTGGACTGTGTAATTAATTATTTTATTAATCCTTTTAAGTGAATTTCACAACAAAAGAATTTCCTCAAGGAATAGCAATAGGATAGAAGAGTAAGCAATAGAGGAAGAAAGGCAAGAGATGGAGGGTTTGAACAGACATTGGCATCACGAATAGAAAGAAACAAATAGGAGGTTGCCTACTGAATGAGCCTCTGGAGATGGCAGCTTAATAATAACATGCATTTTTAAAAGAATTAACATATAAAAGGAAATATCATAAAAGACTTTAATAATAAAAGATTCAGTTTTGTTCAAGATCTATTATGGCTAGTGTGTATTTCTCTTCCATAATTCCTTGCACTTCCCTTTTAATTAGATTATATTTCTGTAATCATGGTAGTGTAGCAAGAACATAAAAAGAGAATCCAACAAGTAAACATGATATATATATATATATTTCTTGACTTTCTGGGTGGAGAATACACATGCATTTCAGAAAATAATGTTTCATTACTCTAATCACACACACACACTCACACACACACACATATACACAACACTGACAAGTACAGATGTAAACTCCTGATAACTAAATATTATGATATGATATGTATTTTATTTCCTTAGCAGTTAGGATATTTTAAAGTAACAAGGTATAAATATATTTTAAACTTTCCATTGATTTGAATTGTCAAGGCCTGAGAGAATTTTAGGTAGGTTCAGATTAAGTCAAACTAAGCAACATCGTGGATTAAAGTAATTCCTTCAGTTCTGATATTTTTGGTATCCTTAAATTTGAGGTAAAAAATTAGAAATTTAAAATAAGATTTGTTAGAGTTTGATAATGATAATGGAATTGGCAGTAGATTTGAAATGTAGTTTGGAGGTGAAGAACATAATCTTCATATCAAGAAATTAAGACATGAGGTATGACAAAAGGATTTTCTACTCTGCAAATATGTTTATGTGTAAAAATATACAGAAAACATATTTAGCAATATGTAAATTTTCAGTCTATATCTATTGTAGTTAGTAGTATAATACACTCAGGGAAACCAAACTATAGGGCAAAAATATCATAGTAATCTAACAATATAAAAGGAAGAAATAAACGAAGGGAGATGAGTTAGCTTAGGAGTAGTGTACAATTCAGATGTATCTTGACTTCCTGTCTAGTCATAATATCTTGATATAAAAAAAATCTTCACATATACAAGTTTGAAGTTACAACCTGTGTGTAGAACTTGAAACTTTCCTTTTGAAATGTATAGAGAAAAACTTATTTTTGATAGGTTTATTGAGATATATTATTCATAGTTCATATCACGAATCCACTTAATGTCATAATTCAATGTTTTTTACAATATTCATAAACTTTTACTACTGTTAGTGAAAAAATAATATCCAATGACAATTGTTAAATTATACTAAAGGAGACTTTATTCAGGATAACTGAACTGGGTATAGGAATCACTGCAATGGGGTTTTGCAATGGAGGAGAGGAATTGATCTCAATATCAAAAATAGCTTAGGCAAATGGATTTAGAACCAAGAAGTAAAGTAGAGGTGTGGATGGAAAATTATCAAGAGGAAAAAATATCAGTGTAAGGGAAATTATGGTTAAACTAACCTAATAGGACTCTTGCTGAAAAATCCCAGGATTACTAGATGTGACTGAAAGATGATGGAAGAAAAGGAACCCAATATCAGGTATTGAGTATGAGGGAAGTTTGTGGTAAAGTGATTTAGTTAGGTTCATTCTTAAAAGTGTATTTTATAAGGAAGTGTATACATGGTTCTAGGAGAAGTTTCAAGAGCCTAACTAAGGTATGGTCTAGCAATGAATCTTCGTCATTACCATCATCACAATTTTAGGATTCTTTTTTATTAGCCCACAAAGAAACTCTAAACTGTAACTTTTACTACCATGATTATCAACTGTGGTACTTTAAAAGAATTATGCTGCTTTTGTATTTTAATAATAATAATAATAATTTTGTATTTTAATAATTTAAATAATAAAAATAGCAAAAGTCATATTTTTGAATAATTAATATTTTTAGAATGTTTGTATTTTGTGTCAGTTTATGTATATTTCTATATATTAAATACCTACAAACATGTAATTATATTAAAATTTGAATGATAGTTTATTCTACTTATTTCCTGAGAGAATTGTTGAGGCACTAAGCCAAGCATTGTTCAGGACAAAGTGAGTAGTTTGGGCTCTTACTCACACTGTTCATTTGACCATAAATGTGATATTTCTGGGGAGCTATATTATTTCTTAATGCTTGGAGCATTTCCTTGTGTTTAGTCTGCATTAATTGCAGAGAATACTAGTCTTTCTCTACATTTGTCATAAAAATTGGGCTTTAAGTAGAATTCTCAGCAATTTTACTCTTTCAGCTCCTGTGTTCCCAGACATAATATACTGATTTCAGTTCTTTGTTAACATGCTCACATCCCCATTGTATTATATCACTGGGCAACTTTTAGGTATGGAGCTCATCATATCTTGCTGGGTGTGCCAAGAAAGATCATGTCTGGTCTTTAGTCAAGCATTTCTTAAGATTTTTATTTTCAGAGGAGAAGTTTGGGGGATTAAGAAAAGTATTCCTCTTCAACAAAGAGCAGATTTGAATATCGCCTGCTACAAAACAGTGGTTTCTTCAAGTCATGTTCCTCTGCCTTGACACAAATCTCCACTGTGGACACTATCTGTCTGGGCTCCTACAGCTCACCTCTGTAGGTTTTGTGGGACAGGAAAACTGATACAAGCATGCATCACATGGTGTTTGCTATGCTGTGAATAATAAAGTCTCTTTGCCCATGTCTTCATCACATTTCGTGGAACAGTGACAGACTAACTTATTAGACTTTAAGCAGAGTAAAATAAAACCTTACCTTGTACTTCTCAGCCCCTTGATTCATTCTTGATCCATTTCTCTTTCTACACTTTTTAAAAAACTGACCACCATGTAAAGACATTTCAACATTCTTTGTAATGATGAATGAGTTTTGTTTTTATAAACTAACACATAGTTTCTCTAAATTGAAAGATTTTGATTATAAATTCATTATCATCCAATACATTGGTGATAAATTTGATATGCTTCGGCTCAGCAAACTGGTTCTCTCTGGTAGGTGCTATGATCAAAACAAGTGTAATTATTATTCCAGCCTTTAATGGAAAAACAGCTAACTTCTTAGTTTAGTATGACCTGGAGAGGCTCTAATGAATTCTTAAAACATATTTCCTTGTGGTGACTTCCTAAGCTTCACTATCAATCATTCCACCTATACCATGATATAAATTCAAAGGCAGAATAGGGCTCTAATTACTTCACTCCTTCACATGGTTAAAATAGAGTGATCTAAAGAACTTTTGTTCTTTTGTGTCTTTGCCCACATATACTACAATTGAAACTGAGCATTGCTCATGTCAAGTGGACAAACATACTGCATCTTTATATTTAGTCCTCCATTGATAAGCTATCCTAAATAGTGGATGTTGGGTTGTGCCAGCCAGTTCCCCTTCAACACTGAGGCTCTATGGATGACTGCTGACAGCTAACAGCTCGGTTAATCTACAGCCATTCCACTGACGAGATGGAAATCAAGTCAAAGTAATATCCCGTCCCCAGATAGTGAACAGCTAATGCCTGATTGATGCAAGGGTAATAGAGCTGGTTTATGGGTGTGTCAAGGAGGGTGTGTCTAGGAATGACTGGCATGTGGGCTAGCCAACTGAAATGGAGACCCTCCCTATGAGTGGGCAGCACTGACCAATAGGGTGATGGCCTGGATGGGATAAAAGTTGTGCAAACAAAGAAGCAGCAGCAGATGCAAACTCATGCTGCAATATTGTGAGGATATCTGAGTACCACTACTTCACTTTTCCAAAGTGGACTTTGACAGTGATTCTCCGCAAAGTTTAGGTCTCAGACTAGGGTAGCACTATTGATCCCTCTCATTCTGGGCTTCAGCTTCTTGGACTATGCAGCTACTGGTTCTCCTAGCTCTCCAGCCTGCAGATGCCCATTTTGTACTATCCAGCTTCTGGCCATGTAAGCCAACCTAATAAACGCCCTTTTTAAATTCATACTTGCTGTTTATTCTGTTCCTCTAGAGAATTCTGACTAATACAATGCTTCTATATCTAATATCTCAAGCAATACCACAAATTCCCTGAAATTGGGATGAAGAAAAGAGAGTTTTCCCAAATTAGCATAAGGGACCCAAGCTTGCACCCCAGCATTGTCTAGTCACTTGATGCAAGCTGCTCTAATTCTTGAGTGTTGGTGAGATGTGGTTACCCAATTTCAACATATGAGTCAGTGCCAGTGTATACCTATAGATAGCTCTGTTTATGGCCCTCACATAATTGTTCATAGAATTTCCTTTCCTATAGACTCACTTTGTCTTTTCTTATTCCTTAAATACTAATGTAAATAACTAATGTAAATACTAATGTAAAGTAACTCTCAAAGAGTTCTTTTATTCTTAACTCTCCATAAATATGTTCACTGTACAAGAAGTATTCTCTATCTATGCTCTTAAAAATATCATGCCATCAATATAACCATTAACATGTTCTATTTTACATTATTTCTGTTATGTCTACATACTGGGAAATGGAAACAGAGCTCTCCTGGTAAAGCATTTGAGTAAATATTAACAAAATAAAATTTACTACATACAAATTAATGGGACCTATGAAAGTAAGTAAGTCATGTGTGAGATACGTGTTAAAACTGGGTTTGGAGAGAAAAAGATTGAGTTTCAAATCACAATACTCCGACATTTAGTGAGCAAGTTATTTAACCTCCACAACCCCAAATTTCCTCCCTTATCTATAAGCACAGTTCATTACTTTACAACAGCATTATAAAGAATAAAACAAGCTTGCTGAAGAGCTTCACTTAGTTCTTAGCATATCAATTCAGTAAGTGGTGAATATCAATTAATGAAGAAATATTATTTTTGTTTCCTTAAATTCCTAAGTCTGGTCATTGAATAAGGGAAGTGTTCATTGTATGTTTTTGACATGACTTTTAATGAATATTCTCCAATGTTTTTCATAAATAAAACAAAGTAGGAATACCCATTTTTTAAAAAATGAGATTTAATTTTAAACCTTTAAAGAAAATGCTAATAGTAAATGAATACTTGGATATGCCTCTCATTTTTCCCCCCAATTTGTAACTAGTTAGAAATGTAAAGTCTGGAAACAGGGACTTTCCACACTGTAATTGTGGTAGTTACATTACCCAGCCTAAGCCTGCTTAATGTTGGCAGGTGATTTTAAAAAATATTAAATCAAATGAGTTTTATGGAAAAACTATCTCTTTAGTTTCAATCCTTTGAAAAACTGCCCAGAATATGTACCATTTTTCTTAAAAAAGAAAGTCACATGGAGAAATATAATCTTATTAATTCAATATTAGTGTAGTGCTTGCAGAGGACTGTGTCTAATTCTGGACAATGTTAATAAAACACAACATAAATAACTTGCAAAGGTTTCAAGAAGAGCTTACAGATAATTTATGTGGAAAATTGTATATTTTAGGAAATATTTGAAACGTGCTAATTTAGATGAAAAATCTGCTAATAAGAACATTTAAAAATATCAAAATTTTAAGAAAATTATGCATTCCACTGATAATTGCAAATGTAAAGTCATTATGAGAAAATTAATATAGACATACTAAACAATGAAAGTTTTTTTATTTTCAACACTCTTCCTAGAAGTGAACAATGCTTACATTTGGTGCATATATTTTATACCATCCCTATGCCTCTAACACATCCATTTTAAATGCCTATAACTGTTTTTATACAGGGCAGAATGAGCATTTCCATTTCCACTAAGGAATAGTTGAAGCACACAAGTGAGACCATATGAAAATGTTCTCTGATTAATGATAATTTCCTAGGATTTCAAATATGGGTCAAATATTGTTTTTAGAAACCTCATGAAGGAAAATACGTGTCTAGAAATGAGAGCTCTTTTTCCAACTTATTTCAACATACCATTATTGTCATTGTGCAAATTTTCTATTTCCTCTTCTTTAATCTTGTCAAGAATTCAAGAAGATAAAGTGTGAATTTTACTTTAAAAAGTTTGAAATTTTTTTATATTTTTTGTAAAGTTATACAATTGAAATCTGCATCCTGCTTACAGACAAGCTCTTTTTTTTTAAGGTGTCGCATGATTACATAGGGATCTTGCAATGTTCTTCATGAATTCTAATTTATAATTCTGTGGTTAAGATTAAATAAGTAAATAAATGATAAGAAAACAACAACAGGAACAAATGTTCTAGTTAGCTCCATTTCTTTTGTCATCCTATTTCTTGGCCAGTGCTGTCTATCAAGTATAATTGTGAAATTGCCTCATAGATGGATATAAATTGAGACTAGTTTAAAACTCATTTTCTCTTGTCCAGTCAAACAATTCAACTCCATGCCATTTCTCGGACAAACAATGGATAACAACCCTTTATTTAAAGGACATCTGGTCATCAATATAATTTGATTCTCATCTACCGGAGGCTGTGTGTGTGTGTGTGTGTGTGTGTGTGTGTGTGTTCAGATTAATATTGAAGACCTAAGCATATGAATGATCATCAGCAGGAACAGTAAAAGAAGTTTAACGAGGAGATTATAATCAAAAAATGCAATAATGGGAAACTTGCTTAATGAGGACATTGGTGCCAAACTACATTATTCATAGGGCATTCTGATTAGAGACAAATGCAAAATGAAACATACATTCCTTGGTGGAAGTCTTCATTTACATTTCAAATAAATACTATTACTCTAACCTTTAGCTGAGAAAATGAGCTTTCATACTGAATAACTAAAGACTCCCCCAAAGATAATGGTGTACCAAATATATTGTTAAAGAATAAATTGAGGATTGAAGTACATTTCCTTGGCTTTAAGAATCATGTTTCATTGTGGATCTGATGCAGGACACATTTTTATCCCACTAATAAATCTACTAATTTCAGGATCTCTATCCATGAAATAAAACCTGTCTATAAATGGATTTTATACATTTCTCCATTTTATTATATTCTAATAGTTCCCATTCTCTTTTTAAGAGTCAATCAGCTCAACTGATTATAGTAAAGTGAAAATGAGATCTGGATTATGAATCATAGTTTTTTCACTAGGTTTCTTCATCATAAAATGCAATCGTAACTTTAGTTGACCATATTACAATTACTATAAAGCTAAAATGAATTATCTCAGGACTCCTATTCCTGATGAGTATGTGCATTTTTGGAGGTACATTTGTACACAGCAGTATGCATCTCAGGCATCTGTGGAAATGTTATACATTAGAGAGTTTACCTTTGAATGTGGATTATAAGCTTCTGTTGGTATCACAGGCTGCAAACCTCTTGTAGGAACTCTTATAAATCAGAGTTGAGAGCCAGTGGTAGAGGAGAAGTGTCAAAGTAAAACTCTGAGCACTGATTATATTTAAAAATAATCTTTTCACTGAAGAAAATCCATGAAGTAAGAAGGTATATTTGCAAACAGCATCACTGGAGAGTTGAATTTTTAAATGGAAAGGGATTATAAATTTCTTTTTGTAAGGAAAAAGGATCAGAACTCTGTCTTTTTATAAATACAGAAAAAGTAACAGATAAAATAAATTTCAAAGTTAAGGGAGAAAATACGAATTTTTTTTTTTTTTTTTTTTTTTTTGCAGGGGGGACGGGACCAGGGATTGAATTCAGGGGCCTTTGACCACTGAGCCACATCTCCAACCCTATTTTCTATTTTATTTAGAGATAGGGTCTCACTGAGTAGCTTAGTGCCTCACTTTTGCTGAGTCTGGCTTTGAACTTGATGATCCTCCTGCCTCAGCCTCCTGAGCTGCTGGGCACAGGCATGTGTCACTGTGCCCAGTGAAAATACAGATTCTGTTAACTTAAATTCTTCATATTCAATTTTTTTGTCTACTACTAACCTTTATAAATCTTTCTCTGAATGAAAACTTTTAGAGAAAGTTATATAACATTGAGAGAAAATAATATTTTAAGATATTTGTAAATAACAACCCATGTTCAGTAATATTGACACTGATTATGGATATATAACATCTCAGGGAAATTCAGGCTCATGGACATGACCCAGAATACTCAGTGAAGTATGAATATTGAGTGAAGCTGAAGTATGAGGGTAGTTTAAAAACATGTCAAAGCCACTCTGGCTCTCAATCCTTGACCTTAAGAGAGAAGTTTAGATGCAGGTGAGGTAACACATAGATTAGTATCCATACAATTCCCATATCCTACAGTACCACACTTCATGAAGGTTGCATACCATGGAGAGTTACAGAAAAAGCAGCAAGTTGTGTGGAGCACTCTGTGTAATCCCTTCATTTCTTCTTGCCTCCAAAGGTCTTGTACTCTTTAAGTCAGTGTACATTGAGTTGCTAAAGAAATATCATGTTAGTTCATACAGAAGTTAAGAAGAATATCAGCTCTTGAAACCTCTATTTCATATCCCAGAGATCTGTATAGTTTATGTAACATCCTCCTGAAAGCCATTCTTCATAAATATGTAGATCATATATCTGTTTATTACAAGCAATTCTAAACCAGGGTCATCCACATAAAGCATTTCCATGTTATCAAGGCTCTCCTAGCAAGGATCTCTAGTCTATATTCCTGGAGATCAGTTATCATCTCATTGATGTTAGTCTAGTTATCTTCTTTCTGTTTTCTCACAGCAATAATATGAGAAATTTTTCATGGGACAACTACAGATGCTTCTCAACATGATGGAGTAACATCCTGATAAACCCATCATAAGTTGAAAATGCATTGCAACCTTAAGTGACAAATGCATTGCAAACATCTAACCTACTGAATATGACAATTTAGCAACACAGTACACTGAAGAGTATTGGCTGTTTACCCTTGGGATCACATGACTGACTGGGAGCTACAACTCACTGCCACTGAACAGCATCACCAGAGCGTATCATAAAACATATCAGTAGTCCTGGAAAACAAATTTGAAACTTGAAGTACACTCTACTGCATGCATATGTCTTTTGCATAATATTAATGTTAAAAAAGTAAGTTAGCCTCTGCAAATTAGGAACCATCTCTATTTTAATTACTTGAATTTCAGCAGACTAAAGTTCCAATGTATCAATTTTTTAGAAAAAAAAATCATGGATAAAAGGATATCGTAGAAGTTCTACCTCTCCTGGGCTATGAAGTCTGTTTTATGTCACAGTACATAATGTCAGAAGAACACCAAAATAAGTGGGATATTGCAAGGCAGCTTAGATCCTTTAAAAAAGGCAATTATAAGGTACTCTTCTGAGTTTGAAGGGATTAGAATGGTGCAAATTATAATTAAATTTTTTATAGGTACTATGGAGATCAGAATTAGGTGTCTTCTGGTCATCTTTGAAGTTTCAATTCTGTGACATATTTTTGGTGATAAGATAAACTAAACACTATCTTTGGATTGTAGGAAGTAAGCAAAATTTATTTATACTAATTTACCATTTCTCCCTGCTCCAACATCGAAGTATGCCTATTTGCGTATCATATACATCAAGACCAGAGCTCCCATAACAATGTAATTTGGTTTATTAATATGTTAAGAACTGACACAGTTTAATGCTTAGGTACCCAAGATAATGCTTTCTAGGACCTTGAATAACTTACTAAAATCTTTTTACTTCCAAGAGTGGATAAATAGAATATTTTATCCAATAGTTTTTTCCCCTTTGTGGATTGTTGAACTACTCATTCTAATTGATTACAAATTGCATTTGTCTTTTAATTATCAAATACTAAATACTTTCTGGACAAACCAAGCTTTTAAAAATGTGACAGTAGACTTCCTCTATGCATATTTAGTTTTCTATTGAAACAATCATTCCTTTTCTCAACCATCCAGCAGATGAGAATGCTGCTTTCTTGGATTACAGCTACATTGAGAATAATGCATGCATTTCATGCAAATTACATTTTAGTACATCAGAGCAAGTTATAAATGGAATTGAAATGAACATTCATTTCTCCAGTCATTTCCTAGAACACACAAAACCCACAGCCATAACTTGATATGAATAATGGTGATATTAATTATAAGTGCTGTTGTTTTAATTGAGTATAGAATATTATGGCATTTATTCAAATGTTCATCAACTGCACATAATAATTGTTTGGCAACATGCTATAATAAGTGACACAATTACTATTACTTTGGTATTCATCGTTGGAATATGAATCACCCTGAATTGTTTTGGTATTCATGCAGATGTAAAATATAATTCCACAGGATTCCTATTGTAATTTGCCAGAGCATTAATTAATACTGCTGTGCAAATATGAACAGATAAGTTACATACAAAAATGAAGCAAGGAAAGCCATGAATTTAAAGTTCCAAATTATACCACTTTTCATTTTGATGACTATTAGCTTGTAAGTGTGGGAAATAGCTGCCAAGTACAGGAGGTGGTCCCACAAATCAATCCACACTTGTGGCACCCAATGATGAATTAGAAAATCTTAAATATAGAGATACCAAAATTAACGCTAGTTTTAGGAAGTTTATCTTTGCAGAAGGTCTTTGCCTCATCAATGTTCAGAGATCCATCAATGTTCAGAGATCCTGTGTATTTTAAAATCTCTGGAAGCTTGACACAGTAGTAGCACATGCCTGTAATCTCAGCAATTCCAGAGGTTATGAAGGTTGATTGCAAGTTCGAGGCCAGACTCAGCAACTTAGCGAGGCCTTAAGCACCTTAATGAGATTCTGTCTCAAAATTTAAAAAGGCTGCGAATGTGGCTCAGTGGTAAAGTACCCCATAGTTCAATCAGTCTCCAGTACCAAATAAACAAACATTTTCCCTCAGGAAAATAGCCATCCTTGCAGTCTTCCACTTATAAGGAGGAGACCTCTGAGAACAGCAGTCACTGAGTAAATATTGTAAGGTCATATAACTAGTATCAAGACATGAGGCATACAATTCTAACTACCTAAAAAAGACAATGTCTACTTTAGGATGTATGCTTTATGGAGTTCAGCACGGTTTTGTAAAGATATAAATGGTGACTGTGGGCCTGACTTCTTTATTTTCTGGCTACATGGACTTGGCAATGGAGTTAACCCTTCTGTTACTCATGCATGTACCATATATAATATATGCATATTACACATATACCACAGGAATACATCACACCTGTACACATACTTATCTTTATGCAATTATTTTTCTTTGGCTTCTAATAGGGTTATTTGTCTCACCTGCATTTTGTCTCAAATAAAGAGTTCCTGACTCTTTTTCTTCCTGAGGTGGAACAGAGAACTATTATTTATTGAATCCCTCAAAGCCACATTGGATACTATGGCTCAAGAGCTAGTTGCCACAGAGATTATCAATCACTGCCATTCCATTCTCGTCACTTATAACCTTATTTGCACAGCATCTATTCTGCATGAACAACTGTAAATGTCTTTATACTATAAGACCTTTAGTTAATTCATCTTCTCTTGTACTTTTTGTAATAATGTATTGCTTTCTTCTTTCTTTCCTCCTCCCATTGCTTTCTTCTGCATTCTCTTCCTCATATAAACTATTACTACAAGAGTGGTTAACTTAAGTATCCTTCTATACTTTCACCATGATGATAATTCCATATTAAAATATAATTAAATACACCCATGAGTTTTATTGCTTGTTTTAAAAATGAAGATACATGTATCATTTTTAAATATTTTTTGGGGGGGACACAATATCTTTATTTTATTTTTATGTGGTGCTAAGGATGGAACCCAGTGCTTCATGTGTGCTAGGCAAATGCTCTACCACTTGAGCCACAAACCCAGCCCAATAATATATCATTTTTTGAATGTTAACATTTTTACCTAGTAATACCACCTATGCCACTGTAAGAACTTTGAAAAGTAATTTATTTTAATGATGTATAATTATTCATGACATACATGTGCCATAGATATTCAACCACTTTCCTGTTAATGGACATTCAATCCTTTTCCAGTTTTTGACCACTATACATATTTCTACAATGCATTTACGTACATAATGAATGATTTATTTATTTTTTAAAAAAAATTTACAGAACAGGTTGTCATGGAAATGCAATCACTGAGGAATGATATATGTATATGTATTATTTTAATTTATGTACAGTGTCTGTAACAATTTACATTTCTACCAGCAATGTATGAGAGTATCATGTTTTCTAACTTCCTACTAACTCAGGCAGTTATCACATTTTTCCTTTTCAGAGCTAATGGTTACAAAGTGATAGCTCCTTGTTATTTCAAATTTTATGACTTGTCTACCTAGTGAGTTTGAACAGATATTCAATTCATGCACTTGTTAAATCTGAGTACCATGAATTGCATATTCCAATCCTTTGCTCACATTGAATTAAGATGTCTGGGTTTTTCTTCTCTATTTTAGGGACTTTTATACACTATATGTAATAACTATTTGTCATTGCCTTAACAATTTATTCTAAATTTAGTAATGTGCCAGATCATGCTCTTAATTTAAATGCTTATAATCATCAGAAAATTTTATTTGTAAATAATTTATATTATATTAATGCTTTTTTCTACTTCTCTTTTAATGCTTTGTCATAAGTGATGACACTGGTTTTTGCACTGTTGACCTTCTCTATGATTTATGTAAATTTTATTCAATTCTATATCTTGATGTATTTTTAAATTTTTAATTAATTTTTGTTGACAGGTAGTAATTATTGATCTTTATAAGGATCAGTGCAATGTCTAATTACTTTCAAAAACTGTAAACTAATAACTCAGACAACTTAGTTTATACATTGTCTCGAACATTTGTCATTTTTTGTGGTGAGTCTATTCGGAATCCTCTCTTCTGGCTCTTTTGAATTATACCATAAAGTAATATGGCATCTTATGATTATTTTCTATTTTAAATTTTGTCATACTGAATTATAATAAAAGAATTTATGTTACTCACATGCCTGTCTGAAATACCAAATGATTTTACACATCTATTACACTAATACATAAAAAAATGTTTTTTTAATATTTTGGGAGGTATTGATTTTAGTATCAGTACTCAGAATTAAGGTTGATCTAAAATTTATTCCAGAATTCTTCATCTTGCATGAATTAAACTCTGTATCCTCCTCAACTACTTCCTCAACCCTTGGCAACCACCATTCTTTCCATTTCTGAATTTTACTACACTAAGTAAATTATGTAAATGAGTTATGCAGCATGTATCTTTTCTTTATTACCGTCTTGTTTTATTTAACATGATGTTCTCAAGGTATATGTTGTGGTATGTGACAGAATCTCTCCCATCTTAAAACAGAATAATATTCCTTTATATATTATACCACATTATTTATTCTTTTACCTCTAGAGAGGCTTGGTTTGCTCCATCCTTTGGCTAATTTGAATAATGCTTCTGTTATCACAGATATACAAACGTCTCTTTGAGACTTCTGCTTTGAAATCTGGGTAGTATAAAAAAAGAAGTAGAATTTTGCTGGATAGTACAATAATTCTATATACAATATTTGAAGGAACCACCATATTGTTTTCCACAGAAGTTGCTTCATTCTACATCCTCTCCTATAATGCACAACAGTTTTGGATTCTCCGTATTTGCACCAACATTTCTTTTCTGCTTGTTTCTGACAAAATCCATCCTAATGGGTGAAGTTGTAGTATTTTACTGTGGTTTTGACTTGCATACCCATAATGATTAGTGATATTGAACAACTTTTTTATGCTTCTTGTTCATTTGTGTATCTTCTTTGGAGAAATGTCTGTGCATGTCCTTTGCCTGTTTTAAAAATAGGGTTATTTGTTGTTGAATTACAACTCTTTACTTATTCTGGATATTAACTCCTTGTTAGATATGGGTTATCAGATATTTTTTTTTCTCATTTGTAGGATGCTCTTTCACTCTGTTGATTGTGAAAACATTTGATGAAAACATTTGATGTTAGTTTAGACTAATTTATGAATTATTTCTTTTGTAACCTGAACTTCTAATGTCATATCCAAGAAATCATTATCAATCCAATGTCATGAAGCTTTCCTCTTTGTTTCTTCTAAGAGTCTGACAGCTTTAGAATGTCTTACATTTAGGCCTTTGATCCATTTTGACTTAATTTTTGTACATCATGTTAGTAAGATTTCCCAATACAATTTTTCAAAACTATTTGTTTTGAAAAAACTGTTCTTTTTCTCACTGAATGGTCCTGGGAAACTCTTTTGAAAAATCATTTGACTGTATATATGGAGGTTTATTTCTGGGGTCTGTATTAATTCTCTTGGCATATATGCCATTGTCACACTGTTTTGACTATTGTGTCTTTGTAATAAATTTTGAGATCAGGAAGTGTGAATATTTCAGGTTCATTCTTAAAGAGTTTTTGGCTATTCAGGATCCCTTGGAATTCCATATGTATTTTAGGATGAATTTGTGTATTTCTGCAAAAATTACTGTTGGGATTTTGATAGGAATTTTGTTTATTCTGGACTGTGCACTAGGTAATACTGACATTAAAAATATCATATTTTCCAATTCATAAACATGAAAAATATTTCCATTTTTTGGTGTCATCTTTAATTTTTTTCAGCAACACTTTGCTGTTTTCAACTGCATATATCTTCACCTCCTTGGTTAATTTTATTTTAAAATATTTTGTTCCATTTAAAGTTATTGTAAACTGAATTGTTATCTTGTGGTTCTTGTTGAATTGTTCTTGGTCAGCATATGAAAACAGAGCTGATTTTGTGTTTTGACTTTGCATTTGGCCATGTTGCTGAATTCATTTTTTAAATTTAACAGTTTCTCATATGAATGAAATCTTTGAATTTTCTACTGTAAGATCATGTCATCAACAAAGATAACATTATTTCTTTCCTGTTTGAATACCTTTTATTTATTTATTTATTTGTTTGTTTGTTTATTTATTTATTTATTTTGCCTACTTGTCCTTGTTAGGACATCCCATACAATAATAAATAAAAGTGTGAATGTGGGAATACTTGTCCCTGATACTAAAGGACAAAATTTTAGTCTTTGACCATTGAGTATTATATTTGAAGTTGATTTTAAGGTTATCTTGGATTCAAAAAATTAATTTTAGATTGCTAGATCTTTAGATTTTTAATAATCTGGAATGAATTTCTTATAAATTAAGAAGAATTCAACTGGGAAATTATTTAGTTCTGGTTAATTGATTCATTGTTATGCAATTTATCCCATTTTTTCTGTTAATTGGTATACTTATGTTTTTCCCTTCATTTTGAGTTAATTTTGGTATTAAAAGGAGCAAGTATTTTTTTTGTTTCCTCCAGGCTTAGAAATAAATAAATACTATCTATTTCCATAGTATTACATACATTTCCTTATAATTAATTGAATTACACTGCATGTGTTATTTTGGCTCCTTTCTCATTCTAGTATTATGTTTAATCTATTTTTTTCATAATCGAACTCATATAACACATATACACATACATAGATTTTAATGTGTGCACATTTTGTTTGTTTGTGTATATTAATTTTGGGTTAAAAATGACAAATTTCCACTTCCTAATTTCTGTTTGGTTTTGTTTCTTAACATGAGTTCAAGGATTTTTTGTCATTTTTCTTTATAGTGAAATCTCTCATGGGTAAAAATATCCTCTGTCTATAGCATCTGTAAGCTTTATTGTGATAATTTGTTTTAAAATATTTCACTTTTTATTATTTTCCATATAGTTAACAATATCAGTATTATTTTTCTTATGTAATCCATACTTTGGGTTGTAGTGTAAATTTGTATTTAGTTAAGTTTTGCTGAAGATAAATCACTATTATTACTAATATATAAATTCATTGACAGAATATTGATAAAATCACTAAATTTAAAATTCACTAAAGTTTATCAGGGGATTAAGTATATACTCAGTATAAAGTAACTTAAGAGTCTTTAAATCAATAAATAAGTTTGTTGATTGAAATGGATGCCTGACAGTTTAACTTTTCTGCATTAGTGTTAGATTTTGGAAGAGCCATATTGAAATAGCTCAATAATTTATAATAAGTCAACATTGTTTGAAGTTATAATAGAGATTACATCTTTATTAACAACTTAGATGTTTGGGTTAGTGATTATAACACATTCTTTATCAATTGTGCCTTTTATTTTTATGACCTGTTCTTTTTTGTATTTATAAATATTATCACCCTTATATTTCACTTGTTTCAAAGCTAGATTGGCTTCTTTGCTTTCTCTTGATTGCATTTACTTAATCCTTTCTTGCCTGGTCCTTTATTTCTAACTTTGTTGTTGTTGTTGTTACATGTATTGTTTTAGTGTCTTTCTTGTTCATAATTTTCTGCTTTCAATGATTCTGGTAATGTGCAGCAAAGTACCACAAAGCCCAGTGTTTCCCAATCATTTGCTGGTAGCTAATTTTGTGGCAGGATTGAGCTATTCTGATCTATGGCTGCCTGAGGTCAGCTGGATTTGTTCATGTGTCTACAGAAAACAGTCTCAGAGTGCCGGTTGCTCAGAGTTTGGTAGGGGCTTCTCTCCTTACCTCAGTGTTTGCTGTTTGTTAGCTGATGGGATGGTCTCTATTGGGACACTCAAGACAACTTTGTTTCTACCATGACTCCCATCCTCTAGCCTTCTGTCCCAAGCATTTTGCACTGGCCATGCAAGAGGAACAATATCAGTCAGGAGGCAACATGTAATTTCTTTCAAGACCTAATCTCAGGTCTAGGTGCACTAGTACATTTAAATCAAGTTACAGATGCAAGAAGTAGAGAAATGACTATTCCTTCAGTGAAAGAAACTGTGGTCATAATACAAAAGTCATGAATCCAGGCAGAAGCAAAGATTTTGAATCGTTTTACAATTTACTACAAATATGTAATTTTGGTTTATAACTGAATTTGACAAGCTGTATCTTTTAGTAGAAGAATTAAGTTTGATTTTGTTTCTTCTATTTTTTTAATTTGTAAAATTTATTTCTCTTTTTCATTTTAATCATGTTTGGACATAAACACAGTAATATTTCCTATTTATTTTCCACTTGTATTTTGTAAATTGTGCTGTATTTTTTTTTATTTCATTAATTTTACTCTCCTTATAACGGTGCTCATAATCATACACTTGTCTTGAATTTTCCATGAAAATAATATTTTTTTCCTATCAAAACATTCTGTTTCCCAATGCTTACTCATTTCATCCCATTTGCTTCTTCCACATCTTGATCCTATTAAGTGACTTAGTTTAATACTTTCACTTTGGACCCTTATGATTTTCTCTGCATCTTGGTCCTTCAATTTCAAGGAGCCTGTTATCATACACGTTACACATTCTAATTCACCTTATATGCATTTTTGCTTCAACTACAGAGATGACTGGTTAGAAAAGAGCAACAGCAAAAAAATAAAAAATAGAGGAACAATAATGGGAGAATATTTCCAATTATAGTTTTGTGGTTCATAGCTATTTTTCTAGCTTATATTGCTGCAGGTTCTGTGATTCATCTTTACTCACTTTAGTGAGTATTTTTCTCACTTATTAATATAACTTCTAACTTTTAGCATATTTGCTTATAATTTCTTAGGTAGTTATATAACATTTTTGGCTTGATATCTGTTCTCTTAATACTCTGTCTTGAATTAGTGTCTGTGCATTCTAATTCTGTTTTATAACTTTTATTTTAGTTTGGAATCTTGTGAAATTTTTTTCTTGGTTCGGGTATTCCAGAATTTTACTGTTAATTGCCTCAAAAGCATTTTTCTCATCAACATTTATAAAACTTGCCAAGGCAAATAAGTGTGCAGATTGAGTCCTTACCTTACACTTCAGTAATTTTCCCCCATTGTTTGCCTTTTTACACTGATCTTCTAAAACACTAACTTGAATCGCAGTTATGATCTTCTTCACTTCTAATTTTCTAATAAAAAGTTTAACTTGAAAAAACATTCCTTTTTCCATTCCACAAAGATTGTTCTTGTGGTGTGCTAGATTTGAGTTTCCTTAAATACTAGTATCATTTTTACTTGCCTCCTCTAGAAGAACTTCTTGAGGAACTATTATAAACTTTTGTGAAGGATTCTTCCTCTTTCTGCCTTATGGGTCCCATTCTTCTAGTTGTTATTAATCTATGTTAATTTAACAAGTCCTAAATCCAGCTACTAAGAAACATTAAATAAAATCACCTGCAAGGATGGAGGAATCAGAATGGCCTTCACTCTTGTGACATGCAGATACCACAAAGAAGCTTCTGGGCTTCTTGCAGACCTGTGGGTGAGAAAGACTCAGGACATGATTCTGACCCTACTTCATTCCCTGGGAAGAATAAGAAGAAGCATAGACTCATTAAGATGGTCTGCAGCATCCTTCCTACAAATAGGATCATATGGTGTCCTTTGTTCAGAGTCTCATCATGACTTACCTGACAGATACTTGTCCTTACATGTACTTTGTTTTGTTTTGTTTGCATTACAATTCTTATTACACATATATACTGCATTTGTTAATATCTCTGTTTGTATATAAAGTATGTTGAGACCCAATTTGTGTCTTCTTACATGTACTTTGGACAGTGATGTCCATCATATTCCACCATAGTCCTTGGGTTCTCTGTACTGAGTCTAGTCACCAGGATATTTCAGAGTGGAGAAAACTTGCAAAACCTGTCTCAAATGAACCCATTTTGTACTGCTGCCTATGTATCCCAGTGCCTGCTGGGCTTACAGAGGAGGCTAGTTTGAAGATGAAATAGGGGAAGGAAAAGAAAGATGGTTTATGCTGCCTCCTTAGAATCTCCTTCACTGAAGCCAATCTCCTTCATTCTAACTCTGAAAATTCTGCATGACCTACATTATGGACTGGAATCTCTACCATCTTTCATTTGAACACTTATAATTCCTAATCTTCCTTTCATTTTATTCAAATGTATCTACCTATTCTTTTGCTATGAGTTTAAATTTATGTAGGACATCATTTTCTCTTAAATTTCCATGTTCAAGCCCAGTAAAGTATCATTTTACTTATAAAATATTTGATATTTGAATGAAAAAATACATAAATATTTTAATTCTAGGTACTTTTTATATCAATTAAACATATTCCCCTGTTGGATTCTATATCTCTAAGGCATTCACTTTTGCTTTATTTCACCAAAGAGAATAGATGCTTACTTATCAATCATCATGTCTTGATTTTTTTGGTTATCCTCTCATAACATTAAGAACGTGTTTGTCCAATGGCTTGTCTTATGAAAGTAAGCATGAGAGAACACATGTGTTACCTGTTAGAAAATAATGCTTGGGAAAAACATCTCATAGTTCTGATTGTTTTGAAATTCTGTTACTATTCCTTTTGGGTTCCATTGTCTTTAAGTATAATACAATAATACATCTCTCACAGGATCCTCATGAGAATTAATCATGGAAGTAAAATTATCATGACTGCCTGACATAAGTATAGTCAAAATGTTATCATTGCTATTATTCTATTCACCAAAAATATGATAATATTTATTATATACTAAAAAGGTGTTGAAGTAACCATAAAATTGAACTCTCTCAATTTCTGTATAAAACATAAGGCAAATAAATTTATAGGGTTATGAGAAAAGTCTATCCTATATCCAAGTATGTGTCACAGTGACTTCACAGCCATATGTAGTTACTTTAATTAAAAGAAAGCAGGTCTTCTGTGATTTGCCTAAAGAGAGTAATATGTTCAAAAGTGTTATAATAGAAGCTGTAAATAAAAATGGAGTATTTGTGAGAAGTTACAATTAAGTGTGGTTGCACATCTGTTGGTTCTCTCTTTCTCTCTCTCTCCCTCCACCTGTAATGCCCAGAACTGTAGGAGATAAGGGATAAGTAGTGAGACCATTCCCCAAGGACCTGGCAATATTAACAGGGAAATCTTGATTTGAATATGCAACTACAGCCCTAAAATTCTATTAACTTTCATTTCTAATACCAAATTTTTAAGGAAGAAAGGAAAAGAGCAGCTAAGTGTGAAAAAGGTCAAATGAAGAATTATCTTAAAATGACATTTTTATGATTATAGCCATGTTTAATAACTTCAAATGAAGAATTATCCCCCATTTGATGTTTTTAAGACCAAGACAGTGTAAAAACGTCATTTAAAAATGACGTTTTTACAATCAAAGCAATCTGTAAAAATGTCAGGTGAACAACTCAATGAATTAAATGTTTCTAAGGGTATAAAATAGGTTAAAATGTCCAGTGGAGCATTTCATTGACATTTGATTTTTTTCCAGGAAATATTGATCATAAAAATGCAGTACTTAGTATGTTTCTATCTATATTTTAAAGTTATCTCATCTGTAGAAATGACTAATACATAAATGTGCATCTGATCTAACATTAAAATGACAGATGATAATCGACCAACATCTAAATATAGAAATATATGGAAGGTTTTAAAGTTACCGTTTTGAGATATAATTCCATGGTAAAAAGTAACGTAGGCATAAATTTGCATTTTGCTTTCTAAAAAATTCCATAATTTATATGCTATGAGCATACAACACTTATTCATTAAAATGAATTTGTTAAATATCATAATATCTATCTTACAGAAAATCAAACTTTACCAATTCACAGTAGAGATAAGAAGAATATACAGAACTCCTTCCTTATCTTAAACTTGAAGTTTTTGTGTACATATGCAAGTGGAATAGAACTTGGTGTATGCTGGTTATTATCTATCTATCTATCTATCTATCTATCTATCTATAGGGGCACTTTAGTAAAATTGTTGGTTTTGATGGAAATTTCTATACTTTCATCCTTTAGTGTGGTAAGCAGTAACCTCACATGGACATAGAACTTGTAAAATACGTTGTGTGACTAAAAAACTAAATTTTAAATTCGTTTTAATTTTAATGAATTCTAATTTACATTTAAATATTCATGTTTGAACTTATAGAAATTAATAGACTGTTATTATATTAATCGGAGACATGATCCAATTCTAAACTAAAACTGATTCTGGAGTCTTTAAGGATATGCTGAGTCAGATAGACTCCTACTATGTGAAAATAGCAAATATTGTTTTGCTAGCAGCATAATGAAATTGAATGCTTAAACAAATTGTCAGGATTAAACCTATAAAAACACAGGCTCCCAAAGAAATTTCAAGCATATATTCATCCATTTTTCACATATAATCTTGTCTGGATTTATTTGTAGTGTCAAGAAATAGAAAAATCTAAATATAATAAACAGCCGTAACTTGATATTTTGAGGAGCAAATATTTGTGCACACATACATATATCCATATATACACAAGTTAATTTGTATATAACCAAAGTTAGCATTTAAGCTTTCTCAATTAGAAATAATTTGTCACTCAGAATAGTTCTTTATTTACTAAATCTATGACACATTTTCATTAAAGATCTTGAGGTGACTAGCAATGTTCTTATATAAAACACTTTAGATTCAAAAAAATATATAATTCTCCATGCTTTATTGTCTTTGAAACTTATAATAATGTAACAAACATGTTTTACAACTGCATTCCTTTTATTTATTTATTTTTTAAGATGAAGACGTCAAGGACTGAGAAAATTACAGCAGAGACACCACAGTGAAAAAATTCACCATGATGATGATGGTAATGCCTAGCATTAATAAGACTTTGTAATCTGTAATCATATCCAGTGCCCCTGCTGTTCCATGAGATTGAGCTCCTTTGATTACTCCTCCCATTTAATAGGCAGACATACTCTGGTCCAAGTCACCGCTAGTTGAGTCTAGAATCCAGGTCTCATAAATGTCCTGCCTAACTAGTAATGTTTCTAGGAACTGAATGAAGATCATGGGGAGATACACAGTTCTGGGGTGGGAGTGGAGGACAGGCTGGGTTGATTGATTGCAAATGAGTTGCAAAGGATTTGTATAAATCAAATATGACTGAATGATCAATGCTTTGATAAACGGAAGAGATGAGAAGAGGGTCAATGATAATGGGAAATTTAGCACAGGGGAGTACTTAGGGAGCATTCTAAGAATTCTGTCTATGTCATCTTGAATTGCAGTTATGCCAAATCATCAGTTCATTATGTCCTGGAAATACCCTGTGACCCTTATTCCGTCCACCTTACAGAGGCTAAATGATTTCATGCTGCATTGTGTGAGCTGTATTTTGCCTGATGTTGACATTATTTGCTTTATCCTCTACCTCATCTGTTCACTTGTATCCTGCTTTCTGTTTTCTTCTTTGATATAGTAGACAGCCACATTTCTTTCGATTTCTTACTGCCTACCTACCTACCTTTTTGTCTCACATGTTCACTTTACATTCACTACTTAATTTACTCCTTCCAGCAACTCTGTGCATAAAATTTTATTACTCATATTATGCAGATGGATAGACAAAGGCAAGGAATAAAAATGATGCTACTCAGAGATAAGTAAATTGTGAATTTCAAAACCAGAATGACATACATATCTATCTACAAGTCCCAGTCCATAAGAATTATATTCTTAGTGATATAATTCTAAGCTATTGGTCCTTGATTTTTTTCCTCCCATATTTCCATTAGTTTTATACCTCCCTTAGATGGACTTAGTTGAAATTTATCATATTTAAAAAATAATTATGCATGAATAATTATCAAAAGCTTTTAGTGGCTTGAATATAAGCATCAAGTCCAGGCCTCTTAATAGGTTGAATAAAAAACATTGCATCCATCTTGGAATTTTAAAGAAAGACAAATATAGATACTCATTACCTGCACAGATGGAAGTGTTCATACAGTCTGCTATTTGTGCAACAAAAATGTGCTCCTTACTCAACTGTCTGCCTGTATTCCTAGACACAAATGACAGCATATCATGGGAGAGGATTGTAGACAAATCCCATTCAAGTTTGCATTTGATGGGAAAAAATTATTTTATCTCAGTTTTGTCAAATCCTATGATTGCCTGAACTTTTGGACTTGAGGAAATTTTTAATTTCATCACAAGGAGACTGAAACTCAATTGAGCTCAGTAAACTCCCTGATTTGATTGGAGCTGTGTGTGAAGGGAAACCAACACAACCAAAGTTCTCAGGTCAAAGTACTAAAGAGGAGAAAGCTGTGACGCAAGAAACTTAATATGTGCTGAAGGTCCCCTGCAATGTTTATCCAAGTGCAGATGGGTACATGCTATAAGAAAATGGCTGTGGCAAGAAAAACAAACAAAAAACTAAAAATAAAATACTAAAAAAAATAAGACATAACAGTATTCAATCTTTACACAGGCTGAAAATGTCACCTGTTTCCATATACCAGTTTGGAAAGACCTATAATTCATGGGCATTTGGTAGAGAATTCAGAAAGGCCTTGTCTCAGTACTGGGGAATTTATCTGAAGAAAAACTTATGTCCTGTCCCATCTACTAAATCTCAAAAGCAAGATCCAAAGAATTTATGTTCCCTAGTATCTTAAGGTAATTAGTAATTATCTGAGGTAAAAGATAATTACTAAGAATAATCATATAAATACATAAATCTCTAGCACCCAACAAAGTAGAATTTATAATGTCAAACATCCAATCCAGATTATTAGGCAATTGAAGAAGCAAGATGATACAATTGTTTATCAGGAAAAAAAATTAATCAGAATTGACCCAGCTCTGAATTAAATGTTAAACACATAAAGATGTTAAACCGGTTATTAAAATTGGATTCCATAAACTAGAAACTTGAATAGAAAATTAAAACTGTAAAAAAAATGTTCAAATCAAACTTTTAGAAAATGAAAACTATAATATTTGAGGTGGAAATATATACTAGAACTAACTAGCAGCAGATTCAACACAACAAAAACAAACCAGAGAACTTGAAGATAAAGCAACTTTAAATTTAAGTACAAATGTTTTATACAATGTATAAAGTAAAGCATAAAATAATTGAAAAGTCATCTGTGAGCTGTGAGACAAATTCAATTGGTTTAAGATATTTATAATTCTAGTTTGAAAAGGAGAGGATAAAGAAGTTATTAAAAATATTTAAAGAAATTATTTAAAGAAAGTATAGTAGGGCCCAGAGTGGTGGTGCACACCTGTAAACCTAACTGCTTTGGAGGCTAAAGCAGGAGGATAACAACAAATTTGAGTCCAGCCTCAGCAACTTAGTGAGAACTCATCTCATAATAAAAAAAAAAAAAGGGCTATAGCCAGGTGCAATGGCACATGCCTATAATCCCAGTGCCTTTGGTGGCTGAGGAGAATCTCAAGTTCAAAGCCAGCCTCAGCAACAGCAAGGAACTAAGCAACTTAGTGAGACCTCATCTCTAAATAAAATACAAAATAGGGCTGGAGATGTGGCTAAGTGGTTAAGTGCCCCTGAGTTTACTTCCTGGTTCCAAAAAAAAAAAAAAAAAAAAAGAAAGAAAAGAAAAAAAACCAAAAACAAACCAGAAGGGCTAGGGGCATAGGTCTGTGGTAGAATACTACTGGGTTCAATTCCTAGTGCCACAAAAGAAAAGGAGAAAACACCCAAATTTGGTGAAATCCACAAGTATACAAAAGAAACACATCCTAAAGCTCATCACACTCAAAATACCTGTAAATCTGTAATAAAGAGAAAAATCTTAGAAGCATCTAGGGAAAAAAGACATTATGCTTACAGAAGAACAGATATTTAGATTAAAAAAAAAAAGATTTCTCATCAGAAATGATGCAAGCTTAAAAAGCAATGTCTTCCAAGTAAAGCAAGAAGGAAAAGGGAAAATGATCTCCCTTCACTTGTAAAACTTGTGAAAGTATTTTTCAAAAAATGAATGCATGGAAGTATTTCCAAATGATGGGACAAAACTTCTGAAAATTCATTTCTGTATAACAGCAGTGAACACAGACTTCTAAATTAGAGTGAATCTTTTTGGAATAAGAATGGTAAAAATGACTGGCTTTGAGATGTATAAACTTTCCTATACTCACAGTTTTTCAACAGAGCTATGAAATGAATAGCAGCCTAGAAGCTTTTGAAGAAGAGCAGAATGAGTTTTGAGCTCCTTAAAAAGATTCATCTCCAGAAAAATGTTACCATTTTACCTGTTGCAATTCCTTGAAACTCCCCAATTTTCAGGGTATTTCTGGATGTATGACTAAAACCCTGTTCAATCACAAAGAACTGTGACACTCATCAAGCACTCTGTGACATATATACACAATGGAGTTTTATTTAGGCATAAATAAGAAAATTATCATTTGCAGGAAAAAGGACCAAACTTGAGAGTCTTATGTTTTGCAAAGTCAAGGTTTCCATGTTTTTCTTCATATGTGGAAGCTAGAGAGAAAAAAGGTGGTGGGATGTGGGGAGGGTGATCTTCTGAAAATAGTAGAGTGATTATTAGGGTAGAGGAAGGGAATCAGTGAGGGAATAGGGAAGATAAAGGGGAGATACTAAGGAATGAAACTGACCAAATTAAATGTTACATAGAGTGCATGTACAAATACGTAACAATTAATCCCAGTATTATGTATAATTAGAATGCACGAATAACAAGGAAAAATAATTTTAGAAAAGTATATGAAAGCACAAAAGGTCATATGTCAGACACCATTTTCTCACATGGGGTAACCATTGTCAAACTACATATGTAAAACGATGCTTTCAGTCTTTTTCTAAGTATATGTAATAAATGTATCTTAAGCTCAAATGGAATTAGGTTATTTTTTGGGGAAAAAAAACTATTAGCAGCCTTCATTTAACATTACAAGTGACTGAGAAAATGAGGACATTTGAGGCACAAAAAAAAAGATGAACAGAAAACTTAGACTGATGATCTCTGGGATGCGATGTGTATAGTAGGAGTTGAAAAGGTGCTGCATGTTTCTGAGGAAGCTAGAAGACTGCATATATCTGAAAAGCCCTGGGCAAGCCAACAAGGCTAAATTGCTCACATCTGGCTTATCTTGAGGCTCAACACAGCAGAAAATGAAGGTCAAGTCAGAAGTGTAAATGCCTCCACGTGTGTAAAGGAATCCTTGGATGCAAGAATTATTGACTTAAGAAATCTAAGCAAATTTCTGTCCAAACATTCAGTGACCACTGAGATAATCGTCTTCGGTGGCCACACATGAAAAAAAAATACATACTTAGCATAATTACCCCAAGATAGTCAAATTAGGTTAGAAAAGTTAAAACAAAATGAAATAAACAGCAGCAACAACCACCACACCAACAAGAACAAATAGAAACCCATGTGGAGGCAGATTTTAATCTCAAAATTGGAATATGTGTGACCTAAATGCCAATTTTTAACAATTCACAAAATTCAAATAAATATAAAACTATAATCCATACACATTAAAATAAAGTGGCCAATAGTTAATATCCCTTAGAAAACCTGAGTGTTCAACTTAATAGAAAAATTATTATTATTTTTTATTTTTTGGTGATTCTCTGAACATGACATAAAAACTTTAATAAAAATACACATCAAAATAGTTCAACAAATTTCATTGTGAATAAACAAACATCATACATAGGCACAACATAATCCATATATCAAAAGTCAGATCCAATAAAAGGATTTAGAATGCAGCAGTAAAACTTAACCCATTATATAGAAATAATCTTAATAACAATTCAATATCCAGCAAAAAACAAAAAATAAATTAACAAATACTCAAAAGACTAACAGATGCCATTTCATAAATTTTGTAGACTGAGAACCAAGAGTTCTATATCAAGAAAGATGTCCCTTAAAAAATGAAGGAAATATATAGACATGGTCAGATTGCTAATATATTTCACAATTTTTTTATTTGTTATTTTTAGTTATAAATGGCAGAATGTATTTGACATATCAAACATACATGGAGTGCAATTTCCCATTATAGTGGTAATACATTTTGTGGAGTTACACTGGTTGTGTATTCAAGTATGAACATAGAAAAGTTATGTCTGATTCATTCTAATGTCTTTCCTATTCCCATTCCTCCTCCATTTCCTTTATTCCCCTTGTCCAATCCAGTGAACTTCTATTCTAACCTCCCTTCTGATAATTTTGAGCAAAGATTGCTAATATTTTTAAACTGAAAGATTTAATCCTAATCAATATGTTTTATAGTGAAAAATAAAGTACACAGTATCTCAAATTCACATAAGGAAATAAAGAGCTTTAGTAAGCCACATAGGTAAATGTAATGTCATTGTTAAAACATTTTTATTGATACAACTTCTTTTACTTGATTTCAGTAATTACAAAAATTATTGGCAAGCTCATGATGTATAAAGATATGATATGCATGCCAATAACAGAAAAAAAGAGTGGAAGAAGGAAACACAACTATAGTGTAGCAAAGTGTTTGTGTACTATTCAAATTAAGTTGATGTTAATTTAAAATAAAATACTTTAATCCTAGATATTATATTCCCAAATCCACCACTATGAAGTAGCTTTAAAATTAGTAAAACACGTAAACACCCTCGACAACAACAAAAAACACAAACAAAAAAGATTAAAATACAGAAAAATATTGCTATAGCATACTTACACACTATCTTATATATAATGTATTATATATAAATGGCTTAAATACTTTAATCAAAAAGCAGAGAATGAAAGAATGGTTAAAAACATGTGCTCAAGATACATTATGTTTACAAGTGATATACTTTAGATTCAAAGATACAAATAGGTTGAAAATAAAAAGTGGGAAAAGTCATACCATGCAAACAGTGTCCAGAAGACAGCTGAAATGTACACTAATACGAAATCCAAAATATGCTTCAAATGAAATAGTAAGCACAGGAAAGTACAGAAAATAGTTACATTTTATAATTATCAAAATGTGAATAAAAAGACACATATAATATTATAATCAATTATGAAACTTCAAAATGCATAAAGAATAGCAGTAAATATTGGAGGGAATAGACAAACAATAATAGCTGGAGATTTCAATATTTCACCTTTATTAATAGGAGAATAAATCAGGAGAATGATCATTAAACAGAAGACTTGAATAACACTACAAGTCAATCAAATAAACACCTAGGGAACATTTCATTCAATAATACTAGAATATACACTTCCCAAACATGCATAATAGGTTACTGAGAGAGATCATGTGGTATATACCCTTGTTAATAAAAAAGAAACAATTTAAATTTGATATCATCCAAAATATGTTTCTGATTGCAATGAAGTGAAATTAGACACGACTAACAGAAATAAATTTGGAAAATCTATAAATAAGTGAATGTGTTATTCCTTTTTCACCCAATAAGCCAAAAGAAAAAAAATACATGGAGGTTAGAAAATACTTTGTGATAAATGAATGTAAAATCAAATATACCAACACATATAATAATGCAATGAACACAATGCTCAGATGGAAATTTATTAAAAAGTACCTAACTTAAAAGAATAAATATTGGTATTCTGTAATTTCACCTTCTACCTCGAGGAAATAGAAAAAGGAAAAACTATATATAAAGATAGCAGAAGAAAGACAATAAGTGAAAAAATGAGTATAAATAAATGAAACAATAAAAAACTGTAGCACATAGTATTTGCTTTTTCAAATTTGTGCATTATAATTGTACAAAACTAGTAGGATTCATTGTGATATATTTGTACATGTGTCTAACATGATTTAGTCAATTTTATCTCCCAGTACTTTCCTTTTCCCTTGTCTTATCCCTCTCCCATTTATTTTCATTAGGTCCCTTTATTTTCATTTTTAAAAAGTTTTCCCTCTTCAGCTTCTATGCATTGTTTTCTTAATATGGCTTATTTCACTTACCATGCTCTTCTCCAGTATTTTTTAAAACTAAAATTGTTTCTTTTGAAGGGATGAGGTACAAAATGACAGTTGGAAATTAGGAAATATGTGGTATATTCACTGTCTTATTTGTCGTGATGTAACAAGGATATATACTTATTTCAAAACTTACCAAATTTTATCTTACGAAGTTCTTTTTATGTTAATTTACCTACAGAAAAGCTTTAAGATAATATGTCCTCTAATTAAAGGCAATTCTTCTCATGGGCAATGATGCCAAATAGTAGACTAGAATCAACCAAATGCAATGAGCGTGAAATTTTTCTTCTGCAAAAATATTAGTTTGAATTTTAAATAATTTTCAGAGAAGAGTAAATTCTATGAGACATAATTAACATCTAAACATACATTAAAGCTTTCAAACAATGGGTCTTGAATTTTTTAACTAACAAAGATATAGGTTCACATGACAACTACCAGTGAGTATTTATCCTATATTTACACATGTAGATGAAGTCTGTGGCTCATGAGTCTTATCCACAAAACTTTACAGTGAAAAAACTCCTGAAGTTTTAAACATGAATTTAGCCCTCAGAGGTTTTTTTAGAAGCTGTTTGTCTAAATCATAATATTGGGGTATTTGCCATTTGTGGTTATGCATATGAAAAATGTAAGCTCTCTTATCTTCCTCTTGAATACTGCAACATCATGTTTTGGTCCCTCCCCCAGAAGACAGAAGATGCTGCATATTTCAGACCGACACGTTACAAGAGATTATTTCCAGGAGGGTTTTCCACCAGAAAAAGAATATCTAAAGTTGTACCCCTCATTGTAATGGAATTACATTAAACATAAACTCTGACAAGAGTTAAAACAGCAAGATTGCACTTACATTGTATAATCACTACACAAAAGACCAATAATCACTTTGGTCAAAAGAGATAATGCAGCATAATATAAGTAGTAGTTTAAGCAATTATCCAGTAGAACAGTTAATCATCACCCTTGGTTCACAGTCTTTTGTTTCTTAGGAATACACATGTCAGATTGTAATTAAATGCACTCACACTGTTCAGGGCAGAGTGAGCATCCTGGGTTGAAATGTTGGAACCAAACTAAAAAGCACAATGCAGACAAGTTTAGACATAGCTTTTTGACTGTGTCTGCCTGGTATGGGGTCTTGGCTGATAAATTGGCTATATAAGGGTGAAACCACACTCGAGTAAATTATTTATAGAAAAGAATAAATTATGCCCGTAGAAAAGTTATACTAATATAGTTTACAGATTTTTTGAACATTGACTTTCTGTATGAATTATCTGCCAGGTATAATTGTTTTGAAATTAAATTTATTGGGAAAGAGAGGTTTTAAGTGCATTGGCTTATTTAAGCTCTTAATAAGGCTTTTAGAAATCTAGAAATTGTTATCTGTATATGTACATCTTTTCTTTTATTTCAGATAAATAACTTCACAGTTATAGTAGTGAAGCATACTTAAATATAGTGTAGCATATATTGTAGGGAACAGAAACACAATAGATAAAAACCAAAATTATATTCACTACTGTTGAAATTTTTATCATTTTATAGTTTTATCAGGTATTAAGAATCATAAAAGTTGAAAATAAAGTGTTTAAAATTAAATGTAATCTAGTAGCTTGGAAGAATGGATGGCCAACTTCTCATTCTTCAAAGATAACGTGCAATTTTATCTTTACTTCCAGGTTTTATTCATGATGATGTGGTAATGACTTCCAGGTCCTTAACTCAGACTGAAACTTTTCTGCTTAGCTCTGGACCTGGGCATATAACCATTCACCAGAGCAGTATGGCCATACTTTAGATGTGGAGTGTCTCTTAAAGGCCCATGTATTGAAGGGTTGGTACCCAGCCCACAGTGCTATGAGGAGGTCGGGCCTTAGTAGAAGAAGGTGAGGTCACTGGGATAGGCTTGTTAAGGCTACCTTGGGCTCTGGCTCCTTCCTTCATTTCTTTTCTTCCTGGATACCTGGCTCCACTTGGTGGAGCACTCACTCTGCCAAGTGCTCTCCACCATCATGTTCTATCTCACCACAGGCCAAAGCAATGGGGCCCAGAAACCATGAACTGAAACCATGAGCCAAAGTAAATATTATTAATAAGTTGCTTATTTTGTCAGAGTAATAGAAAGCTAACGCAAGTACCTTCTAAACTGTAATATACATACAAATCATAAGCAGCTCTTTCTAAAAATGCAGAGTCTGACTCAGAAGTTCTGATACAAAGGCTAAGAATTGACATTTCCAAGTTCATAAGTGATCCTAATACTGTTGTATCACACTTTGTTCTAAGGTCCTAGGTACATGTTTTAAGTAATTTTTCCTCCTTTCTTTTCCTCTTCCCTTCTGATAACTCATATTATGCATATATTGGTATGGGTAAGGGTGCTCCACATTCTTCTTTGATTCTGTTTTTTATTCTGTTTTCAATCTGTTCTTCCTTCAGGTTGCATAATGTCTATTGATATATCTATCTCTCTTTTTTTAAATTTCACCAACTAAAATCTGTTGTTGTCCAGTTTAATAACTATTTTATTTCAATTATTGTGCCTTTAAACTCCTAATTTTCATTTGTTTTTTAATACTTTATATCTCTTTATTGACATTCTCTATGTCATGAGACATCCTTATGCCTAACTTTACTTCTTTGAACATTATTTATTTATTTCTCTGAACTAAATGACTACACTAACTCTTTTGAAGTTTTTGTTAGTTAAGTCTGATATCTGGGTCCTCTTAGAGGCATTTTCCATTTCTACTTTTCCCCTGTGTATTGGGTCAGTTTCATGTTTTCTTCTAAATGTTGTATAATTTTCAAAAACAAGGCATATCAGATAATTTATTATAGCAAGTTTAGATACTTGCTAGAAAACTCTTAAGTTAATTTTTATTTTCTTGTTTATTTTTTTAGACACTTGGTTGACATTTTAAGTGAAGTATATTTTTGTCACAGTGTGTGATGACTGATCACTACAGGCATGTACAACATCACTAACAAGTAGCTACTAGAGAGGGGATAGAAAATGTTGGTGATTTACCTCTCCTGGTGAGATGTCACAGCCCATGACTGAAAGATGGTGAGACTGTGTCATGCCTTCAATAGACCTGCTTGCAATGGAGCTTACAAATTCCCAGCAGGATTCTACTTGGAAAGCATAAATGACAATGGGCTGTATGATGCTCCACTGACTTTTAGTGTTCTCACTAAATATTTTTAAAATATTTTTAAAATATATTTTAAGCTGTCAATGACATTTTATTTATTTATTTTTGTTTGTTTATTTGTTTATTTATGGTACTGAAGATCAAACCCAGGGCCTCACATATGCCAGGCAGGTGCTCTACCACTGAGCCACAACTCCAGCCCTCACTGGGGTATATTTAGTACACTCATCAGATTAATCATGATTTTTACTAAACTTCTCCTCCCATTTTCTCTCCAAAAATTGTAAAACACTTTTCTGACCACATCCTATTCTACCTTGCCTTATTAATTAATTAATCTAGCTTCTTTGTTTAATATCTTTTCCTTTTTATTATAATATATAACTACACTTCTTTTCAATTATATAATTTAACTCTTTTTGAATAATTCTTTCAAGAAACAGAAATAATTCCCTTCACTATGAGTTCACAAAATAAGATAAATATGTATCTAGTATGAAACTTATGAAACTTTATGGTAATTGTTTATATAATTTTTTGTCTCCTCATCTTAATTATAACCACTATATAAGCATACTCCATACTGTCTCTCGGGACAATCTGCAAAGAAGGTACAATTGAAACAAAGCCGTAGTGAAAAAAAAGAGAAACAATAATTCGAATTGATGAGATATCTCTATATACTTGCTTGCAAAATTGTAGGTCAAATTTTCACAAATAATTATTTAATTCATTCTTGCAACAGAAAAAAAGACTTTTCTTAAGGTAGAACCAAAAGCAATCCAGTCTTTATAAAGATTTTTCTCCCTTGAATGGATTTTATTACAGTTAACTATAAGATATCTGAGATAGATAGAAATATATATGCATATATATATACATATATATACACACATATATACATATAGTATATCAATATACACATGTCTATGTATTGCATGCACCTCTATAATATATAATATGAATATATGTAAAATATATATGCATATGTGACATATGCATATATAATACTTATTTTGCCATGAAAGTATTTATGTATTCAGAAATATTTCACAAGAGAACTTGAACATATCAATTTCAAAATATTTGAGATATTTGGTGTTCAAGATTATCATTTATCAAAGGTACACATACAAATCATATTTATGCCCTGATACTTTTGCCAATTGAAGAGAATCACTAATTAAAAATCCATCACTTTATTATAGTATAGGTTATAAATGGAAAGTAATTTTAGCTTGAAAATTAATTCACATCCTTTGTATATTTCAGTGAAAATAAAATGCAACATAGTTGAGCATCTTTTTTTCTTAATTATTATATTAGTCAGGATTCTCCAGAGAATTGAACCATTAAAGGGAGAGAAAGAGAGGATGGTAAGGAGGGAGAGAGAGCAAAGAAAATATTATAAAATATTATGTCCACATATGATTATGGACCTGCTAAGTCCAAAGTCTACAGGCTGTATTAGCTGGCTGACGAGCCAGGAGAACTGATAGTGTAGAAGTCCCAAGTCTACTGCTGGGCAATTTCTCTTCTTGGGAAGTTGGGGCTTTTTGCTTTTTAGGGCCTAAATTACAATAGAGTGATGAATTTTTATTTAGTGATTATTATAAATTGGCAAGGGTAGCAGAACATAAACGTCATTTGTAAGTGTGCCTTTGATAAATGGTAATCCTGGACACCAAATACCTGAAATATTTTGAAATTGATATGTTCTAGTTCTCTTGTAGAATATGTCTGAATACATAAATACTTACATGGCAAAATAAGTATTATATATGCATATATCTCATGTGCATATATATAATACATATGATACAAACACATATATAAATATGTTTCAGTCTATTAGAGTATACACATCTCTTCAAATATTATCATTTCTTTATTTTTAAAACATTCAAAATTTCTGCTTAAGGTTTGCAAAAATATGTAGTATGTTACCTTTACCTATAGTCAACCTCCTATGCAATATCACTCCAGAAATTCTTTCTCCTCTATAATTATAACTTAATACCAATTAGTGAACCTGTATCCCCCAGTCCTCCATCCCCTCTACTCTTCCCAGAAGTTTTTTTTTTATTCTTGACATTATCAAATTATAGGACAAATCACTCCTGTAAAAGATAAATTCTATTGGAAAAGAAAAAATAGACACAGATAACAGGTATCATGTAATTTTTTCCCTTTGTCCTAAAAATGTCCCTGAGCTTGGGAAAACAGGCATCAATAAAAAAAGGAATTGTGGGTCAAATCACTTTTCCAATGGACTTGCAGAAAGCTGAGTATAAAAGTGGGTGTCAGAACAAGAAGACTAGCACTAGGGAGTTGTCAGTATTATGTAGAGTAATTGATTTGAAGTGATTGAGGTTCTTTTCCCAAAACCAAGTGAGTAGAGTTCTAATAGTTAATCCTGAATACTAAAGATGTTTATAAACTGTAAATGCTCACATCTGAGTTTATCTAGCCCTTTCTTGTACCTGCAGATCAAGAGTATATAAGAAGAGTGTTGTCGGCAGATTGTTCTGGGAGCCTACAAATTAATGTGTATAATTTCAGTTCTACTCTTCAAATATGTAGAAGAGGGGAGGGATATTTAATATTTTCCATCTGATTTTTGAGGGCATTCCTGAATATAGAACAGAGCTTGTCTCTGTTATTTGGATTGAAATTAGGGATCTACAGAGTAGCTCATCCCAGCAGAATTGGAAAGGGTCATGTTGTAGTGTCCATGGGACATGATCTGGGTAACTCCCATTCCACCCCACAACTTTGCAGTCTGATGATGTGGCAGAAGAGGACTCCAGTGATCCTACTGGTTTCATATGAAGGATCGTGTTTACTAGAAAAGAAGCGGCATCCATCATGCTCTTCAAGTGACTTCTAAGTCTAGTGAGGGAAAGGAGCCCTACAAATATTGGTGCCATCTACTTATGGCAGAGTCAGTGCAAAGTATTATATCTCTATGGAAGAATTCTTTATCTACAGAGAGTTGGAGGGTACTGAATAGAGTCTAGAGAAATACCATATGATTTACCTGAAGCCACCAAATTAGCAGAGACATACAACATCTGGAAAGCAAACCCAAACAACAAAAACAGAATAAGATTGCCAAATCTATCCCCCAGTGATAAGTAGACAGATAAGGAGGATTCTGCCTGTTTTTTTCCATATTTCATATCCTTAACCTCTAGAGATAACATACCTTCAAAACCCCCTACTTTAGTTTATGCAATGTTGTTTGAGGTAGAATAACACTGAATTCATTTTAAGGCTGATACACCAAAACACATTAGAATACATTTCAATTAATAAAATCAGATTTTATTAGTCAATAAACATTTGGGAAAATTCTATGATTAGAATCAGATGAAAAATGGGATCCAAAATACTTGAAAGGGGGAATTAGACGTAAGTGGTAAAAAAGAAAGTGAAACTGCACACCAACCATATTCCAATGCTTGCAATTTAGTTGACATGAAGGTGTTATGCAAAACACTTGAATAAAGCAGAGGATACTGCTGAAAGATAGTAGGCAGAATGATAAGGAATGTAAATAGGACATACTGAAAGATTCTCATGGGTTGTAGCACAAAACCTAAATAAGAATTTCAGAGGTCTTTCAAATTCAAGCCACGGAATAATTTTAGATTTCCTTTTGGCCCTTTCAACAAAAACTCAGGCCCTTTACCTGACCTATATTATTTGAGTAGTGATTGTCAATAGCCAGGAGATGGGGACAGTTGTTTTTATCTAGGATGTGTTTGGTAGTTTCCAGAGACATTTGTGGTTCAAAAACTTTCCTGCTTTCAAGAAGCTTAGTGAAATTGAAAAGTAAAGATTATTTGAAAAAATAAATATCAGGATCGATCACCTTTTACTTTTAATTTCTTGTTTTGTTGAATAAAGAATTCATGCCTTAGGTTAAACAAGATTGTAGCTTTGTGAGCCAGAGAAAATTTTATTTTAATTTGATTGGAAATATTGAACAATTTTGTAGGAAGGCAGGAATACATTTAAAAGGCAATATATTTACATTAATAATTCCATAACTTCCATAGAAATAAAATGATTAATATAATAAAATTTAGAAGAAAAATGAGTTGTTCAAGTATTCTGAATGCATTTTTGTCACATTTTAGTATGAAATACATTACTGTATAATGAAAAACAATGATAAAATGATATTATTATTATTTTTTTTTACCAAAAGCCATTTTCTCATAATGTACTTTGTGATTTGGAAGGCCTGTCTTTAGAGGTCTACAGTAAAAGGAAACATGCATAATTTTGGAAGATGAATATTCAAAAGCAAGCAAACTAATATTTTAGGTGAAAGGTGAGTCAGATCATTTTTTTTTCTAATTACAAGTGTAATAAACTGGACAAATGTAATAAGAATAAAATTTTGCCAGACATGGTAGTGCACACCTCTAATCCCAGCGACTCCCAGAGGCTAAGGCAGGAAGATCAGAAGTTCAAGACCAGCCTCAGCAATTTAGGAAGGCCCTTTGCAACTTACCAAGATCCTTTCTGAAAAGAGAAAGAAAGAAAGAAAGAAAGAAAGAAAGAAAGAAAGAAAGAAAGAAAGAAAGAAAGAAAGAAAGAAAGAAAGAAAGAAAGAAAGAGGGAGGGAGGGAGGGGGAGGGAGAGAGGGAGGGAGGGAGGGAGGGAGGGAGGGAGGGAGGGAGGGAGGGAGGGAGGGAGAGAAAGAGAAAAGAAAAAAGGCTGAGGATTGGCTCAATGTTTAAGCTCACTTGGGTTCAATTGCTGGTACCAAAAAAAACAAACATACAAGCAAACAATTTTACACACACATACACACAAAAAAATTGTTATTCTTTTTAGATAAAATATTAGAAGTTAAAAATTGAAAGTATCAATCAATAGCAGAAGAATCCTTACTTATATACATATATAAACATGTATATATCTTATCATAGTGTGTATATATATTGTTATTCTTAAATATTTACTGTTGTTAGTAGTTTATTTGCTATTTACTGATATAATTATATATCACAATTTCTTTCATATTAAATAGAGGAATTTTACCCTGAGTCATTAGCAAGACTATAAAATTTAATTTGAAGGTTGCAAGGAAAAAATCATAAACACTATAGTACATATTGAATCAAACCTATCAAATTTAAAAGTACATCATCATAAGTATGCAATTTCACTTTGGGACTCAAAATATGAATCATATATAAACATTGTACAATGTGTGCACTCTGTATAATGTTTATATATGATTCACATATGGAGCCTGTAAACTGCCTCTCTATTAGTTAAGTGGTGGTCAATTCTTCACAGAGAAAATTCTTTGAACAGATAGCTAATATTTTAAAATATTTCATGTATTCCATCATTGCTTTGCTTCCATCTTATTCATTTTCCACTTAAATATTAAAAATTTCAATTCATTATTACAAACCTTAATTACTCTTCAATTTTTGCAGCATGTTTTAGATTTTTTTATACTAATACATGATAAGTTTATACAATTACAGACAAAATTGAGGAAGGAAACCAGGAATGACCTGCTTGGTATCCACTCTAATGGCAAGTGAGGGTAAATGGGAAAAATCTCAAATAAATGTATGGGAACCTTTCTTAAGTGTCATAGCTCTATGGATCCTGTACATACACTGTTTATTGTTTTCCAAGCAGGATAACATATACTTCCTTTTTCTTTGATGTTTTTGTAAAGATGCACATATTTTGTTTATATGTATATAAATGTCTTATAAAATCTGTTTTCACAGATATTTTGGCTCCATCTAGTTGGGCGTATCTGTGTATCAATAGCAGTATATGTGTGTGTTTATAGATTTAGATACTCTGGGGACTGTATCTCCAAATGGATAACATAAGACATTCAGGAAATACAGACCTACAATACATGTTGACATAAAATAGGATACTTTTCCTTTTATGTACAAGGATATTATACTACAGATGACAACCTTTCTGAGAACTCAGTGTTTGTACAATGTGGTGAAAATAAAAGGGTCACAGGCAGCTATATTATATCTAAGGGTGAAAACAATCAGGAAACAGGCAGGAAAGGCAGTACAGGTTTATAGTGTTCTTTTTAGTAGCTACATACCAACAATTAATTTGCTCTAGAGTCTAAGAAGCATTTTATAATTAATTTCTCAGCATTTACCACATACAAGCCATCACTTTAAAGTGCTATGTCATTAACAGAATCCCATTTTTTTTCATAAAGAATAGGCATACTGATCTACATTTTTCCATGCTGCCAAGGCAGAATGGACTCGAGGGATATTATCTTATTCAGAAAGAACCTTTCAAGGTTGAATAAAAGAAATGGTGCAGGGTCCCTGGGAGAGGGAAGTGATCATCATTTTCACCTTCAACTCCTCTTTGATGTGGCAGAGTCAATTTTTAATCAGCAGCCATCAGACTGGGCTTCATTTCGCCTTACAAAGTCCTATTACTCTGCCACTTTCTGGAAGGAGGTGATAAGGACAATGCTCTGCTTTTTCTCTTCATAGAACCCTGCATATGATGAGTCCCTTTGGAGAGGCTTGATAAAAATAAAATAAAATAAAAATAAAATAAAAAAAAAGCGTGAGTACGCAGGGATAAAGGTCACCTCTCAGAATTAACTCTTCAAGACAACAAACTTTGATTTCTCTGTGTTTATTTTTAGGACCCCTCCTATTGTCTTTGGAAGCAATGGCGGAAACAGGCTGATGTGGGAGAAGGGGTGAAAATGCACACAGCTTTTGATGAAGATGGCATATAGACTTATTCATCATCCCTGGCTAAATGACATAGAGGATAGCGGTGCTAATGAACATTATAGATATTAGTGACGTGTAGGAAAAGCACACAATTAAAATCTGCTTCTTTTAGTATACCTCAAAGAAATCATTTATCATCAGAGTGCAAGGAAGTGCCACACAGACACAGTAAGAGAAAATCGCTTCTATGCATTCAGCTAAATTGAAAAATGAAAAGGAAAAAAAAAAAAAAAACCCACGCTCTTCCCCTCTGGAAGTGTTTTTTATGTTAAGTAAACCTAAATTATTTTTTAAACTATGCACTCATGCAGAAAAACCTCTATAATCTCTTAGTATCATTTATTGTAGTCAGCAGTCTTAATTGCCTCACTGAAATGGATCAGAGTTCTGGGAATTACCCAGTAAAATGATGTTACTACTCTCCAGCCTTCACATCCTTTGATATAATCTCATTAAAAATATCAGGCCTCTAGGTGAGGGAATACATATGGATAGTAAATGCATGTTAAGCAGGAGCACCCAAACTCCTGACCTAGTTATTACAGAACAGAGCAGCAGACGATGAATTTTAATTTTGAAGTACAGCAGTTTCTTTCTTGGTTAATACCATAATTATTAACATATTTTTGGAATGGATCTGCTTGTTACCCTTGAAAAAGATAATAATATTGAACTAACCAAAATACTGAAATGACATTTTTTGGAATAATATAAAGTCTTATTTTCCAGGAGACCACACAAGTGAAAAAACACACGTAGTTTCATTAACTATAATTACTGAAAGGAGATGGGAAAAGATGTGTGCCAAATCCCTTTTTTTGTGTGTGTGTTCTTAAAATGTAGCTGGGTTGAAAAAATATAAACCCCTAGAGGAAATACACTCATCACCCAGCCAAATAAAGGGGGAAGGAATACAGGGGAGAGTCATGCTGAGTCCACCATATGAAATAATTAGATTTTTATAGAATTGGATTTCCTGTTGTAAATTGGAAAGTATAGTTCTGCAAAGGCTGGGTGTATAGAACATAAAAACTATCCTGAGCTGTGTAGTCCAGGCATTGCAAAAACAAGCCATTCTCTTTCTGGTGGTGAATAGTGTGGCAGAGAGAAATATCACTGCATAGATAAAGACTCCTTTGTTTAGATTGTACCATAAATTTAAATGTTTACCAATAAATGGATAATTTCAAAGGTGCAGAAAGCTCAGGTATCTAAATAGTTAGTGAATTTGTATAAAATGGGCTTTTCATATACTAAGTAAAGGCTGCTGAAGTACATAGTTATAAAATGGTGTTTCAGGGATATTATAGAGCACTTTCTCCCAACTTTGGAACAATTTTTTGAATGACAACCTATTTGCATTTTTTTATTAGCTAAATGAGAAACTTCATCTTTATCATTTGTTTTTACTTCTTGCTTCCTACATTCTTACCCTAGTTATATTGAAATGGCATATAATTTTGGAAATTATATATGGTAAAATTCTTTTTTTGCTTAAACTCATTGATCAGAAGTTGGTTGATGAACATTCAAGCATGTATTCAGATATCAAAATATCCCAGGGTGCACCATAAGTATGTATTATATTTATGTTTTCATGTGTCAGTTAAAAATAAAGTTTAATAAGTTGATTGGCTAGTAGGAAACAGTTCAAGAAATTCATCTGGAAATATGCAGGTTAGTATATTCCAATGTAATTCTGATGGATAAAATGAGGAAAATATCAACATTTACTTGCAATTCAGTAAAATATGAAACTTGATTTGTTTATGCCAGGCTATTTTCTAGAGATGAATACCAGTTATTATAGCTATGCCAGTCATGTCTGTTATTAGTAGAGACCAAATGATCTTAAAAGGTAGGGTTATCAAGAGAAAAATTAAAGAAAATGTTACCAGTGATCCATGGTCAAATATGTGACATAAGCCTAGAAAGTACAGAAAATACCAAGAGAAGATGCCATTAGGACATTTAGTTATTTTAAACCAGCATTTTAATGCATATGTCTGCAGAAATAGGGATGGAACAGAACTTCCCTGTCAGAACATTTGCATCCCTGCCATAGAACTGTCATATTGTTCCTGAAGTTAGACAGCCTTCTGTCACTCTCAGCACATGCCACACGTCCATTATTCAAGCACCATGTCAAATGTAGTCTCCTGAAGTTGCATGTGTTCTTTCCAATACTCCATGTGAACTTTTGCCTTCTCTGCTCTCGGCATGCCCTCATCCTTTCCCTGGTGATCCCTCTCTGTTATCCAACAAGGACACTATCTTCTGTTGATGTGCATTCCTGGCATCCCTAATGAATGCAGAGCTCAGGAATCCAGAATCTCTAAGGAAAATTCTGGGTTTCATAAACACCCCAATATTTTTTTTCCACCTTCAGGTTTATTTTATCAGTTTATGAACAATTTTAAGGATAGAGACTTTTATTTTGTAAAGTATTTTATCTCATTAACCACATCCATTCTGAAATGATGATATGTATTACTAAGGTTATGAATGTCAAATTAATTTGTCCAACCAAAAAGTTAAAAACAGATTTGCTAATTATTTCACAAAAATTTATTGTAAATAGTTTATAGACTGATATTTATCAAGAAGGCAAAAGTTCAAATAGGGTCAATATGCCTAAGCAAACCAGTGGCTATGGTATGTCTAACTAAAATTAAAACATGCCTACAAGATCAGAATAACACTAAAAAACATGTGGGTCAATATTTTATAAATATATTAGTGATTTATTTTTACTCTTTCTAGAACCTCCATTTCCCCCCAAATGCAAATTAATTTGTAAACAATCACATCTTCATGTTGCCTTAATATCAGCATATACTCATTCAGAACTGCTATTTACAGACAAATCACCACTGTATACACCAAATGCGTATGTTTATAATTTAGTGTGCATTCTTTGCATAAAAACAGGAACCTGTGGTGGTGAAGTAAGGATAGAGATTTCGAGCAAGATCATTTGGCTCAGGCATTAAGACCAAGTATACTTCAAATTTTGTGGGATTTCAGTAGCAAAATGTAAAGGGGGACAGAATAAAGCATTAATCATGACAAAAATTGAACCTAATTACAATCTAGTGTTTCAGTCATCTTTGTGTCACTGTTACCAAAAGACCTGATAAGAATAACTGAAAGGAGGAAAAGTTGATTTGGTTCAGGATTTTAAAGATTCAATCCTTCCTCAGTCAGTGATATAGCTCTGGGTCCCATTTGGAGCAGAACATCATGGTAGAAGAATGTGGAGGAGAAAAGCAGTTTGGGACATAATAATGAGGAAGCAGAGAGAACTCCACTTACCAGGGACAAAATATAAACCCCAAAGACACACCTCCAGTGATTTATTTCCTCATACCTGTTATAATTTACCACACAGTTAATCCAGATCAGTGGATTATCTCATTAGGTTCCAGTTCTTATAATTTAATTATTTTATCTCTGAACATTGTCTCCCACATAAATTTTGAGGGGATACCACAAATCCCAACCATAACACTAGTGATCCTTGAATACTGGGCAAATTAGAAGATAGGGTTGATTAAATGTCCAAAGTGTGAACAGGCTTGATGGAGGCTCATGAATCCTAACTGCCTTGCTCTATTCTCTAGATAGAAAACCATTAACTTCACACTTTTCTGTCTTCAACGACAACAGACAACATCTGTTTTCACATAGTATTCTTCCTTCCTCGGATGCTCTTCTGACACTTTCTCTAAATTGACGAGCACATACTCATTCTTCAAGAGCAAAGTAATATTCCAAACCTCCTGTTTTCTTCCTCTCAAGATTACTTCTTTCTGCTATGATTTGACATTTGTCTTAGTCAGCCTTTTGGTCATTATGATATGATTAATATAATATAATAGAATATAATTTACCAAAAGACCTGACAAGAAAAATTAGAGGAGGACAAGTTTATTGGGGGGCTCATGGTTTCAGAGGTCTCAGTCCATAGAAAGCTGATTCCATTATTTGGTGCTCAAGGTGAGGTTGAAAATCATGGTGCAAGAGCATGGTACAAGAGGGAAGCAGCTCAGGGCATGGCATGAGGAAGGGGAGAGACTCCACTCACCAGGGATAAAATATATACCCTAAAGGTATACCCCTTATGACCCTCTTCCTCCAGTCACACTCTGTCTACAGTTACCACCCAGTTATCAAGGGATTAATTCACTGATTGGGATAAGGCTCTGATAATCCATTATTTCACCTCTAAAACTTCTTGCATTGTCTCACACATGAGCTTTTGGGAGACACCACATATCTAAAGCATAACAACATTGATATCCTTATTTCAAGTACATGATCCTTTTAGTTACATTGAAAAGTGAGTTTTGAAACTCAAATTGCTATCACTTATGACAGTCCTGAGAAGCCTAAGATTTTGATAACAACTGTCTCCACTTGTAGGCTTATGTCTATGTATTCTTATGTTGGTGAAAACAAGAAAGAGGAGGAGGAATAGAAAAAGGAGGAACAGCAAGATGAGAAACAAAGGGTATTTGTGACCAGGAAGAGGTTGATAAAGATGGTAGAAAAATGTTAAGTCTGGTCAGTTCTTACCAGCTCTTCTTACTTATTTGGTTTGGCTTGAGAAGGAGTATTAAATGGTCACCATTAGCATTTCATTACAGTGCATATATTTTTGGAGTGATTATGAAAAGACACCCATCTAAAGTATTGTTGCTTCCATATGTGTATAAAATTACATTTAGAACAAACTGAGCAATTCATTTGCAATTTTCTTTCCTGGGAAAATAAACAATTCCCTAAGTTTAACAGTCTCTAAAAAATAGAATTTCTTTCTATGAAGGATTTTATCCTTTCCTTAGCAGGTTATGATATTGTAGGCATTTTCATTTAGCTTTTAGAAAAAAAAATCTAGTTTTTCACTTTATGTGATTTAACTTATCAAAGTACATCAGTTCTAAACTTACCAATTCTCTAATTAAATAATTTTGACCTCTTTTTAGTACTCTATGGAATATTAGAAGACATGGCCAAATAAGCTAATACAACAGGTTTTCCTACTATCTCCTACAATATTAGCAAATCTTTTCTTTGCAATAACTGCTAAATTTCTGAGTTTTATCATTTCTATGTAAGAACTTGAGTTTCAGATAGTTTATTTACAAGCCAAGGGGATCTTCAGGACATTGCAGTCTTTATTTTATTTATTTTTATGTGGTGTCGAGGATCAAGCTTAATCTTTAAACAGTTGAATGCAGAAACACAACCTTTAAGATGTTTTGGTTTTTAAAAGGCACTATTATATTTTCCACCACAGATATGTATATCATAAATATTTTGTTTTCCAAGCACTATGTAAGGACCTCATTTAAATTGAGAGTCCTTTCAAGTGATAGAAAAAGTGAACTCTGAATTGAAACTATATGGGAAATAATCATTCTTGCCCAGAAGGTTTGGTTTTCATGACAGAAAATAATTTTAGTTGGCTATCCAGATAAATAGAAACTTATTTTAATTAGATGTGTTTTTGTATCACAAAGGGAAATGAAAATTTTCAAAAAAAATTATTTATGTCCAGACATCTTAACCTTCTTTGGAAATGCACAATTGTTTGATTTTTTTTTTAGCAAAAGGAAATGTCAATTTAGATTAATCCTGATCTACTCTTTTTATTTATTTTTGAGGATTTTACATTTTTTTCTTTCCATAACCAATAATCATTGATCTTTATTGAATAGTTTCACATGCTATATACTTTGCTACATGATTTTTCTACTTTCTTTCACTTGTTCCTTGTAAGGATTTTGTGAAGTGACATTTATCCCTGGGAATATGTGTTAGAGAAAATAAATGATTTGCTCTAAATCAAACAACTAAAGAGGTGACATGAATTTTACTTGATTAATTTGAGTATATAGCCTGTAGTCTAAACAACTGACCATGAAATAAGTGTTCAAAATTTTTCTGGGAAGGGGAAAAGAAATGAAATAAAGAAAACATGATGATGTAGATTGAAAAAGTGTTCTATTTGATATAAGAATTTTGATGAATTAAAATATAAAAGGAGTTACCTATAAATGTATAATTGTACCTATTATATCAAAAAACCAACAAAAATATACTTAAGTTTCCAATCCATTATACTCTAAGTAATTTTATAGAAATTATTACTGATATTCTAAGTACTAGTTGTGTATAAATGAAGTAGCCAATTGCCTAGTTAGTGTCAACTCTTCACTATCTTTGCATGCACACATTTACTGTGGACTCATCATGAGGGTAGTTGTCAACTTCTCTGTCAGACTATACTGAACTCATTGATACAGCTTGTCATGGCCAGTGACATATGTATGGCAAGACTTATGTCAGGGAAAAGGGTAGTGCAATTTAAGGAACTGTGCATTTTACTCTTAAGTCTGTCTACTCTATTACTTCAGCAAAATCTTTCACCTTTCAAATCTTCAGTTTTGTCAGGTATAAGTAAAAATTAAAAAGATGATCGTATATGCAACATAATATATATATATATAAAATCTTGTTCATACTTTTCATACTCTATAGAAATTGGCACAAGTAGATTCTTCTATCTTTCTCTCCATTCATATAAAAATAATCATGATGTTTATCAAATCAGGTGGTAAAATTGATTGTTCGTGGGCCCTACAGACACATCTTTCTTGATTTAAATTATCTGTATGCAGGACAAATGCTCTTCCAGTATATGATAATTCTGACTATTCCTTATTCAACTTCTATTGTTCTGTTCTGTACAATTACATTATCTCCCTGGGCACTAAAGGGATTTAGAGTTGCCACTGCTGGATTTAAAGTTGCTCCTATTACTGTCTACATTATCCCAGGATTTCCCTGATTTAATTATCATTGTCCCATTTTAAGGCTTCTTTCACAATATTGATGAATTATCCTATATAAAATATCACTTTCTTCTTGTTAGTCTTTGGTTCAATTGCCCAGGATGACATCCTATTTTATCTTTACCATACGTACCATTCACAATGATATTTAATACTCTATATAATGCTTTTATTTCCCAAACACACACATGCCCCCTCCCCACAAACACACACATGTTTTCATGTAGTCACCCATGGTAAAGGCATTGAAGGCATTGTCTAATGTGTAAATGAAACTCTTGTAATAGAGTACTCTGTTTAGCTCTATTTTTTTGAAGATAAGAAATGATCTTGGGGAACCTACTTTCTTGAAATGACTTAATTCTATAATTCTAGCTGCCTCTGCATCCACAATCTCTTCAATATCTTCAATTCTCTACCCTTCACTGGGGATTGTGAAAATCAAGGTAATGACTTAGTGGTGCAAAATCCAATGTATTATCTTCCCTGGAGTAACGTTCACAATGCTTCTGAACTTGGTATAATTTACAAATAATATTCTTTAACTTCTGAAAGTAGGCCATAATAAAATTATAAGATGGAATGCTAATGAAACTCAAATGTCTCTCTAAAAATTTCAAATATAACTCAAATGATATATACTGTGATTTGGACTTCACAAATAATTTCACATCTTGAAGATAACATAGACTTTATTCCTTCTATGTTCTGTCATATCTAAATATGTTCTAAATCCTATTAATTAAAATTTTAATAATGTTTCTTCTTCCCTCCCCCTATCTGTCTTTATCAATACTAGCTTAATTTGAGTTGTGGTTAGCTTGACTACTTTAATATTTCAAAGATTTTCTGCTTCTTTTCCTACCATTCCATTTCTTTTTATGCACTGAAAAGGGTAACTTTGTATAAAAGTAAATATGGTCATGCTTCTGATTTGCTCAATATTATTCAGTAGATTCATAGTCAGTGCAGGATAGTGACTGACCTCTGTGACACAGTCTACAATGTTATTCTGACTTAAGAATTGAACAAAAGCCTTACCCTTTGTCTTGCCTTGCCACCTTGTCCTCCACACTCTAGTGTTATTTTATGATCCATAAATTCTGACTCTTTCAGAACTTTTGGAATATATCATGCAGTTACTTTATGTCTTAGCATACTCTGTTTTCTGTATACTTTATTAAGCTCTCCTCATCTTTCTAGCAGATACTAATTCATCACTCCAATTAATATGAATTATTTTGGGAATTAGTCAATGTAATAAATGTTGGTAATCCTTGGATTATACACTGTATTCCTAATAATGGACACAGTGATATGTAAAAGCAGTCATAGTGATAGCAGCAATTTCTATTTTCATGATTCTCTTAAGTCCATCAAGGCAATCAGTGCTTTCACTAGAAGCATATAAGTCATTCTATAGCATTTTGGTGGTTGTAGACATTTCTTCAATCCAAGAAAATATTCCTGGATCACTCAGTTTTCCTGGAACCATTTAATTTCTTCAAATCAGAAATTTGGAAATACTTTTCTTAGATGTGACATTGTTAAACTATGTTGATGCCAAATCCTAAAGGTCAGGTGAATAGTCATTTAGATAGTTCATCCTTTGTACTTCTTCATATAATCTAATGCAAACTCAGTTGCCATATTTGCAGTCTTCCAAATCAGCAAGGCATTGAAGCAAAATTCCAAAAGGGTTTCAATCACTCATAGACTACATTTTATTCCCAGGAGGTTCTCTAATCATGTATTCTTGATTCAGTATGTTTTTATCTTACTCTTAAGCTTTCCTCTATTAGCTCTTTATTTTTCATAGATAATAAGATGTTACATGTTCTCTTATTATGGAATGCTAAATATTATTTTGCTTATTTCTATATACAATATTTTATCTTGCTTTTCTCTTTATCATATTGCATTCACATATGTGAATATACATATTTGGTGTGTGTTTTCAGCTGATCATCATATTTAACATTGGTTTGAGAAAATTATTCTTCTTGGAGTAAAATACCCCAAAATGTATTTATTTTCTTTAATCATAAAGATGTTTTGATGTTTGTAATTATTCAAATAATATTTTATAAATCAAAATTACCTTTAACATTTAATGACTTTAATGAAAGACATATTTCCTTATCACAAATATGAGAGATATGAATAGTTTATGTTTTTATTTCTAAATTTTCCAAGATATATCCCCGAGTGGTATATTTCCTCAACTTTCCTGATTGCTCTGGCTAGTTTCAAGGACTAGATCTCAAGGTGGTTTAATTGGAAAGTTAAGACAATTAAAGATATACAAATGTGAAAAGAAGAAGTCAAATTGTTTCTTTGCTGATGCCATGATATGATATCTAGAAGACCAAAACAATTCTTTCAGATTTCCAGAGCTGATAAATAAATCCAGCAAAATGCAGCATACAAATGAACATACATAGATCTATTCTTCCCTATACTCCAATAATGAATCTGCTAAGAAAGAAGTAAAAATATCCGATTCACAATTACTATAAAGAAAGAAAGAGAAAAAAAAAAGAAAGGAAGGGAGGGAGGGAAGGCTTGGGAATAAATCAAACAAAGGAGGAGAAAATCCTCTGAATGAAAACTATAGTACATTCCAGAAAAAAATTGAAGACCTCAGAAGATTAAAAGACCTCCCATATTCCTGGTTTGGCAGAAAGGATATTGTCAAAATGGTTATGTTACAAAAATATTATACAGATTCAATGAAATCCCTATCAAAATACCAATGATAATCTTCACAGAACTAGAGAAAATAGTACTAAAATATATATGGGAAATAAAAGACTCAAAATAGGTGAAATAATCCTAAATTATAAGAGTGATGCTGGAGGCATCACAAAACCTGATCTCAAATTATACTACAGACCTATAGTAGCAAAAATAGCATGGTATTGACATCAAAACAAATGGAAAAACCAATGAATTGGAATAGAAGACACAAAGACAAATTCACACAGATACAGTCATCTGATACTCAAAAATATATCTTGGAGAAAAGATAGCCTTTTAAACAAATGGTACCTAAGAAACTGAATACCCTTTGAAAGGAATGAAAGTACATCTTTTTTACCCTGCTAAATGTCAACAAAAAGTGGATCAAAGACCTAAGAATTAGACCAGAAACTTAGTATCTGCTAGAAGAAAACACAAGTTGACCACTCCAATATATTGGTGCAAGCACAAACTTCCTTAATAAGATCCATAATGTTTAAGAAATAAAATTTTAAAAATTAATAAGTTAGATGGCATCAAATTAAAAAGCTTCTGCACAGCAAAGGAAATAATTAAGAACATAAAGACAGGGCCTAAAGAATGAGAGAAAAATCTTTGCCAGCTGCAAAGATTTAATCAGATGGGATTATTATCAGAATAGAAAAAGGACTCAAAACATACACACATGCACACACACACACACCCAAATAAGTGGTTGAAGGAATAAAGTATTCATTTCTCAAAAGACGAAATACAAATAGCCAAAAAGTATATGAAAAAATGTTCAACATCTCTAGCAATCAGGGAAATGCAAATCAAAACTATGTTGAGATTTCATTCCACTCCAATAAAATGGCAATTATCAAGAGTACAAATAATAATAAATGCTGGTGAAGCATTGAGGGAAAATATACATTGTTGGTGGGATTGCATTTAGTACAACCACTTTGGAAAGCAGTATGGAGATTACTCACAAGGCTAGAAATGGAACAACCATATGAACCAGCTATCCCAATTCTTGGTATTTATCCAAAAGAATTAAATATATCATATTACAGTAATACAGGCATTCATGTTTATAGTAGCAAAATTCACAATAGCCAACTTATGGAATCAGTCCATGTGCCCATCAACAGATGAATGGATAAATAAAATGTGGTATATATACATAGTAGAATTTTACTCATCCATAAAGAAAGAAATTCTCACATTTGCTGGTAAATGTATGGTACTGGAGAACATCATCCCAGTGAAATAAGCCAGAACCAGAAAGTCAAGGGTCAAATGTATTCTGTCATACACAGAATCTAGAACAAAATTAGAGAAAAAAAGTGGGGATGGGAATCTCATGAAAATAGAAGGGATATCAGTGGGATAGTAGAAGGGTATAGAGAACGATGCAAGGATATTGGGCAAATCATGCTATGTGTATATATATGGATATGCCACAGGGAATTTCATCTTTAGGTTTATCTATACAGCAGAAATTAAAAACAAAACTTTTTAAAAAATAGAAGGAAAATCAGTAGTCTAGAGGAAAAGGAACAGGGGGAGGAAGGAGAGGAAGGAAAGAGGACTGAAGTGGAGAAAATTATATTCCAAGCATTTCTGATCATTTCAAAATAAATTCCAATACATACCATTATTATAGACTAATAAAATTTTTTAAATAATCTAAAATTAAAAAGTAAGAAGAAAATAAATAACACATCATCATTTTTGGAAGGATGGTGCACTGAAGAATTCATATTATGGAGCTGGAGTTGTGGATTGCTGGTAGAGCTTACCAAGCATGTATGAGGCACTGGGTTTGATTCTCAGCACCACCTATAAATAAATAAATGTCCATCAACAACTAATAAAATAATTTTGAAAAGAATTCATATTATAACTTTAAAGTTGATGACTACTATATTGAAGCCTAGAGATAAAGATATGATGAATAAAGAGCATTTTTGCTTAGAAATCATGCAAAATTTTCCAACATTATGTAAACTGAAAGGAGGAGATTGATTACCTATTGCTTTAAAATATCAACTGACACTATAAGAAGCAAGTTGGGTAAGAAATAGCCATTTTTAATCAGGGGAAAGTAATCTAGCAATCTGCTAAAGTGATAAGCAGAAAAAGAAAATGTTGCAGTATTCAATCGTCAATGTCAATAGAACAATTAAAGGCAGTGCCATGAGTCATAGCCTAAAAATGAATGTATCATGGAAATAGCTTTTTTTTTAAGTGTAAAATGTTGGCTTCCTCTCCTCCAGTAAAAAAATTAGTTAAATATAAATGCATATTTTCATTACACCTTAAGTAAGTGCCACAACCTTAAGGTAGAATGTAATTACCTGATTGAAGCCTGCTACATAAAGTAGAAAGACTTAATCACTTATGATGCCTTTACTTATTGGCTTCCATTCCCTAGCAGACTGTGAGATTTAAGTGTGTGTGTGTGTGTGTGTGTGTGTGAGAGAGAGAGAGAGAGAGAGAGAGAGAGAGAGAGAGGTGGCAAGGGACTCTATATCACACATTCAGTTTTGTGCACATATACAACTTCCAAATCTTTGGTTCTATTGCATGGTGTGTGTGTGTGTGTGTGTGTGTGTGTGTGTGTGTGTGCGCGCGCGCGCACTTTACAACTCTGAATAAATGAATGAAATTTCAGTTCATAACAAAAGTTTTGAAGCAGACATAGGCAAATCCACATTTAAATTTAAAGGACGCTTTTTCTAAATAAAGGAGTACAGACAAAGTAGGAAGGTACCTTCCAGAGGTAGAAGCAAAGCAAGTGTGCAACAGAAGACTGGATAAACTTGTAGTCACTTTATATCACTATGGTCTATTTTTTTAATTTATTATGATTTTTCATATACTAGACTCAAAGTTCTGAGCTTCCCTCTACTCTGAAATTTTAGACTGGAATTTTTTTTAAAGTAGAGATTTTCACAGTCACAGTGTAACTGCCTCCTTCTGAGATCAATTATGTCTGCATCTGAAACTACAAATGAAAATATTCTTTAAAGCAAATATCCTTTCATTAGTACAACATAATGGATAATAATTTTAATCAGAAAAGATTTACCCAAATGAAAGACAAAATTGTGTAAAACAAAATTAGCTACAAATACTAAATTAAGATAGTGCTCTGATTCTCTCATATTTCATCATGATTCACTTGTTCAAATGGACAAAATAACACAAAACGGAAATAGCACAAAATTGAAGTATTATGTAGTGTTAAAAAGCATGTTATTTTGAAATTTTTGTTGATGTGTAAAAATTTATGTGAGGCCTATTTTTTACTAGAAATGGCATTATCTGAATGCATGAACAACATAAAAGATTGTGTAAAACATTAAAAAAATGTTAGTGTGGGTGATGGCTACTTTCTTCAAGCCTTCTCTGAAGCTATTAATGTATGCTAATCTTCAAGTATTATTTGAAAAAAGTAGGCATAAACATGAAAAGAATTTAAAAAACCACAAAGCTATCAATTTTAGGCTAATTAAAACAAAAGAGTTAAAAATGCATTCCTGCTATTGAATAAAAGAACATTATGGTGGCCTAACCAATTTGGATGAAAAACAGACTAAAACACACACCCAAAAATGTGTTATAAAGTACAGATGTTTTCTCAGATTAGAAAAATAAAGTTTTCTTTTAGCATATGTAAGCAAGCCATATGGAATTTATTTTCATCCCCTTGATGCTTTTAAGTAATATTTCTTGAACAAGTACTTTGGGAGTTTGATATTGCAATGTAAAAAAATCTCAAATGTATGTTTTCATTCTTTAGTATTAGAATGATTGAAAGCAATAATTGAGGAAGTTGGTAAAATTAGAAACTGTATGAAGTATATAAAAATTCCCTACTTTTTCATGGATATGTCTTTGTACATTTTTTAATGTAAAGACTTATGTGTATAGTAATTAGCACAATAGCATCCATTCTTTTCCTTGACTCTTTTAATCCATTCTCATAACTTGGAAATTGCTCATGGAACTGTGAGGATATCTTCATGGTTCCTTATCAGGCTTCTTTCTCTTCCATTTTCATCACAATTCCTTCTCCTTCCTTTTCTCCTTCCTCCTTCTTTTGGAACTCCCTATCCGTTTCCTCCTCCTTTTTCTCTATCTTTTTCTTCTTTTCATTTCATCATTTAAATGATGTAATTCCTTCAAATACTTGTTAGGAAATTGACATCAACTAGAAGCTGAGATATAAAGAGAAAAATATCAAAGTGCTAACTTTTGTGTTTTCTTTTGTTCTTTACAGCAAATAGTTAAAAGCATACATATCTCCATCATTTTATATTTTTAAATCATTTTAATGTTCTACACATTAAAACATCTAGTTAAAATCCTTCCTTTTTAAAATAAATTTCATTATTTAAAAAAAATCCTTAAATTGTGTTTTTGTTGGTTATTTTTCCCTTGCCATTCTGCAATGAAAGCCCTGTCCTCTTTCTCTCGTACTGGAAGAAGAATTTTCTAGATTTTTCAAAGAATGAAAACAGATTCAAAATAATTGATGAAAATATTCTTGGTTGCACTTTTTTGTGCTTTGTTTTCTCAAAAATGTCTGTCACAGAAATGAGTTAAGCCCTTAGACCTAGATGATTGAGTCAAAGTTTTTCAACTTGTGTAAAAATCACCTGGATTCCTTCTAGATCTTCTCCCTGAAGATTCTGACTTAATAGAATAGAATGGAATCAATTTATGTATGTTAATCTACAAGTATTATTTGAAAAAAATTAGGCATAATTTTTAGAATTCGTATGTGAATGCGTATGTGATTATGATGGATATCATGTGTATCACACTGTGAGAATCCCTGAAAAAGAGAAAAGGTTGCATTGCTAAGTTTTTATTTTTCTATAGGTAGCGATTTTTATACCCAAGTTCCCAAATGACTTTTGCTCATTTTCTGGCTTTGCCTCTTGTGTACATCAGATGTATCACTCAATTACAAGATAATACCTGAGAGGGCAAGCTAATATTATGATTTATGTTCTGTTCATACATACAATACAAAGAATATTTATATATACTGATTGATGTATCTGTATAGAAATAATTAGATGTTCCCTTCTGATTGTACAGTGTTTTTATTTTTTACAGTGAAAATATAGTATAATGTAAATTGCACTAAAACTGAGGTCTTGGGGTTTGATGTTGACATGGTTAAATTTTGGTAACAAATTTACTTTCATCAGGTATTCCTAATTGATCTATGAAGGAATTGCCCCTATTATTTATAAAAAGAAGAAAACTCTCAAATAGTTAGCCCTGGAAGGATAGTTCTGCATGTAAGGAAGATCGGTTGCCCTGTCAGCTTCTGCTTTGTTCCTCTAATAGTTTTCCTATTAGAGTTATTATGATCACTAGAGATGAAATCACAAGGGTTCATGATGACTTTGTCCAACTAGCTAGCTAATCATCGATTTCATAAAAGGTAAAAATAGAGTAAAAGCATATTGATTAATAACAAATTAATAGGCCTACCACCATTTTCTTTCTTTTCTTTATCCCCTTTTGGTACTAGAGATTGAACCCAGAGGCGCTTAACCATGGAGCCACATCCCCATAGCTTTTGATTAGTATTATTTTATTTTGAGACAGAATCTCACTAAGTTGCTTAGGGCCTTGCTAGGTCACTGAGGCTGGCTTTGAACTTGTGAACCTCATGCCTCAGCCTCCAGAGTTCGCTGGAATTACAGGTGTGCACCACATCCCTATAGTTTACAGCCATTTTTGAGATAGTTATGAAATTTGTAGGGTGTGGAGATTAGAAAAATCATCAAAGATAGGACTCAATCAGAGTCTATATAATATAGTAGGTTGAGTAGAGGAGAAGTTCTATTTGATATCAAATTTTTTGTTACTTTTTTATTAATGCATATTAATTATGCAAAATGATGTTTCACTGTGGCATATTTGTGTATTCATACATACATAATTTGCTCAATTTTAGTAATTAACCTATTTGAGATCATGTAGAAAGAATGTTAAAAGCAAAGCTGAATATATGAATCTGGTATTCTAGAGACAGATTCAGGGTAAGAGAGAAAGTGTGTCAGTAGTATACCAATGGTTATTTGTTGAATCTGTTCCAGGACTGGCCTTATTTCACAGTCCTTAAACTCAGTCCTTATTTCTCAGTATATGTGTGTGTGTGTGTGTGTGTGTGTGTGTATTATATAATATATATATACAGAACAATTTTAGGGAAGAAAAGTTTAATATATATATATATATATATATATATATTCATATTCCCCCTTTATTCATGCATGTATCAATGGACACCAGGTTGATTTCACATCTTGGCGATTTTAACTAGTGCTCCCTTAAACATGTGAACATGGGCATCTTTTCAACAAACCAATTTTATTTCTGTTGAATACATGTACAATAGAAGGATTTCTTTTTTAAAAAAGTAATATATGAAATACATTATTTCATTTGACAAATATTTGTTGGGAGCCTCATTCTCCTCTGGGGATTGGGACCAGTCTTCTTCCTCCTCCTCCTCCTCCTCCTTCTCCTCCTCCTCCTCCTCCTCCTCCTCCTCCTCCTCCTCCTCCTCCTCCTCCTTCTTCTTCTTCTTCTTCTTTTTTTTTTTTTTGTGTGTGTGTGTGTGAGATAATGAGTATCAAATCCAGGGCCTCAGAGCCTTATGCATGCTAGGCAAGCACTCTACCATTAAGCAACACCTCTGTCCTGGGACCAGGTTTTTAAATGTTATACCACCTAGATGATTCTGATGACTGATTAGAAATAAATTCTAATCTATCTATACAACCTACATGGCACTTATTGACTCATATTAAAATGGGAGGATGCTTTACACATTTTTTTGTGTTTTTTTTTCCTATAATTCCAGAGAAGTTACCTTTAAGTATTTTTTGATGAGAATAATGCAAAACTACATTACATTTTTTAAATTATATTTAATTCCACTATGGAAGGGTCTTTAGAAACTTTTAACATACAAGGCATTATTGAACAATTAAAGATTATCACTTTCTTGTCTTGGTGGTACATGCCTATAATCCCAGTTACACAGGAGGCTGAGGCAGGAGTATACTTGGAAGCCTGCACACTGTATACATAGATTGAAATATCACACTCTATCCGAAAATAGGTATGATTATTTCATGCCTATTAGAAATAAAATATACATATTAAAGATGTTCAGAAACCACCTTTTTTTTCTAAAATACTCTTTTTCTACTCCTTTTCCTTTAACTTAATTTATCTTATACTCTGTCCTGAAGTTTGCTAATTGGATTAAGAAATACCATACCAAATAATAAAGGTATTCATGATAGTTAATTTGGGTGGGTGGTCTTTTATTTATTTATTTTTATTATTGGTTGTTCAAAACATTACAAAGCTCTTGACATATCATATTTCATACATTTGATTCAAGTGGGTTATGAACTCCCATTTTTACCCCGTATACAGATTGCAGATTCACATCGGTTACACATCCATGTTTTTACATATTGCCATACTAGTGACTGTTGTATTCTGCTACCTTTCCTATCCTCTACTATCCCCCCTCCCATTTTCTCTGTCTACCCCATCTACTGTAATTCATTTCTCTCCCTTGTTATTTTTCCCTTTCCCCTCACTTCCTCTTATATGTAATTTTGTATAACAATGAGGGTCTCCTTCCATTTCCATGCAATTTCCCTTCTCTCTCCCTTTCCCTCCCACCTCTCATCCCTGTTTAATGTTAATCTTTTTCTCATGCTCTTCCTCCCTGCTCTGTTCTTAGTTGCTCTCTTTATATCAAAGAAGACATTTGGCATTTGTTTTTTAGGGATTGGCTAGCTTCACTTAGCATAATCTGCTCTAATGCCATCCATTTCCCTGCAAATGCCATGATTTTGTCATTTTTTAGTGCTGAGTAATACTCCATTGTGTATAAATGCCACATTTTTTTTTTTACCCATTCATCTATTGAAGGGCATCTAGGTTGGTTCCACAGTATAGCTATTGTGAATTGTGCTGCTATGAAAATCAATGTAGCAGTATCCCTATAGTACGCTCTTTTAAGGTCTTCAGGGAATAGTCCGAGAAGGGCAATAGCTGGGTCAAATGGTGGCTCCATTCCCAGCTTTCCCAGGAATCTCCATACTGCTTTCCAAATTGGCCTCACCAATTTGCAGTCTAGGTGGGTGGTCTTTTAGCTCAACTTCTCTGGTATAGACTCACTTGATCATCAAATGTCCTCTGCTCCTTCTTTGAACATACGACTAATGTTCTTGGCATGCTTTGCATACATGTTGGTTGGTCTCTTCTTTCTCTGGGAAACCTGAATCTTAGTGCTTACTGAAATTTGGCTGTATTTATAACATTTCTTATGGCAAGTTAAGTGGTTATCTAATTGTGTAAAATAATTGTTTTGATATATATATATATATATATATATATATATATATACAGAAATTAAAATTGTATTTCTGAAATTTAAGTTGAATGACTTAAAATGATTCAAATAATTTTAGTAGCTCAAAATTATTATCTAATCAAATATGAATTGATATACCAATAAAAGACTGGAATTTTTAAAACGCAATTTAATCTTTCATCATTCAGGGTGATTTACATGTGTCTAAATTATTGTTCTACTTTAAAGAAACCAATATTTATACTCAGAGTTAATACATCATTGGTGATTTATACAAGGCAACAAGTCAAAATCATAAGTCACACTACCATAAAAGACTACTTACATCAAAGGTTGACAAATTGATACATGTTTTGGATTTAAGCAACCAGTTTAACATATGTATGCATCTTTTTTAATAATTTGTTGTTGCAATTGACTTTTTTAAAAAAATAATAGTTGTAGATGGATAGCATGCCTTTATTTTATTTGTTTATTTTTATGTGGTGCTAAGGATCAAACCCATGTGCTAGTTAAGCGCTATGCCACTGAGCTACGGCTTTAAAAACTGACTAACTGCTATTACATTAATGTGAAATAGTAGAGTTTCATTCTACTTTAAGAATTGTTTGAGCTGGCTGTGGTGGTACACACATGTAATCCCAGCTACTCAGGAGGCTGAAGCAGGACCATTACAAGTTCAAGGTCAGGCTCACCAACTTGGTGAGACCCTGTCCTAAAAACAAAATCAAATAAAATGAAATAAAATAAACAAAATGAAAAGGGTTGTAGAGTATTCCTTGTTCATGCCCCCACCACACACAAAAAAAATATTTGGATGGGGTTACTGATCTAAAATTTAAAAGACTTTTAAAAACTTACAAAGAGAAAAAAAATTAAAAAGTCAGATCTTTCATCCATCCTGAAAATATATGTTGCAAATATCACTATCCAGCAGCTGTGGTCATTGCTCCTGCTAAGTGCTGCAGTCTGGCTGGGCAAAATAACCAATAACTGGGGGGGGGGGGGTGTGACAAGCAACTTTCGAAGGTTGAAATAGCAGGAGCCGCTTTGTTGCAGGACAGCAGAGGTATATATACTTAACTAATTACACACAGCTTAACTTAATTAACATCATCTAGATACAGCAGCCAACCAATAAGGAATCCTCATCATCTTTTTTTTTTAATTTTATTTTTTTTAATTTTATTTTTTATATTGGTTGTTCACAACATTACAAAGCTCTTGACATATCATATTCCATACATTAGATTGAAGTGGGTTATGAACTCCCAATTTTACCCCAAATGCAGATTGCAGAATCACGGTAGCAGAATACAACAGTCACTAATATGGCAGCATGTAAAAATGTGGATGTGTAATCCTCATCATCTTAATGGCTCACCAGCGTTGCTTCACAAACCACTGCTTCTGGCAAAGTGCCAGGCGCCATCTTGACTTGATTTCAGCCCTCAGCAGTTAAGGACACCAATTTCACTTTCATTGCTTTTCTAACATGTCACCCATCACAGAAGGTTGTGGCAATTCTTTCCCTGAAATACACTTTGTTTTTATTTTCAGAGACAATTCTGATTTCTGCTTTTTAAAGCTACCTCTCTATATACTCATTGAGGATTTTCTTCCTGCCCCTTAAGTGTTAGTAATCAATAGGTTCTTACAATAAACGTTTCTTCTCTCTCTACATGCCTTAGTCTCATTTCATGGTTTTATGTGATCTCTGTCTACTGAGGTCTCCTATTCTAAACAAAGCTAGATTAACATCCTGAGTGATAAATAGCTTTGACCACTGTATATGGATATCTTGTGGGGACCTGGAGCTCCAAGGGAGAAAACAAAATCATATGTCTATGTATGTGGAAGTAAATATGGCCAAGAATAGTCAAAGCATCCTTAAAGGAGCACACAAAACTAAGAGGGTAGGGTTTTTTTTAACCTGATATCATGCTGTGTTTAAATGATGTAGCAATTGGAAGAGAACCACACTGTTTAAAAGGTAAACAGATAAATGAGTGTGACAGAAGAGAGTGCAGAGAACACTCACACATATATGGCATCACATTTATAGAACAGGTAACAGCAGAAACTTTTCACAATAATGTCTTTCGCACTTATTTAGTGTACTTAATAGATACATAATAGATAAAATAATGATCAAAATATATGTTATACTTGAATGAAAAAGGAAAGAAATTAGTGAAATAAAAATTAAAGCTTGTAGATCAAATCATAGTTGCAAAACTCTCTGACCTTAGAATAAGAAAAGATATCATAAATAGAGCACAAAATATTAACCATAAAGACTGAAATGGCTGAAATGGGGGTAAATGAAGCACATTTTTCAAACCCATCCCATTTGTTTCCCAGCTTAGTAGTTTTCCATCAACTAGTTTACAAAACAAAATTGTGTACTGGAGACTGTGGTCTAATTGGAAATCCTTCCATTCATTCCACAATTATTTATTGAGGATACCTCACATATCAGGGACTGTTCTAAGAATAAAGAAAAATGGAGAAAATTCTGTTTTCTCTCATAATACTTAGATTTATGTGAGAACACTATGAATTATATATATTATATACTTATATCATTTTTTATAATTTTATTTCATTTTTATTTGTTCTAATTAGTTATAGATGACAGTAGAATGCACTTTGCCACATCATACATAGAGAATAACTTCTCATTCTTTTGGTTGTACATGATATAGAATCACACTGGTCATGTAATCATATATGTACATAGGGTGATAATGTCAGATTCATCCTACTATCTTTCCTACCTCTATACCTCCTACCCTCCTTTCATTCCCCTCTGCCTAATCCTAAGTATATCTATTTTTCCCTAGCCGCCCCTCTTATTGTGAATTAGCATCTGCCTATCAGAGAAAACATTTGACCTTTGTTTGGGGGATTGGTTGGGGGATTGGCTTATTGTGCTTAGCATGATATTCTCCAGCACCATCCATTTACCTGCAAAAGCCATAACCCCATTCTTCTTTATGGTTGAGTAATATCCCATTGTCTAAAAATACCACATTTTCTTGAAGGGCACCTAGGTTGGTTCCATAGTTTTGCTACTGTGCATTGAACTGCTTTGAACATTGATGTGGCTGCATCACTGTAGTATGCTGATTTTAAGTCTTTTTGGTATAAACCTAGAAGTGGGATAACTGGGTCAGATTAAATTTTTTGAATTCTTTATATATCCTGTAGATTAATAAATTGTATGTTAACCATATATTATGTATTATATATAAATATGTATTTTTTATTATTATTTCACGTATATATCAGTAAGTTCTGATGTATGCTGAAGAGGAGTGGATGACATTTGAATATAGCACTCTTATGGACTGGATTATTGTATTCACCCAAAATTTATATGTTGAATTCCAAATCCCCATACAATGGTAGTTGGAGGTCAGGTTTTTAGAAAGTAGTTAGGTTTAATGAGGTAATGAAAGTAGGATACCCAGTCGTGGAATAATGGAATTAGTGTACTTATAAGAAGAGAGCAAAAGAGCAGAAGTATCTCTCTGTTCCCTACCCTCATCATGTTAGCAGCTATCTATAAATAAAATAGAGAACTTTCACCAGGAAGTAAGTTTTTCCTGGGCCTTCTTGCACTTACCAGCTTCCCAAACTGTGAGAAATAAATCCATTCTATGCTTAGAAGTTAGAAGTCCAAATTTTCTGCAGCCGGTGTTCTACAGGTAGGTTCAAAATGTTACCAGGAAGCTAGGCTGATTGCAAGGGATGGGCAAAGATAAGAATAGTGTGAAATCAGGTCTGATAAATTAACTAATAGGTAGATCACTTCCATCCTTTCTGTAAGTTGAATACCCTCAAAAAAAGTCATGTGGAAATGTAGCCCCCATTATGAGGATGGAAACTTAGTCTGACTATGACATCTGGAGGTAGGACCTTTGGAAGCTAATTTAAGTTAAAGGGGGTCCTAAGGATGAGACTCCAATCTAATGAAACACTGGCTATATAAGAAGCGGATAGATTTTATCAAAGATTTTCAAATTTTGTTCCCATGTGGTATCATGCACTGCTTTGGGATCCTGCAGAGAGTCCCCACCAGCATGTAGGCACTTACCAAATATTAAGCAGATGCTCTTGCCATGCCCCTGGACTTCCAAAACTTTGAGTTTAACCCCTTTTCTTTATAAATTACCTTGTCTATGGGAATCAGTTATAGCATCAGAAAGAGATTAAGACAAGGCTTTAGGGCCTTTCTTGGGCATCAAATATTGGGGGATTTTGATGGGAGAAATGACGTTTTATTTTTATTTTCTTTTTAATTTTAGTAGATTGTCCAATAGTTGTGTGGACAACAGACTAAGAGGTGATAATCATGTAACTGGAAGAACATTAGGAAGGGAACTACAAAAATTCCTGCAAGAGATGATAATGGTTTGGAGTGGAGTGGTAGCTATGGAGGTAGTGAGAAGTATCCAGTCTATTCATGTATTGTGAAGATAGGATTCTGGTATTGTTCATGAATTAAATGGAAAGATGGAAAAAATAAGGAGTGTTTAAGATTTGATTCTTGAGCATTTGAACCAATGGAGTTTATTGAGATGGGAGAGGCAGTGAGAAAATCATGGTTTTAAAGGCAGTAAGAGGAAAACCATGAATTCAGTATTGAGCTGTTAAGTTTGAGATGTCTATTAGACAGTATGATAAATAAATCTGAAGTTCACAGAGAGATTGGGGCTGGAAATAAAAATTCAGAAACCATATGCCCAAGCAACTTTAAAAGTTGTAAGACTGTCTGAGATCAACAGAAAAAAAATATGTGGATGAGAAAAAAGAAGAGATCCAATGACTAAGTCCTCAGGCACAACACGTAGTGGTCAGGGTGATGGAACAGAAAAAGGAATAGGGTCTAAAATGGCCAGATGGGGAAAAGTCTTTTAAAATCAAAGCCCATTGAGAAAATGAATCAAGGAATAGGGGTGGTCAACTAGATCAAACAATGTGACTTAAGACTGAGAATCGATCATTGGACTTAGAAGTGTTAATAACCTTGTTTATAACCAGCAGATTAGTGGAGATGACAGTTTTTGATTTGAATAGGCTCAGAAATGGGAGAAGCTCAAAGATAGAAATTACTAAAACCTTTAAGATTTTCTATAAAATTAAGACAAATAAAAGGATAGAAATGATAGAAATCAGAAGAGAAAAGCTCCAAATAAGAGTAATAGCAGATGGCAGCCCTATACAGAGGAAAAAATTGATGGGTACGAAAAAAAGATTTTTAATAGTTGGGGGTATAGCATGTTTGAGATAAGTGCAATGGAGCTATGATGTTGTTGCTTGTCTCATAAATAAATAGGACATGGTAACTCATTGAATGTTTTTGCTGGCATTCACAATTTTATATTTAAAGATATTAGAAATAACCCAGAGCAAAACAAAGAATCAAGTCATGTTTGAGGTTTTGGTATGTAAATGCACTGACATTATATATCAACTCTAGGCTTAGTTGTTTAAATTTTTGAATAAGTATGTTTTTTATGATGTTTGAAAACCATATTTGCAATTCTCATCTCTCTCCACACACCACGGATCTCTCCCACATGCAGAGCTTCCATTGACTTCAAAGGAAACATTTCACATGGAAGCAATAGGACTAGGTTAAGACCAAATCCAAAGAAACTGCAGACACTGCAGATATAATGAGAGAGGTGGCAGACCATCTTATTCAGGTTGAAAGTGCAGAGGAAGTCCATTCTAGAAATGTATTCTTTCATAAACAAGTTGAAGCTTTATTGCAAATTTTGCAAAAATCCATTCATGCATTATTTATCTTTACAAGTCAATGCACCTGCATCATTTGATATAATGCCAAATCAAAATCATATTCTTTTCTTTCTTATTTTAGAAATACATTATGGTTTTGAAATATTTGAAGTTTCACAAATTCATTTAGAAATAAGGAAATAATTTTGCCAGATTTCTGTATATATGCACAACAATATTAAAAATATTTTTGATCTTAAGGCACTTTTGTTAAAATAATTTTAACACTTTGCATTTTATATATTCAATTCAACAAGTATATTTTCAATTATTTCATCACTAGTGAACATAAGGTAATTTAGCAGAGACTATTGTAACTCACTCACATTTATATGTGACAACTAGTATAGCAAAAGTTAATTGTGACTCGAGGAGAGTAATTTAGTATTGGAACATGAAATTATGTGAATACTTATATATGACTATGTACCAAACACTAAGAACAGAGAAAAGTACTGCATTTTATAATTCCTTTATTGATAATGACAGTTGTGAGAAAAGGCAAATTAAAAGTTGAAAAGAAGCCAGGCACAGTGGTACATGCCTATAACCCCAGCAGCCCAGGAGGCTGAGGTAGGTGTGTAGCAAGTTCAAAGCCAGCTTTAGCAACGGTGAGTCCCTAAGCAGCTCAGTGAAACCCTGTCTCTAAATAAAATACATAAAGGGCTGGGAATGTGGCTCAGTGGTTGAGTGCCCCTGAATTCAATCCTTGCCCCACCCCCCAAAAAAAGTTAAAAAGAACTAATAGGAGTTATATAGTTCCTATCATTAAAATCTCAAGAATATGCATATCACAAAGATGAAATTATCTCACCAAACAGTAATCATTTTATTTTGTCACTCATTTTAAAGCTTAGTCTATAATTTTAATTTATATTAAGTATATATTCTTTTTACAGAGGTGGTGTGTGGTACAAGATACATCTCCCTTTTAATGCCTTATCATTATAATAATATAGAATCATTATTTATTAAGTAATAATTTTTAAAACTCAGATAGCTTTCTTGTATCTATTAACACTTTGCTCTCAGATTTTTCAGATTTTAAAAATAAGATTTAAATTGTTCTTGTTCTCTATAATTTATTCTTTTTCTCTCTATGTTTTTCTCTGTTTCTCAACTCCGTTGACAGGATTGTCAAGGTAATTCAAAAAAAATTAAACCATAGTACCATGGCTCTCTACCAAAAATATATTGCTGTGCATTGAATTGTAATATTCCTCCTGAGGCCAAAACATTATTTTTACAAAGAATAATGCTATGCAAAATAACAGGAAACACACTGTGAATAATGTCTTACACATGACAAACTTGGTGCCTTTACCAAAACATTAGTTTTGTGTATGCAAATCTAAATAGCCATGAAGAAATGACAACTTAGCAGTTTGTGGATATTTCAAATATATTTCAGTTGTGAGCACTTTATCAATTTTTAGAGTTAATTTTCTTAAAAAAGTCAAAGTTACACTTCTAGAAATATTAAAAATGCTCATGCATGTTAACTTTACTGAAGTCAAAGATATTTAAAGTTTAACATTAGGAGCATATTATTTATAGTGTGTACTTTTAAGCAAATAAGGCTCTTTAATGAAAGTTATAGCAATTTCTTTATCTACAGATTATATTATATAATGAGTTCATAGGAAAACATATCTCTTACAAGTGTAGAATAGCATTATTCTTTATTCACAGATAGCTTATTGTTCATTTTGTGCAACTAACCCATCTTCACTTTTAATGCCTGTACGCAGTAGAAAAAGATACATGTTACCCTCAAATGCTTAGATTTTTAAAATTAAATATTCCATTAATTTATCATTTTTAAAAAATCAATTTCTTGTGAATTTATACACTTTCAGACAATTACAAAGAAATTACATTCAATAATATTTTCAGAGTGTGTACATATGTCCACTAACATAAATTATTAAATAATTGAGAAATCAATTATTATGACCCATGGGATTTTTTTTATTGGTTATTCAAAACATTACAAAGATTGCAGAATCACATCGGTTACACATCCACATTTTTACATAATACCATAATAGTAACTGTTGTATTCTGCTAACTTTCCTATCCTATACTATGTGATGTTTACACAGTTTCTCAAACTAAGGTGGTGAGTCAGATTAGAAATATTAAAGGAATGAGAAATTTAACAAATAAAGACATAGAAATGAGTGAAAAGTAGGGGCATGGTGGCGTGACCCAACTCTGATGGACACTGGATCTAACAACAAAATGGAGCTTTATTTAAATGTTCAGGAACACCAATGGGATTCTGAGTGAAGAACTTCCTGAGAAAACAGGAAGAAGATGGCAAAGACAACTTGGTTGGGGCTTAGCAGGTTATGCCCACTTCCTTTATTTCTGAGTGGTTGTGTTTGAACCTAGGGCCTTCTGAGCTAATGGGCAGCGTAATCTGAGCAATCTCAAATTGATGGAATTTCACCAAGTGAAAAATAACCCTCCTGCCTTGAGATGATTCAAACAAACCCATCATTCATTCATGACCCCTACAGTCAATAGTAATCCTTTCGCTAAGATATGGGGGAAGAAAGCAATGCTTCAAACCAAGTTAGGAAGAAAGGATTCTGGAAGACTGGTGGAGCAAAAAGCTGCAGGAGTCTGTCTCCCCTCCTAGACAACTGCATTCCCAAAATCTGTCCGATACAACAATTTTGACCTCTGAAGTCCTGAAGGCTTACAACTTCCAACAACTTCCAAGTGAGGCTTGATGGCAAATTGTGGTTAACTTCAGATAATTTCAGCTCTCAGCATCATAACTGCTGCCCCTCTGTCATCTCCAGTGGGGTGGCAAACAGCTGTGCATAGAGCTTATAAGAGCCAAATGGATACTAAAAACCATGTCCTTCAAATACTGGGGACTTGTGCCCTGATCATTAATTCTAGCCTTTAGGTTGAAGTGTAAACACATTGGCAGGTGGCCATTGTTCTGGTACACTGGATCCCAATTGTTACAGAACCTTTCTTCCCAGGCAAAAGTGACTTCCAGTAAAGACCTGCACCTTTCCCTCTCTACTTCATTTCTCTTTTCCATTTTCCTCTTTTCTTCATTTCTATTTTTTGGGGGACTAGACATCATAGACTAGAATGCTCCAAAGCAGCTGCTTATGTAGAAAAAAATTAGAAAGTGATAGTAGATTTTCAAGAAAGGCATAGGCTGAGGAAAATCCTCAGAATACCTTAAATTTAGCACACCATGCTTTGATCTTTGACACAAAACAATCTACAATAATTAAAACAAAACAAAACATAACAAAATAACCACCCAAAACAGCAACAACGATTATAATTAACCCCTGTTGAAGTAACCCCTGGTTGTATAAATTCACAATCTGAGGTTTTTAATTAATACATTATTAGATTCAAAATTTCAGTTTTAGATAAGCATACAAAGAAACAGGAAATTATGGGAGATTGGAGGGAAAAACATAAATCATTATAAGATGTTCCTGAAAATTTTCTGGTGGAGTAGCTACTAGAAAAAAATTTAAATCAGGTGTTTTAAAAAAATTAAACTTGTAATCCCAGTGGCTTGGGAGGCTGAGAATTTAAACAACTTAGTGAGACCCTGTTTCAAAAAAAGTTGGGGGGGGGGGCCGCTGGTGATATGGCTGAGTAGTTAAGCACCCCTGGATTCAATACCAGGTAACAAAATAAATAAATTTTTAACGAATTTTTAAAAATCAAACAACTGCCAAAAGACCTAAAGGAAGACATGGAGAAAAAAATAAAATCATTTCTGAAATACAAAATAGAAATATCAATAAAGACAGAAAACTGAAGGGAAAAAAAAGAAAACTAAAAGAAAATTTGGAGGTGAAAAATGCAACAACTGTAATTTAAAAACCACTGGAAGGACTCAAAGGTGGATTTGATTTGAACAGGTAACAAAAAAGAATTAGTGAGGTTTATGATAGGACAATGGAAATCACTGAGTCTAATGAACACACACACACACACACACACACACACACACAAAGGGTGGAAGGAAAGTCAGCACACCTATGCACACCATCACATAGAACAATACACATTGTAGAAGAACAATAAAACAACTTACTACAGGTGAAGGATCTTTAAAGAGTTTATAAACATATATCTAAACAGAATCCTTGAAGGGCAGCAGGACTTCAAGGTCATTATTTATTATTAACAGGTAGAATTCAGTAAAAGGATATAACTATTATAAATATTTAGGCACCTAATTATCGGTGACCTTAATATGTGAAGCAAAACTTATAGAATTTAAAGGAAAAATCAGCAGTTCTATGGTAATACTTGAAGACTTAAATGCTTTATTCTCAACAATGGATAGAAAAAGCAGATAGAGATAAATAAGAAGACATATTTTATCCAGAAAATGACACCACAAGAAAAAAAACTAAAAAAACAAATATTTACAGACCAATAACTTCAAGAAGCATTGATGCAAATATCCTCAACAAATACTAGCAAACCAAATTCAATAACATGTCAATAGGATTATTTACCAAGAGCAAGTGAGCATTATTCCTGAGATGCTAATACAATTCAACCTGAAGAAATTGTTGAATGCATATACCATGTTATCAGAATAAAGGGAAAATACTCCACATGATCACCTCTATTGATACAGAAGAGTCACTTGATGAAATTTAGCACCTTTTATGGTAAAAAAAAAATTAAAAAACTAGGAATAGAAGGAAATCAACTCTATATAATAAAATACATGTATGAATACCCTCTAGCCAACATAATCCTCAAGGTTACTATGAGGTCAGGCAGGGATAGCCATTTTTACTACTTTATTTAGCATAGTATTGGGAGTTTTTACCCAGAGCTACCAGGCATGAAAAATAAATAAAAGATTATATTATCTTGCATATAGATGACACAATCATATACATCTTATACTCCTAAAAGTAACACTACGAAGTGATTAGAAATAAATGAATTAATCAAAATAGTCAGATACAAAATCAACACACAGAAAAATTAGTTACGTTTATAAATGCTAACAACATTGAATAGTATGAAAAACAAATTATAAGAGCAATCTTATTTTTGATAACAAGAATGACGTACTCAGCTATTAACCTAAATGGTAAAAGAGTTGTACAATTAAAATGATGAAATTCTGCTGAAGGAAATTAAGGAGGAGATAAGTAATTGGGAACACATTAATGCCATTTTAATGGTGTGGAAGAAAATACTCTTAAGGTGTTAATATTATAAAAAAATGATACACAAATTCAATGTAAATCCTATGAGAATCCTAATAATGTGGGGTTTTTTTTGTTAAAAATAAGAAAATTTACCCTAGAATTTATATAGAATCCCAAGTAATCCCTAATATTCAAAACTATATGAAAAAGAAAGACAATTTTTAAACTAATACTTCCTCTTTTCAAAGCTTGCTACAAAACTATGGTAATATAATCAGTGTGGGACAGTAATAAAGACTGACATATAGACCAATTGAATGGATTAGTGAACTCAAAAATAAACACACATATGGTAAAGTGATTTTTCACAAGGATGCGAAGACCATCCAATAGAAGAAGAACATTTCTTATTTTATTTTCAATGATGTTGGAAAAACTGGACATCCTTATGCAAAAGGTTAATATTAGTCACTTACATAACACTAGGTAAATGAAATTAGCTCAAATTAGATCAAAGACCTAAATGTAAGGTCTAAAATACAAATATTTTAGAAGTAAACATAAGGAAAAATCTCCATGACATATACTTGGCAATAATTTCTTGGATATAGTACCCAAAGTACAAACAACAAATAAAAAATAGATGAATTAGATTCCATGCAGAAGTTTAAAAATGCATGTTCAAGGACAACATTCAGAGAGTAAAGAGATAACTATGGAGTAGGGATATATTTATATATAATATTTCTAATAAGTTATTAATATTTAGAATATTTAAAGGACCACTAAAATTCAATAACAACACTACAAAACAATTCAACTCAAATAAGTATAAAGGACTTCAATAGGGATATATCCAAAGAATATAGACAAACAGCCAATGATCACATGAAAATATAATTTATTTCACTAATCATTAGAGAAATACAAATTAAAACTGCAATGTGATACCACCTTGCACCCATTAGAATGGTTGCTATTTGAAAAATAAATAAATAAACAGAAAAGAAGAAGTGTTGGTGGGAAGAGGAAGAAACTGGAACACTTCTTCACTACTGGTGGAATTAAAAATGGACAGCCACTATGGAAAGCAGTATGATGTTTTCTCAAAAAATTAAAAATAGAAATAGCATGTATTACCTAGGATATGTTCAAAGAAACTGAAATCAGCACGTTGAAGAGTTTTGTGTTACACATGCCTGTAGCACCTAATTCATAGGGGCTAAAATACGGAAGAAAGTTAGTGTCAAATGGGTAAGAAAAATGTGGTATATGCACACAATGAAACATTATTCATCCTTTAATATACATGAACCTTGTCAACCTTATGATAAGTGGAATAAGGCAGTCAGAAAATGACAAAAACTGTATGATTCCACTTAGATGACAGAGTAATCAAAAATCATAGAAACAGAATGGTGGTGGTCAGAAATTGTGGGGAAAGGAAATGTGGAACTATTGTTTATTTGGTATAGTTTCCATTTTATAACATGAAAATATTTGAGTATGAATGATGATAACTATTGTACGACATTATTATTATATTTAGAACCACTGAATTATACGCTTGAAAATGGACATGGTAATAAATTTCATGCTGTATAATTTAACAAATAAAAATAATTAAACAAGGAAACAAGGTTCCATATTTATACAAATAAATAATACAAATACATGTCATATATTTTTAAAACCCATCTAATATATTTTTAAGACAACACTAAGTTAAGCTAAAATTGCTAAATAAAAGACAAATTTTCCCAATGGTCTTTTCAAATACACCTCACAGAAAACCTAGAGGATCATATGGAATTGAGAATTTCTGTCTCTTTGCAGTTGTCAAACAGGAATGTGCCTGGGTAGGAAGAGCTATCCCTTTATCTTAGATTTCAGGTCTACAATCTACCTTTTTATTTCCTTCCTTTCCTTGCTCAAACCTGCATTGTGAGAAACCTCATACTCCTGCTTATGAAAAAGACAATCTGCATGTCTAGTGCTGTTCACATCCCTCAGCTAGAAACAGCCATGCCTTGGCCATCACTCAGTCACATATGTGCATATCCTTGTGAAGGGGTAGGAATCACATGAGGTGCCATCTTTCCCTTGAAGGATAGATCTAGAGAATAGTCCTAAGCAGGGCAAGAAACTCCGGATTCAGTTTTGCAGAATTTGGTTTGCAAGAGATGAATGCACCAAAGACTGGAGTACTTTGTAGCCAGGAGAAGGTTAAAAGGGGCCCTCTCAAACACAGAACAGAGAGGAGACGCCTTACATATTTATATCTAAAGGAAAAATATTAAGACATAAAAAATATTCATGGAATTTGAAAAATGGCAATTTACCCAGCTTAGGTGATACTGAGCAAGTGAGGAGGAGAATGATAGGATCCAAAATGGAGTAGCATTCTAGGGACTGATCTTATGGGCCTCAGAAACAATGGTCAAGAACATACATGTTATTTTTAGGTTGATGAGAGGCCATTATAGGGTATTAAAAAGAAATGAGACATCCTTTTTTTATGTTCTAAAAGAATTTACCTTGCTTCTCTGTGGAGAATACCTAGTTGGCCACCAAGAAAGAAAGCAGGCAGGCCAGTCAGAGTCCTGCCTCACCAGGGGAGACATAAAGGAACTTGGATGAGAATGGACCAGTGAAGGTGTGAGAGCTGGTTGTTGTTTTCACTCATTGTGAAAGTGAAGTTGATAGGATTTGCAGATGATGTGGTCTGTGAGAAAAAACAGTGATAGTTATAGGAATTTTTGGCTTTATTAACTGAGCAAATGGTGAGGCTGTAGACCAAAAGGAAAAAGGAGTGGGGAGAGGAAATCACGTTCCAGACATGTTAAGATTGAGATTCCTAATAAACATCCTAGTGGAAAAGCTTTGAACACTTCATAGGATATATTAAACAAAAGCTCAGGAGAGAGGTAGTGGAAAAGATGAGAATTAACAAATGAAGGTGGGGAGAAATAGAATAAAGTCCAAAGAAATATAGAGTCCTAAAAGTTAAGCAAAGAAAGGTTTTGACAAAATCATCAACCTTGCAACCTCTTTAATTGCTGCTGCAGAAGGGAGTAAAATGAATACTGAGGTTAAAATATTGGATTTGGCAAGATGGAGGTTGTTGTTGGCAACAATTACAGGAGTGGTTTCAGCGGTTGAGACGAGAGTGGGAGGTAAAGAATTGAGCATTTCAGCTTAAGCAATACGTTAACTCATATCAACATGAATACTGGGAGAGTGAGTTACCATTTCCTTTCTTCCCCACAGATATTTTTTTGCTTTCTGGTATCAAAGCCACATGGTTGTTTCAAAGATAAATATACCTTCCCCTGCACGCTGTTGGGCATGGTGCTTATGAACAGTGACTGGAATTCAGCAAAAACGATGTTCATGGATTTTATTCATGTTTGTCTGCCATCCTGTTCTCTCCTCTCTTCTCATTTTGTCTTCCTTCTTCCCAAAACTAGATTTTTATTCCATTTTCCGCCTCCTTGTCTTTGTATTAATCATAGCTTTACAGAGGAAGAGAAGCAATAAAATACAGAGTATATATGTATATTTATCTATAAAAGTGGATTTAGTGGTTGGCTTACATGATCTGAGGCTGAATAGTCCCACAATGGCCATCAATAGATTGGAGAACAGGAGAAACCAGTATCTTCTCATATACTTCAAGAAGCCAGAAATCTCAGAATAAAAGGGAAAAATGATGTGGTCCCATTCTATAGCAGAAGGTCTGTAAGTCCACTAGAAAACTGCTGGTACAAATCACATTCAAAGGTGAAATAAACTGGAGTCAGATGCCCATGGACAACAACAGCAAATAAAACACATTTGCTTCAGAGCAGCTTCAGAGGAGCCTCTGAGCATATGCAACCTCCTATTCTGTTTTTTCATCCTGTCTCAGCTCCCAGCCTGTTGGATGGTGTCACCCACATTCAGGAAGTTCTTCTCCACTCAATTTGCTCACCCCATGCTAATCTTCTCTAGGGTGCTTTACCAATTTTCTAGGAATCTCCCAGTGCAATCAAGTTGATAAATGGGACTAATTATTACACTCTTCTCTAAGATAAAGACTTATGTAAATAATAACTGTATTTAACAGTATTTAATAAAAGCTAATCTGTAATTATGATGCTATTACTTTCTTATGACTGTAACTTCATTATTTATTTAAACTCTCCTTCTGTCCTTCTCTAGGATGTTTTTCTTCCTGGGAGGTTCTTTGTCAACCATTTTAAGCTAAAATCTTATGGGTCATTCCTCCAATTCCTGCTCAATATCTGAATTGGCTTGAATGAACACCAAGGAGCAAGCACTGGAAATTTATGACTAAAATTATTGTTCATTGAAGACATGTAGTCTCATAACATTTTGTTGTACTTTTGAATGTACATGAGATCAATAGAGATGACTCTTCCTTTATATCTAATATTAGCAACTTGGTTCTTCTTTCTTCTTGGTTAGTACAATTGATCTTCTCAAAGAACTGTATTTTGGTTTTATTATTTTCCTTATTATTTCCCTGTTTTAAGTTTTATTGATTTATGTACCCATATTTATTATTTATTTCCTTCCATTTGTTTTAAGCTAACATTGCTCTTCTTTATTTAATGTATAAAATGTTTTAATTCATTCTATCTTTTTTCACATATGCATTTAATGATACGAATTCCTCTTTAAGCACAGCTTTTGCTGTACTCACAAATTCTAGAAAGCTCTATTTTTATTTTCATATACTTGGGGAATTTCCAGCCATCTTTCCTGTATTTATTTTTTAATTGTTTGTATTTGTTTTAATTAGTTATACATGATTGTAAAATGCATTTATGCACTTTGATATATCATACACAGATGGGATATAATTTTTCATTTTTCTGAGTGTACATGTTGCAGGATCATATTGGTCATGTAGTTATATATATATATATATATATATATATATATATATATATATATATATATATATATATACATACACACACAGTAATAATGTCTGTTTCATTCTACTATCTTTCCTATCCACATCCCCTCCTCTCCCCTTCTGTCACTTCCCTCTACCTAATCTAAGGTAACACTATTCTTCCCTACTGCCCCCCCAAATTATTTTGAATTAGTATTCACATAATAGAAAAAATATTCCACCTTTGGTTTTGTGGAATTGGCTTATTTTGTTTAGAATGATATTCTCCAACTTCAACCATATACTGGCAAATGCCGTAATTTCACTCTTCTTTAAAGCTGAGTAATATTCCATTGAGTATATGTACCACATTTTCTTTATCCATTCATCTATTGAGGGACACTAGGTTGGTTTCATAGTCTAGCTATTGTGAATTGAGCTGCTATAAACATTGATGTGGCTGTGTTACTATAGTATGCTGATTTTAAGTATTTGGGGTATAAACCAAGGAATGGGATAGCTGCATCAAAGGATGATTACATTCCAAGTTTTCTGAGGAATATCCATATCGCTTTCCATAGTGTTGTCCAATTTGCAGTCCCACCAGCAATGTATGAGTGTACCTTTTTCACCACATCCTCACCAACAATTATTGTTGTCTATATTCTTGATGATTGCCATTCTTACAGGAATGAGATTAAGTCTTAGAGTAGTTTCAATTTGCATTTCTCTAATTGCTAGAGATGTTGAATACTTTTTCATATATTTGTAGATCAATTGTATTTCTTCTTCAGTGAAGTGATTGTGGTCTAAGAACATACTTTTATGATTTATAGTCTTTTAAATTAGTTCAATTATTTTTTATATCCAGTATTTGGTGTATCTTGGTGATTGTACACAAAGAAATTGAGAAGGATGGGTATTCTGCTAGTGTCAGCTGGAGTGTTCTGTAAATGTCAATTAGATCAAGTTAATAGCACTATTCAGATCAACTAAATTCTCATTGATATTGTGCTTGCTTAATCTATAATGGGGTATTGAGTCCTTAATGAATATAAAAGATTTTTTTTCTTGCTTTTAGTTGTCTCAATTTTTGCATCACATATTCTGACATTTTCTTTCTAGATGTAACACATTTAAAATTGTTTTTTATTCTTGGAGAATTGCCATCATTATTATGCAAAGCTCCTCTTTATCGCAGATAATTTTAATTGTATAGAAGTCTACCCTATCAGAAATTAATATACCTACTCCATTTTTTATTAGTGTTACCATGATCTTTAACCATCAATTTACTTTTAACTTAGTCTGTTGATGAAGTTAAATCCACTATTTAAAGTGGGTGGATAATATTTTATTTTTTAAAAAATCTATTTTATTTTTCTCTTTTAATCAGTCATTTTCTCTTAATCTCATTTAATTTGAATATTAGGACCATTCACATTTAAAGTGATTATGAAAATTTGGATTAATAACTGTTATGTTTGTAACTCTTTCCTCTTCATTACATCTTTTTTCCTATCTTCTCACTTTCTTTTGCTTCCTTATATTAATGTAGTTTTTATTATTCTTTTTTATCTCCACTGTTGGCATAGCAAGAAGTTTTTAGTGTTTAGACTAAAATTTTAATATACGTTGTTAGTTACTCTAAGTCCATCTTTAAAGAACATTACACCTCTTCATATGAAATGCAGGAACCTTTTCTTAATTTTTAAATTTTCTTAATTACTCCCTTCCTATCCTTTATGACATTGCTGTTTCTCATTTCTTATATCCATATAGAGTTCACCCTTAAAATTAACTAAATTTTTAAAAACACAATTTTATTTTAGCATCATTTATTCCTTTTCCAACACTCTTTCTTTCATCACGTATATCTGATTTTTGACCTAGTATTTTTTCTTCTTCCTCAAGAACATTTTAAATTATTTCTTGCAAGGCACATCTGCTGCCAAGTGAGTCATTATCTGTTTGCGAAAAACCTCTTCGTTTCTACTTTGCTCTTAAAAGAGAACTTCATAGGATATAAAAATCAAAGTTGTTTTTCTTTTTTGATACATAAATCATTTAATCTACTTTGCCTTTTTACTAATAATAAGTCTTCTCCAATTCTTACTTAATTCTATAGGCAAGATTCCCCTGTTTTCCTACCTGTAGATTTTCTCTTTGTTTTGGTTTTTCTGAAAGTGGAATATATCTACAAATTTGGTTATTTTAATATTTATCTTGATCAGTGTCCTGGATCTGTCATTTTGTATATGTCATTAAAATGGGATTTTGGGGGTATTATTACTTCAAATTTGTCTTTCGTCTCTTATTATTTTTTACTTCCCCTCTGGTATTCTAATTATGTATATGTTATACCTCTTGGAATTGCTCACACAGTTTTTAGATGTTCTGTTTCTTCATTTTTTAAAATCCCTTGTTCTTCTCTATATGTCACTTTGAGAAATTTCTATTGAACTGTCCTTAATTGCTCTTACTATTTTTTTCTACTACATCATCTTCAGATGATTTCCCAAGAAACAATCTTTTATTCTGTTATAGTGTTTTTGATTTGTAGACTTTCCTTTTGATTATTTGTGATTATTCCTATCTGTCTGCTTTTATTTCTCATGTATTTTTGCTTATTGTCTACTTTTTTCCACTAGAACCCTTAACATCTTAATCACAGTTAAAGTTCCTTATTAGAAAATTGCAATACGTGTTATATTTGAGTTGGGTTCTGGTGATTTATTTCCCCTTATTTCACTTTTATCTTGTTTTGGTTAGCTTTGTAATTTTTATTTAAATCAGGACATGTTTCAGATATTAGAAACTGAGGGAAATCAGCCTCTAGTGTGAGGATTTATGGTAATCAGGCTAGGGATTGGGCTTTGTTTCATCTCTTTGTAACTGTAGATGTCAAAGGATCTAAATTGTTCTTGTATCTTTGTTTCTGTTGCTCCTCTTGAGCTAAAGTTTGCTAGAATATGAAAAAAAATCATATTGACATATTGCTGGCTCAAAACAAAATATTTAAAACAGGGAGTTATCAGAAATCAGAAGGAAATCTCGACCCAGAGAAATAGGTGCCAAACAACTCGTGACAGTTGCATGACCAGATGTGTCTATATCTGGACTTCTAGTGCCAAGACAAGGCCAGAGGAGAATCCTACATGCTGTAGTAGTAAAACACATAGCTCTTCATCACATAGAGTTTGTGTTTCATACCTATTTAAGTTCTAGCCTTCCCTTTTAATATTAGAGTTCTGTTGTTGTTGGGAGGTTTGGGGATCTAGAAAGATCTATGATCTAGGACAAGGCTCTGGTAGAGCTTTTTGGACAAGAGGCTTTTCTTCTAGAGAAGGTCTTGATTTGTACTTCACTAAGATTAGCTTTTGCTGTATCCATGAAGAGATCTTTCTTTGATCTTCATTTTAAGAAACTTTTGGGATTAGTATAGACAAAATCCACAACAGTGGAGTGATCTCCAGTAGACTATAGCCTCCATAATTTTTTTACTTTCATGTCACTTCACACAAACCCTCTATCAATTCATCAAAGTGACCACTTAAAGCTGGGCATGATGGCTCATGCTTGTCTTCTCATCCACTTTGGATGTTGAAGCTGGGTTATAAGTTCTACTCAAGCCTAGGCAATTTAGTGAGACCCCCCCATCTCAAAATAAAAAAATTAAAAAGAGTTAGGGATGTAGTTCAGTGGTATAGCACTTGATAGGTAGCATCATAGCATGTGTAAGGATCTGGGCTTGATCCCCAGTACCATTGAAAAAAAAAAAGAAAGAAACAAATAAGACCATTGAAGTTTTCTTATCAGTTTGTGTCTCCAGCACCTTCTGTTCCAGGTATGTAGCGATTGGTTGAGACACTTTGGAATCACACGATTCCTTCAATTTTGCGGAGGCATTTTCTCTAGATACCTCAGTTTTCTGAAGGATCTGAGAAAAGTCATTGCTTTCCAGTTAATCAGTCATGTCTTGTTAGTGTGGTACAAATGACATCAGAGCTCTTGGAAGAAATGATGTCACAGTAGAGCCAGAATTCCTCAATATTTTAAGCTATCAAAATATTTTTTTTAATTATGATGTGTTTTATTCAACTATCTGTATATTTTCATTATTTGTAAATAAATTTTATGAAAGATTGAGTATACTTTACTAGCTTCTTTGCATAATTTAAATAAGTGTGAATATATTATAGTATCTTGGCTTATTCCAACTCAATCTCATATAGCTTAATAGGACATAGTCTAATTCTATGCATACTCTCAACAATATGCTCAGCATTAGACTCTTCTAAATGGCAAAGAAATTCAGTTATTAGGTATCAAGTAGACAATGATGTCAAACTAAAAGTAAGTGATGATATACCATTGCCGAAAGAGACACAGAGCTGAAATTTCCTATTTGAATAGTTTATATAATCCCTTTAACTACAAATTCTGGCTTCTAACTGATTCTATTCCTGTCTTTATTTATGATATCCATTCATTGGATTCATAAATGAATAGCCATTGCACAACTCTTTAGGTATGTGCACATAAAATAAATGAAAACAAATGTTTTCATTAACACAGCTGCTCCAAAATATTTAGTTCGAATAATTCTATACTTGTTTCTCACAGACAAGAGACTTGGGGAAAAAAGGAATTAAATATTAAATGTCCTTCTTTTAGTCATAAAATTCAAAAGTAGGATGATACTTGCCAAGTAAGAGACGTAGAGTATAGATACTGCAGACATACATAGCACACATGTAAATACTAAAGACGCCACTGTTCCATTGCCCATTGAACACATGAAATAGGCCTTTTGAGAGCTACAAAGTTCTCAGCTAAAGACATTTTTGAGGCTCTAAATATGAGCTGTGACTCTACGAAATATATTTCGGGATTTTTGTAAAATACTGAGAAAATTAAGACATTTCACTGTGAAGGAAAATCATTTTAAATCATCAGAAGTAAAGGGGTTTTTGAGAAAGTAATTTTTTAATTCCCATCTAAAGAAAGATTAAGCAACATTCATGTCCGGTTCATGGTGACTGGTCCTTTCCCTAAGGCCATATTTTTTATTTTTCTTTAGAAATGTCCAGCCTAGACACCTGATTAGTCAATGAGTGAAAAAGGGTGAACAGAAGATTTTCCTATAACTCACATATAGCATACACACAGAGAAATTCTGGATACAGTAAAGTATGACAAAAAAAAATATATATATATATATATATATACACACACATACATATATAAATAAATAAATTATATATATATATATATATATATATATATATATATATATATATATATATATATTGCTGTTTTCAAAACAAAGATGAAGCTGGCAGATTCCACAAATAAGGAAGAAATTTAAACCTAAAGATTGAATTGAAGCCAAAATAAACCATGAGAGATGTGTGACTATCTATGTCTACATTTGGACTTTCAATGTCCAAATTCAGAGGTAAAATTCTATGTACTGCAGTAAGCTGGACCTTCAACAAGAGATGAAAAAATATTAAATTTGTTTAGATGAGGGGTGAAAGCTGAATCAATGACAACATCTTTTCTTTGGACACCACACAGGGGATCCCTTGGCAGAGAGGATCTAAATTCAGTTTATGGCATAGAAAGTAAAAATATCATTATGTGAGTCAGATGAAGTCAGGTAATTAAGGTTTTGTGAGAAAAAGGGAGCCATTTTTTTAGCTACTATGAACTTGAATACAGTTGTTTTAATACATAAATATAAGAGGTCATAATTTAAAACTACATTTATAATTGAATTTATGTTTAACTCTACCTTAGTGATGAATAATGTGGTGGGTTTGGGAAATAATTCTTAAATTTCATAAATATTTGAGCTGCCTTGAAAACTTAATATTTATTGACCACCTACACTGTTATTTATTTCTTTTAAAAAGTATATACCTTTTCTGTATTATACTTAACCTCAGCCTAAGCAGTATTAACTGTTCAGTCACTAATTTTAGTGTTATTAAATTAAATACATAAGTACTAAAATGTTATCAATAACACAACTCCAAATAATCTTTCATCCTTTGGAACTCACACTACAAGTTGGGACAATGTGGCCACAAATCTACATAGTCTCCAACTGTCTCAGATTCATACATGACAATTCACTCCTATAAACACTGTCATTTTGAACATTCTGACCTTTTATTCAAGATTAACTGACAGTTAACAACTTAAGTTTAACTACTGAGTACAGTGCTCACAGATTGCTATTAGGGACAATCTACCTAGTCTCTGTGAATTGTTGTTTTCTCTGAGTAGAAAAATGATAATCTTAAAATTATGTTGGGGGTTAAATGAGACAATGTACTTAAAGCCCTATTCATGCTCTTGGCACACACTATGCAAACCATAAACGGTATGCCTTTTACTATAGAGTCATGCATTGTACAACAGTGCTTTGGTCAACAACAGACCACATGTAAGATGGGTGATCTCATAAGAGGATATCACCTGGGGCTGGGGATGTGGCTCAAGAGGTAGCGCGCTCGCCTGGCATGCGTGCGGCCCGGGTTCGATCCTCAGCACCACATACTAACGAAGATGTTGTGTCTGCCGAGAACTAAAAAAAAAAATAATAAATATTAAAAATTCTCTCTCTCTCTCTCTCTCTCTCTCTCTCTCTCTCTCTCTCTCTCTCTCTCCTCTCTCACTCTCTCTAAAAAAAAAAAAAAAAAAAAGGATATCACCTTATGACTTTGTAGTCATCTTGGTTGATGATGTATGTTCTTTGGTATTAGCACAGAGATAAAATCACACAAGAAAAATTTCTCACAAGTATCCCTGTGATATGAATTTTATCTATGACTGTAACTACAATCTCTGGGGAAAATAATTATCTACAGAATTTCATTTGAATTATCTGAAAAGCATTCTCACACCATTTCTCATTGATTCAATAGTTTGGAAAAGGGCTAGTGAGTGATTTTGGCATTTGATAAATTCAAGAAAATCATGAGGATACTAAAAACTCATAACCACATACTTCTCAGAACAGGAGAAAAAGACATAAGTAAAGAAAACAGGACCTGATGTTTGTGGCCTTTTAATATTTTCAAGTGTATTAATCGTCTCAATAATTTTATGTTATGTAATTTAATCCATGAGAACACTAAGGTTTAGGGGAATTACATGACTTACCAAAATCAAAGTCACAAAGCATGGGCAGACACTGGGAGTCACGTCTACCAGACCACAGAGCACATTGGAGATGTGGAGATGGTGGTCATGAATTCTAAAGGGATTCAGAACCACAAACAAAAAGTAGAAGAAAATTAAGGGCAACTTTTGTTTCCTGGACAATATGTTTGGGGACATTGCAGACTAAATTTCAAATAATATATCCTATTAGGAAGAACAGAGGCAATTTCTGTGGAGTGAAAAAGCCTATCAAGAAAAAACTAATTTCTTCTTTGCACACATTTCCAAAGTAATCCTATAGACATGTCAACTTAAATGGAATAATTAGTGTAAGAGCTTCAACATTAGATGCAAGGTGATGGTGAGATTAATCTTAAGTATTTAATGAAATACCATCTTCTCTTTGACCAAAAGTCTGACAGCCTGGTGACAGTACATATCTGTTCTGCAGCCCATTTAATTAAGAACTAGCATTGTAGAAACTGATTTGGGTCACTAAATTAAAAAGATTCTTGTTTAAATCAGTGTGTTTACATGGTAGGTTCTTGTCAAAGATATCATTTGCCATAGTTGAAAATAATCTTCCATCATTTTTGGATTAGATGATGACCAAGATACCCTCAATTTTTCATTTTAAATTTACACAATAATCTTATTTTAATCTTAAGCATTGCTCCATTTTGATCCACTTAGAAGGTTCATTTCTGGAGATGAAAAAACATATTTATGTTTTGTTTTGTTTGGGGTGTTTTTTTTTAACCACATACAAGCAAATGCTACTATTTTGTAAGATCTCATGTTTCTGTTTACATTTCTCAAATCAGCCTTTGTTGTTCTGGTAAAAAGTGGAATAGTTTTAGGTTTAAGGACATATGGCACACAGAATTTTGTGAGAATAGGAGGAAGATGGGTCTATAAAGTTCTTAATTTATTTGGCATTGGATCCCCCCAACCCGCAACGTGGACTCCTGAGAGACGCTTGACCCAGGTTTTCCAAAGCAATAAGTTTCCATTCACATTTTATGTACTTATGTCTGGTTACATCCTCTCAAACTATATTTTTGGAAATTTGAGAAAAATTAAAACCATCTATATATATTGCAATTTTACTCCAGAAGGAAGCAGTACATAAACATGAAAAAAAAGATTGAAAACTCAATTCATATAATATTTACATCATAATTATGCTACCTTAAAGCCATTTAAAGATGAACTGCAGTTTAATTATGTTTTGTTACCTATAGAATTTAATCCAAATCTAATCTCTCCAAAAGAAACATCAATTTTGCACTGATAACATTTTTATATTAATCATTTAATTTCTAATGCATTCCATAGTCTTTAAATTCCTCAGTCTTTGAATTCTTTACATAGTTATTATCTCATTTTGATACTCATCTTTCAAGTGAAGAAAGCTTAAACATTAGTGCATTGCTAATTTTCAAATGTGGAAAAGGAATATCTCTGATGTTATGAGATAGTCCAAGGTACTACAGTGAGAGTCCCGCAGGACAGCAGGCCTTAAGCTGCGCTGTGCACTCAACATTAGAAACCCACTTTTGAAAATATGAATTAATCCTCAAATAAGATATTTGATTTGTCACAGACATGTAATGCCATAAGGCTTTCTTTTATTAAGAATTTTATTCTAAGCAGATAAAGTCATTCTAGAATCTTCATAGATGCTTTCTCAATGAGCTTGAAAAACTACTTCCTATTAAAGAAATGCTGTTGTTCCCATCTTAGCTTAGAAACTGATCACCTCAAATATCAAAAAGCAGTTGCAGTATCTGAAATTACTTTGTGTTTCGCTTTGGGCACTTTTAAAATTCTCCTTTCATAATTGTTAATTTTTAGGCGATTCATACCTGATGTTAGAAATGAAATGTGCTCTCTTTACTTATACCATCTTAAATATCATTTTTGTTCTATCACACATAATTACATTGTGGACCTTTTTGCTCTAAGAACATATTTTAATGTTGTGGCATCTGTTATTGTTTTTAAATCTTTTAAAGCTGGACCCATACATCATATTTATGTAAAAACAATTATCTATTTTTAAATGAGTAGGCTTTCTAACATATGCTTTCCTCCCACAATTTTTAACAAGCATAAGGACATTTTAATAGATCATACTTTTTCACTGACTTGTTTGAAATCAGCCCCCTAATTTCTCAGTAGCAGCTAACCCAGCAATCTTGGCCTGGTTTAGCAGACAAGATGAAGAATAATATTCATTCCATTCCCAGTGTGTAAATGGTGAATTCAATGATTACTATTTTCTCATTAAGAATATGTTCAATTATGCCATGGATAGAGCACCATTTGGTTTAATGAGGAATTAAAATGAATGGAATTAGATTTAAACTAAAGTCCCATGAGCATTAATAGAGTGATTAAAGGGGGTGTAGACATTTTTTCTTTATTTATTTCTAGTTCCAATCAAGAAGCTTCATTCTTAGAGAACTTTAAGAAAGATTAAATCAGATGGATCATTTTTAAAGTAAAGTTTCCATTCATGGGGACTTTTTTTCTCTTTAACAAAGTATCTGTAACTATTCAGTGATTCTCAGTGATGAGAGACTATATGGCTCATAGTTTAACTGTTAATTAAAAAACAAACTAATATAATAATTGTTATCATTATTGTATGTTTATCATCCATCAGGAATATTTACAACCATCCTATGAAATAAGCATTCCAATTATATTTACATGAAAATTAGCTTTGTATTTCATGAAATTAAATTTCCATTTTATGGAATTAAATGACTTGTACAAGGTCACTTGCAGGCAAATTTTTAATATGATCTCTAAGATCTCCATCCTTTCATGTTCTTAAATCTCTGGATCTGTAAATATGTGGGACTTTAGTGCTGACATTTTTATTATGCTCTGTAGCACAGATAGAGGGCTATCTTTATAGAGATTGTGATCTTCCTGAAACCAAAGATTCAAAGTTGGAGGGACTGCAGGCATAAAGGGGATTTGATGTAAAGAAACTTTTTTCTTCCTGGATTGAAGCTAGAAAGGGTCAGTGACAAGGACTGCAAAGTAGCCTTTCAACTGAGATTAACCTACAGCAGTCAGGCAGCAGGTACAGGCAATTTCAGTCCTACAACCACAAGGAAACGTATTTTTTTGCCAATAACTTAAATTAATTTGCAGGTGGATTCTTTCCAAAAGCCTCCAGAGAAAAATAGTGAGGTGACATTTTGATTTCAAATTTAGAAGATGCTCCACAGAGGACACTTTCATGCTATGCCTAAACTGCTGAGTTGAGTTCCTCCATGCTGTTTTAAGTCACTTTGTATTAATTTATTGAATGTTATAGAGAAGTAATGCACAACATAAGTCAGAATTTATGGGCAAAAAGTCTGATTCCACTTCCTCTATTTCCCACCCTACTCTTCTAGGCAATCTGGACACTTCTGCATGAAAACACAGATTTGTTTATTGCTGCTTGGTTGAGCATGCATTTCTGTCATACTATGTTAATAATAGGACTTAATGGACAGAGAAATGTAATTGGAGTTAATAACCATTATATCATGAATAAAATAATGTGATTTGTATTTTCATTTACTTGCCAGGAAAGTTATTTTGGAAACTAACTAGAATATAGTAATTGCTCAATAAATTTCATTTTCTGTCCTGCTTATAATTGATATACAAATTATAAAATGTGAAAATTGCCAAGGCTATAGCAATCTATACTGATTATATGTTAAAAGTAGTTTCTATTTCTGTGTTTGCTGATTAAACATAGTGCTCTTTGAAGAAAAAGTTCCTACTCATTATTCAAAATTTACTACATTTTTTAGTGTTTCATAGATCTCACAAAAGTAGAAGCTTTCTAATGGATTCTTATTTAATCTTTTACACTATACACATATAAATAGACTGTTATTTTCTGTAAGTTAAATCACTTTTTTAAGTTTATATTCCAAGCTCATAGCTTTGGAATATATATATCTATCTATAATACTTAGTAAATGTTTGCCAGATGAATTAAAATGATCTAGTTCTATGAAAGATAAGCAACTTAAAAGAAACACTTTTCTCAAAATCTTTTGGGATAAGTTATGACTTCCTATTGAAAAAGATTTTTCATTGATAAATCTTGGCATAGATGCCTTAGAATAAACATTGAATATCAATTGCATTCTTTAGCATTTCTCTAACCAAATGAACATGAATAAAATATATGCTGTGTTTAACAGAAGGAAACACTGGTTTCTAGATAGAATATATTGAGCTCTTTAAAAGATTTATTTCATTGAAATCATTAGGAAACTGAAGTTTTAGAAAATGCATTTTTCCAAATAAAATCTAATCAAACCCCATGGAGTCCGAATTCTTTACTTAATTCAAATCTGTTAAATGTATGGTTGGTTTTTCTTTTGAAAAATGTAGCTTCCTGTTTCTTAAAAAAAGAAAAAACAAGTTTGAAAGAAAAAGTCTCAAATATTTCTCAAATATAAAAAGAATTGGCTTGATGAACTGAATTATAGAAATGCAGGCATACCCATTTAACTTTATTTTATTCTTTTTTTTTTTTTTTTAATTATTTTATTGTTGGTTGTTCAAAACATTACATAGTTCTTATTATACCATATTTCACAGATTGATTCAAGTGGGTTATGAACTCCCATTTTTACCCCGTATACAGATTGCTGTGTCACATCAGTTACATTTCCATTGATTTACAAATTGCCTTTCTAGTGACTGATGTATTCTGCTGTCTGGAGGGGAGGGGAGGGGTGAGGGAACTTTATTTTATTCTGATGCAGATTACATACAGATGTAAGTCCATCAACACCATTTTATAATTATTGCTTTAAACAGTGTTTTTTAAAATCAGGTAATAGAAGAAAAGCTATGAACAAAAATTGCATTTCCATTGAAGAATGTGGTTCCCTAGAACTCTGATCTTTGGCATTTGAAAACTTGACTGTAAGGAATCTAGAATTGGTCTCCTTGAATTTTTTTACTACTTTGAGTTTCTCGAATGTGAAAATTAAGGGTTTGTTTTTTTTTGTTTGTTTGTTTTTTTTTTTAATTGGGAAGTTTTTGGTCATTTTGCATCAAATATTCTTTCTTGTTTTCCCCTCTGCTTCTGACATTGCTTGCATGGTGTTTCATGGGACTCTGGGGCTCTTTTTGTTTTTCTTCATTATATCTGTTTGTTTTCCAGTTTGTCAGACTGGATAATCTCAGTCAACCGATCTTCAAGTTTGCTCATTCTTTCTTCTGCTAACTCAAATCTGCTGTTAAGATCCTCTCGTGAATTTGTAGTTTCTGTTTTGGAATTTGCGACCTCACAGTTCCTGTTTGGCTCTTGTATAAAATGTCTATCCTTATACTGATATCCTTGATTTGGTGATATATCATTATTATACTTTAATTTGTTAGAGATGATTTTCTTTAAGTCTTCACACATATTTTTTTAAAGCTGATTTAAATTCTAGTAAGTTCAACCTAGGTGCCCTTGGAGTCTGTTTCTTTTGTCCTTTTCTCTTTGAGTGTGGATTAGTCATCATTGTACCTAAGCCTAACTCATAATAATTTATCTATTTAAAAAATTGGATAATTTAAAGAAAATAATCTGCTAACTCTGGATATCATATCTTTCTCCTTCTCAGAGTTAATTGCTTATGGGTATTTTTTAAGTGCCCTGTCAAAGGTAAGCAGGCAGTTTCTGCAAATTGGTATAACATTAGAAATTATAGGAGGCATGGTCGCAAATATGATTATTAACCCACCCGCTTTAAACATCATTCAAAAAACCTTTCCAAACATCAATGATAAGAAGGTAATACTCTACACACATAAAACAGCAATAGTCTACTTAGAAAATGTAAACAACCTAAAAAAGTAGTCAAGACCGTTTCCATGAACACAGTTTATTTTATTTAATTATAATAAAACATTTAGAGACAAACCTTCAAACTAATACATGTAATATTAGGAACGTAATGTCTATCTGGGGCCAGAAAGCAAATCTAAGTTTACCTATAGCTTTATATTTATGTCAGGTAGATAAATTAATAATAGTTTATTATAATCTCTGTACTTTACTGGGTAACATGCACCACCTATTGAAAAATTTATAAAAATAACAAACACAGAAATAAGATACAGATGCTTATTGAAAAACATTTTTTAAATGATACATAAAATAGGCACTTAGGAGAGATTTTATTTAATAGAATGGGATCTGAATAGGATTTGAAAGTTTACATTCTTAATTTTTTTACCAATATCTAGTAAACATGATGGACATTTTTAAGCCCTCAAAATTATAATCATATTTAGAACTATAACAAATACTCTAAGTTATTATGTCTTGTTTTTTTTTTTTTTTAAGTTAGTAATTTTTCCAGTGGAGCCCATGGATGGATGCAGTTTGATGAGACACTAAAATCTTGAGATTCACAGAAAGTGTGGTATGTAGTAGTTTTGATTTCCAGGTGAGATTCTAGCAGCTTTCACTAGATTCTCACAGAGTGATGATCTAGACAGTCCTTTCTTTTGGAGGGAAGAGATAAACTTTTTTTTTTTTTTTTTTTTTTTTTTTTTTTTTTTTAAAGAGAGAGTGAGAGAGGAGAGAGAGAGAATTTTTAATATTTATTATTTTTTTTTTAGTTCTCGGTGGACACAATATCTTTGTTGGTATGTGGTGCTGAGGATCAAACCCTGGCCGCACGCATGCCAGGCGAGCGCGCTACCGCTTGAGCCACATCCCCAGCCCATAGAGAGATAAACTCTTAACTTTAACACTGCCCTAAATTGATCCTAGGTTGTATATTAAATGTTCCAGTGACAACTCCAGGACACTAACAGATCTCTCTTCACTTCTCTCTCTTTTTCCATAGGGGTATTTACTACTTAGAGAATCACAGCACTTTCTCTAAAAGCTCTCTTAAAAATGTGTATTGCAAAATGAATAAATGCAATTGACTTTACCAATTAAAGAACAATCTCATACAAATATTTTGGACATATTCTTTCATGTCCTAGAAAAGAAAATATTCAGCTCATTGTGCAGCAATCTCAATGTGACAAAGAAGTTCTCTTCATTAATGATTCTAAATGGAATTATGACTTGAATTATTTTATCTTATCCTTCTCCCATGATTAAGGACTCACCTACATAAAATCAGGTTCCCAGTGTCCTTATTTGGTTGATCACCTACCTGTTTTATTTGTGATGAACTCTCTGCTCTCGGTCATGTTAGAAAACATACTATGAATCTGTGAATTTTTTTTTCACATGAAAAATCATAAAAACATAATGATTCAAAAATAACAAACAACATATTGACAAATACATGATGCCTAAATTCATTTCCAGAGGTGGTCTAGGCACAGGTTTTCAACTGAATTACCTTGGCAGAATTAAACTTTAGTATTCCAAGGCATTTATTGTACCTCTGGATTAATTTCTTTCCCATACATCTAGAATTGTACCATTCTTGGGAGAATTGAGATATGTTACTGAAATCATTTTCTGATTTATGGGTTCTGTTGAAGACCAAGGTTGAAAAAGCTAGAGATTGGGGCCAAGATAAGTGTGCAATCAGGTATAACAAAACTGAAATATACTATGTTTTAATAAAAAAACATTTATTTTTCTAAGGATTTTAGAAAAAGTCCTTTTATGAGATTGAATATTCAAGAAAATTATTTTAACATGATGTTACTCATTGCTTATTTTAGAAACCTTTTTAAGGTTGTACTGTGTAAAAGACATTGGAATAAATGCACCTTTACCATGAGCTGCTATTAATATATCAAGTAAATATCTCAATTTCAAGTATGAATTATCCTTATTCCCTTTGAAAATGGCTTTTTCTTTTTTTTATTTATATGTGACAGAAGAATATATTACAATTCTTATTACAAATATAGAGCAAAATTTTTCATATCTCTGGTTGCATACAAAGTATATTCACACCAATTCATGTCTTCATACATGTACTTTGGATAATAATTATCATTACATTCCACCATCATTTCTAGCCCTATGCACCCTCCCTTCCCCTCCTACCCCTCTGCCATATCTAGAGTTTGTCTATTCCTCCCATTCTCCCTCTCCCTATCCCACTATGAATCAGCCTCCTTATATCAAAGAAAACATTTGACATTTTGGTTTGGGGAGATTGGCTAACTTCACTTAGCATTATCTTCTTTAACTCCATCCATTTACCTGCAAATGCCATGATTTTATTCTCTTTTATTGCTGAGTAATATTCCATTGTGTATATATGCCACATTTTTAAAAATCCATTCATCTATTGAAGGGCATCTAAGTTGGTTTCACAGTTTAGCTATTGTGAATTGTGCTGCTATAAACATTGATGTGGCTGTGTCCCTGTAGTATGCTGTTTTTAAATCTTCTTTGGGAATAGACCAAGGAGAGAGATAGCTTGGTCAAATGATGATTCCATTCCCAATTTTCCAAGAAATCTCCATACTGTTTTCCATATTGGCTGCACCAGTTTGCAGTACCACCAGCAGTGTGTGAGTGTACTTTTCCTCCAACATTCTCGCCAACACTTATTGTTGTTTGTCTTCATAATTGCTGCCATTCTGACTGAAATCTTAGAATGGTTTTGATTTGCATTTCTCTAATTGCTAGCGATGATGAACATTTTTCATATATTTGTTGATTGATTGTACATCATCATTGGCTTTTCCTTTTTGTTTTCTTTCATTGAAATTTCTTTCACTTGAAATTAATTAAATTTTCTTTATTTCAGTTTAGCTAAGAGAGAAGCTTGATGGTGCTTAATTAAAAAATAAAAAAGTACATAGTACATTCATTAAAATATGATTACTTTTTATACGGATGTTTTCAAAAATTGCTACTATTTATTGAATAATAACATAGCATCATGCTGTGTTTCCTATACACTTGGTGTCCATAGATTCTTGCTCATGGTTTGTTGGAGGAAGTCCATGTTTCTCTTTTGCTCAATTTCTCGACATTTGAATGGTAATTTCACCAGATACAGAATTCTAGGTAGGTTATCTTCCTACCAATAATATTTAATATTTCACTCCACTATTTTCTTGCTACATGATTTCTGAAGAGTAGTTCAATTTAATTCTTATGCTTATTTCTCTATAAGTGAGGTAATTTTTTCCTTCTACTTCTTTCAAGATTTTCTCATTGTCTTTCATTTTCCACCGTTTGCATATGATATACTTACTTGTAAATTGCTCAGCATTTTGTGTCCTCTGAGCTTTCTGGATTTGTGGTTTGATGTCTGTCATAAATTTTAAAGACTTCTCAAATATTATTACTAAAAACATCTTTCTTTCTTTCTTCTCCTAATATTCCCATTATTCTGCTTTATCTTTTTAAACTTTTTATTCTCTTTACATCGCAGTTTTAAAAGTTTCTGTTGACATCTTTTCAAACTCACTGAATCTTTCCTCAATTATACCAGTACTTTGGTGAATGCTTTGAAAGCATTTTCATTTCAGTTACAGAATTTTTCACATCTAGTAGTTGCTTTTCAGTCTTTCTTAGAGTTTCAATGTCTGTGTTCACCACTCTTTTCTTGCCTGTTTTTGAACTTTTTCCATGGAGACTTTAACATAGTAGTCATAATTATTTTAAAGTCTCTGTCTGATAATCAAACAATTTTATTTATATTTGAGTTAGTTGTGATGCTTGCTTTGTCTTTTCAGATTGTGTGTTAGCATGCATTGTGATTTATTTTTTTTTAATTGCTGAAATCCAGAAATGATGTACTGTGTAAAACACACTGGGATAAATGCACCTTTACCATGAGCTGCTATCTATACCTGGCTAGGAGTTAGCTGGTATTGGCTATAGCTGTGGTGTTAGAAATGACAGTTTCCTCTAGTGTCCTGTTTTCCATCTCAACTATTGTCTCTGACTTTTCCCAGAGCCTTCCTTTATAGGATGGAATGCTTGCAGGGTTTTGTTTGTTTCCCAGCTGTACTCCCCTGTTATTCTACAGTAGCACTATTGATGCGTTGGTAAGGCATAAGGGAGGAAAATTTTTGGATTGTTTAGTGATTGTTTCTGTTCCTGTGAGTTAGGTGTTTCGCTTCCTCCAGGTCAGTAGACTTGGATAAAACCCCAGTGGGTTAGAATATGGTAAAAATAGTTTCTTTAAGGATAGGTCTTGATAACAACAGAGAACTTTGGGCACATTTCAAAATGTTTAATTTTTTTTTTCTCCTCATGCTAGAAACACAAGAATTTTTTTCTGAAATCTGTGTGGTAAGAATTTGGTAGGGATCTATGAAGAAAATTCAGTAATGTGTGGAGGTCTTTCTGAGATTGGGCCCTCTCAGAGTTTTTAATTCTCAATGATGTCTACTCTGAGCCTCTGACAATTCATTAATTACTGTTCAAACTATTCCTGCAATAATGGCTCCCAACAGTGAGATTCTGCTACTGGGAAGAATCTCCCTGTTTTTCTTTCCAGTTCATGTGGCAGCAGTTTGCCTTTTATTCTCCCAGAGATCAAAAAAAAAAAAAAAAAAAAAAAGAGTTGTTATTTTCCTTGTTAACGAGACTTGAGATTTTTCCTTACTATGAGAATAGAAATGACAACTTCCAAAATCTCTGCTTGTGGCACTGCAAACTGTAACCTAGAAGCTTATTTGAAATTTTTAAAAATCCCTTAAATTACAAATTTGTGTTCTCATTTTAGGATTACAGATCTGATGAATACAGAGATTAACTCACCCAATCAGTATTCTACAGAGTGACACTGGGATTAGATTCCAAATATGCTGACTGCAAAGATTCTTCTTTACAACAGTCTATTCTACCTTTCTATGCTAAGACTAAGAAGACTGCAAAATAAAATTACACATATTTTAAATGACATAAAGTCTTATGGATGGTGAGAATATATTGTTCACCTACACAGAATTTTTGAGTTAAATATCCATCATGACTATCTAAATATAGCAGGTATAAGCAGGTAGAATCTTAGAAGCAACACAGTCTCCTATAATTTCAGATAATATTTGAAACACAGATCTTTGTAAGTAATATATACTCAATTGGAAGGGGGAAAATAAAGCTCATGTATTCACAATCTTCTTTCTCTTCTCTTCTAGAGATACAGCAGTGTAATTTGAAAGCTAGACATTATATTCTGGCCTTATATTATTATTATTTTACCTGTGGAATATGTTATTTCAAATCTAGCTGGAAGTTCTTAGTTTTCCACATTTCTATGAGTATCTTGTCAAGCCACCTTGTAATTCATCATAAATCCACTGTCTTTCCCATAAACTCAGTTGAAAAACACACAACATGCAGCCACATGATATTTACTAATCTTTTAAAAAGATTTCTCATTTCTTTACTATTTCTAATGTATAGACTTTTTCTACACTGTGATAGAGCTTAATAAAAATAATAAGTCTATATCTGTAGTGTTTTACCTAAAAGAAAATAAACATCTGCATTTGGGGAAATATTCAGAAAATTATTTCTGCAGAGTTAATTAAATTTGGTTTTCCAATTTCATCCTGATATTTAGTGTAGGTTTGCAAAAATTCAGACTCATAAAGATCCTAAAATGGAAAAAGCAATATGAGAGAGAATTTAAAGATAAGTAATATAATATGTCTTAGAGTACAGTAAATAAGAGCCTTCAGGAAATGATTCACAAGATGTTTCAGTACTAATTATGCATTGTTTACTTGATGGGTCTTAACAGCTTTCTGTGGAAAATTTATGTCTAATGTAAATTCTGTTAAAAACATTTTTGTCAGAAAAATTTGCAAGAACCCCTTTTGAGAACTGTGTTGGCATCAGTTTGTAGAAAACAAATATCACATTCTATTTATTTCTAAAAATGGTTTCTGGCCTATCTGTGTTCCTGTAGTCTAATTTTATACTATATTAAATAAAGTGCCTTGCTGAAAAATTCCAAGGTTAGTTAACAATGACATGTTTGTACCATTCAAGTTTGCCATCAACTGTACAACAAAAATAATCATAGTGATTTTTTTTTTTATTGGATGTTCACAATGAAGCTAGCCAATCCCTAAAAAACAAACACCAAATGTCTTCTTTGATATAATGAGAGCAACTAAGAGCAGAACAGTGAGGCTGAGCAGGAAGAAAAGATTAGCATTAAACAGAGACATGAGGCGGGAGGGAAAGGGAGAAAAAAAAAAGGGGAAATCAGTGATTTTTTTTTTTAAATTGAAAAATAAGTAAACCAAAGAGGCGCTTCTCTTTTTTAACAGCTAATAGGATTAATTTTATGTAGTATTTATTATTGTTTACCAACAAATATCAAATAGGATTTACTTTGTGAGATGTAGTTTCAAGAAGCTCACATGATATATCACACCAGGTGCTTTCCACAAAAACAAGTGGTGAATGATACCTTGTGTATTATTCATTTTTGAGCAAGTAATTCACTTGCTTACTTCAAAGACACTAAACAATAGACATAATTATTGCTGGGTAGCCAGCACCCTGCCAGGGTAAATGTCTGCTCAGAAAGTGTGAGCTGCGTGACAAACAGAAAGCCTGAAATAATTAGAAAGAAATAAGAAACAGAGGCAGAAATTAGATAAAAAGGAAGCAGAGTGCCCAATGGGTTTTCCTGACTCTGCAGGAGCTGGAATTCAACAACTAAAAAATGGCTTAGGTTCTTTATTTAAGGGAGAGTATATCAAAGGTAGGGATAAGTTTTCAGAGGAAGGAGTCTTGCTTCTCCTGATGGCAAGAGTCTTGCAGTAAATAGGTTGATTGGCATCTTGGCAAGCCACACCCATCTCTGAGAGGCTGTGTGGCTCCAGGGGGTCACCCCATCTCCTATGTTGTGCTGAACTTGTTGATGGAGCTAGGTAGGAAGTCATCTGTACTGGACATTCTCAAACCAGCAGGGTTGCCACTGGGAATTCCCAGTACCCAGCTTTCCTACCTAATGGCTTCCACATCAATTTGGTTCATGCACAGTCTTAGTCTTCCCTCATAGATGGCTCCTGACACATGATCATGTTTCTGTTTCTTGTAGGAGAGAATTGAGACATGGATAAGGTTTTTCAACCCCATCATACTGCTAAATAAGGAGGCCAACACGGATGATTGTACTGTGAGAACTCAAGCCCTTTGGTTCCCGGACAATGAAAATAAATCAACAATGGGTGTGGCCATTTTTACTTAAGGAGAATGAAACCACTCAATAGCTTGGGTTAAACTGGATCCTGAGTGTCATGGAATCTAGAAATTTCTTCTTCTTTTCCCTTGTAATCAACAATCACAATGATACAATGGAGCTGGAGCCACTTACCATAGATTGATTCACATTCTAGACCAATATTTTTTTTTTAAAATTACTACCAAATCATTCAGTCTCTTAATCATATCTTGCATCTATTAATTCTTCCTTGACTTTAACGTTTATTTTTACTAAAAGATTATTGTCTACAGATCATGTCCATTATAGCCTTGAATTTTGTCATGGCTCAACCAATGTTAAATTGAGTTTGGTATAATTTGGATTTAGTTGCATTTCTTTGTGCCAAGCCGCCTAGTCATTTACTATCATCTAGCCACTTATTTCTCAAAATAGTTGTTTTAAAACATTAAATCATTTTTATATCCAATAAAAATATGAATGAAGTTTCTAGATATTCTTAGGTAAAAGTAATTCTTTGACATAGTTAATAACTACTAATCCACATCAAAAGTACTATTCCTATAAATTACTTTAAATGTTTTAGGTCTTAAGATGAAGATTAAACTACTGTAATTTTATTATCAGTTCTGACCACTTTTAATGCAAATATCAAAATTATTATTTAGTATACAACTACATAGCAAAGACGTTGTAGGAATTATCTTTAAACTTATAGTTGAGTTACTGGACTCATTATTTCAAACATCTTGGTCTGAATCGATATCAGTAATGATTCATTCTTTTGATTAAGAAGTGACTCTTTCTGTAGATGTCAGATAATTACTAAGATGACCTATAATGAGAACATTTCACAACTTTCTGACTTAAGTTCCTTATTCCCTCAACAGCATAATGACTTCCTCCTAGATCTTTTTATAGTGTCTCTGTACTCCTGGGGTTTCTTTTCATGATCAGTCACTATCAAGATTTGCTCCTATCATCTGTTTTTAGACAAAGAAATGTTGTGTCTCTATATAATAAAAACTGTGTTTTGTCTAGATATTTTAGAATTCTGGCACATATCCTCATTTTTTTTCTTAAAGAAAGGTTTGTCCTACACATCTGTATATAAATTGCTTGTAACTGCAATAGTAAAAGATGATACAGGATACCCTTTATTATTCTGTTAAGTGCTCTGGGGGGAATTAAAGTGGTTTCTTTTATATAAAATATTAAGATTAGAAATTCAAGATGTTCTTCTGATCCTGCCCCTTAGGAATATGGTATTTAAAAGTAAGTAAGAAAAAATGATAACAGCTTGATGACACTATGAATCTCGAAATTCATAGCAATACCAATATACAAAGAGCACTTTGTAGATGAAATCATAAATTTTCTGTTAAATCATTCAATTCTTAAACAATTTATATTGAATTGTATATTGCACCAACATTGTAATTTTTCTTTAGAATTTAAAAATTTATATCCATCAATGATGTTAAAAAGTGCTACTAGAGATATCATATGCTTTATTTCCTCATGCTAAAAATGTGAATCATTTCTTTATTGGCTTTTAGACTGAAAGATTTTCCATAGCTGTCAGCTTTGTATCTTAGTTCTTCCCCAGTTAATGTCTGTTGAAAGCAAAGTAAGTTCCTTGTTGGTTTTCTGTGCGTTTTTTAAAGCAACACAGAAGTTGAACACTCATATATTTTAAACATATTCAAGGTTGATTTTGATTCTTTAAAAAACACTTTTATTTTTCAAAAGAAACTTTAATGAAGAGTTTAATCCCCATAGACCTTTGGATTGTGTCCTAAGTATTGAAAGGCTCAATGTGGTTAATCAGAGGTCTTCTTTCTTTTAACATTTCCATTTATGTTAGGTATAGAAAAGGCTTCAAGAATCAAAAATTTAGAAATGTTGATTCAAAGCATAAATGTGCTTATTTTCCAAAATCTATAAAGCAAAGAATTTTACCTTCTTTTTAAAAACTTTGATTTGTTGAAGAAAAATTTGACAAGGCAATAAAAACAAATCACACAAAAACACACCTGTATATTTTCATTAAAACATCTCAATCTTTAATTTGTAACAAATATTCTTTATAATCTCAAATGTGATTTTAAAATTATACTCATGAATACTCACACATTGAATTCAGAAAACTTGATAGGACTTCATCTGATAGTGATGAAAATCAATCAAAACAAATATGTTGACATAAATGGAACGAGAAGTGTGTCAACCTTCACATTTGTGATATTGGGAGCTTTTGTTTCATCTAGAAAACTGAACTTTAAACTTGATTCCTTAGTTCCTCTCATCATGTATTTTTTTCAAAATATTCTAAGAATAGAACTTATGTGAAGAGCAAAAAATTTAAAAAGCAAATAAAAATAAAATCGATTTAATAAGATCTGAGCTCACAATGGTCAGATCTCATAACAGAAAAAGTCTATATTCAAGAAAGCTTGATTTTAAAATTCTGAATTCTTGGATTTGCATCAAAAATTTAAAAAAGACTATATGACTCAGAGTTTTTTTTCCAATTTAATATGTAATATACAAAATGGTTTAATCTGTATACTTGATAAATATGACTCAGTGCCTTTTTTATGCTCAGAACTCTCTCACTAGTGTTACCAGTTTTTACTTTACCACCACTCTGCCAGCTGACAAGGCAGTACACCAGGGGAAATTCCAACTGTACCTTGTGCAGTTGGTTTGATATCTGCATTAATCTTTTAGGGCTGCTGCAATAAAGTACCACGAACTGGGTAGTTTTAAAACCAGATAAATTTATTTTCTCACAGTCTGGTACCTGTAAATTTGAAATCAATGTGTTGAGAGTGTCAGTTGCTCTAGGAAGCTCGGAGGCAGATTTGGTTTCAATACCTCCTTCCGAGGTCATCCTTGTGGGTGCTGGAAATGTTTGTGCCCCATTATTTGTGGGCTCATCACTCCAGATTTGTCTCATTGTGTGTATGAGTGTGAGTGTGTGTGTGCACGCACGTGGGCCCACTTGTCTGGGTTACTTCTAATAAGGACGCCAGTGGCATTAGATCCAAGCTTACCCAAGTCTGATGATGACCACATAGTAATCACATTTTCACAGACTCTATTTTCAAATATGGTTAACTTCACAGATACCAGGTGTCAGCATTTCAACATATCTCTTTGGGGGACACCATTTAACCCAAAGAAGTAACATTCTGACTCAATTATAGTTTCCTCATAGATGGAATAAGAAAAATACCAATGTTTCAGCAATTGATGTATGTTCAAGTAAGAGGAAACAATTATAGAGTTTGGAGATCAAACCTTTTTTTTTTTTTTTTTTTTTTAGTGAGCATTTATCTGCAATGCGAAGGTAAAAAGTGAGACTGGCCACTAAAAGATCTCTAAAGGCATTTTATGAATTAGATGATACCTAAAATGTATAGATACTTTTGGTGTATCTCCTTATTTTACTATCAAGCAAAGTAACTTCAAAATTGCATACATCTCCATAATTGGAGGTAGAATTGTGAAGAAAACCCAAATGCCCTTATTCTGGGTCTGCTCTATATACTTAAATATATTCCCCACACTTATAGAAGATGAATGGCCCTGTTCCTCTGTCTGAAGTGTGTGGTTATATCTTTAGAACATAAGAGACATGAAGATAATCCAAAAATGTTGTAGTAAAATAAGGAAGCAGAAACATAATTATTTTTAATGGCTTAAGAATTTCCTTTTGGAAACATTTGAGTTAGTGGCCAGTCTCACTTTTTACCTACTCATTGCAGATAAATGCTTCATGCTGGGTGACTCTAATAACATTAATTTATTCCTGTAGCATGGTCCTATTTAAAATCCATTCCCATGACATCATAGAGGTGAAGTGAAGCTGAATATTTTCAAATTTATAATTCCATCTTCAAAGTCTCTTTCTTACACTGATATGAGAAATGCCAAGGCTGTCTCTGTAGTTTATCTTGTTGCTTCAAAATTAAAGTGTAGCTTCCATTATTCAACAGTGAATTCTGCATGGTTTCATCTGCTCAGATTAATTTTGCTGTTGTTCTGATTACAGTACAAGGGCAACCTAATGAATGAAAGTATGAAGTGATAAAACAAAGACACCCCAGGAGAGTCAAAGCTCTCACCTGGCAGTCAGCTTAGTCCTGAGAGAAACTACATATATATATATATATATATATATATATATATATATATATATATATAATATGTGTGTGTGTATATATATAATATAATATATATATATATATATATATATATATATAATATGTGTGTGTGTATATATATAATATAATATATATATATATATATATATATATATATATATATAGATAGATAGATAGATATTTCCATCCTCCCCATTTCACCATCTATCTAGGCTTCTGGGCCCCCCAATAGCCCTTGCTGACTAACTGAACCCTACTCAAGTTCTCCCTCTAGGGAATCTCTCCATCTAGTAAGAGGGGCTCCTCTTCCTGGCACCTCAACCTCTCATTTTCAGTTAACCCCTGTGGATGCCCAAACCCAAATATCACTTTCTTCTATGTGGACTATTATAACTAATGAAAATTTTGTTCTTTTTCTTCTAAAGCTAGATTATTACATTCCATTTATAAATATTTGCCAAACACCCAATCCCCAGTATACAAAGAAGTAAGGATGGAGAAAGAATACAGAGGGACGCAGGAAATGAGAACATTAGAGGGAGAGAGGGCCCCTATAGAGTATCTTTTCCTCAAAGACAAGAAAATGTCACAGGTAAGTGTTTATATTTAAAATTTGATCTTCCTATCCAGCCCTCAGTACTGATGAACAGATTTCTTTGGACTTTCTTTGTTGCACACTTTCTCTTTATCTCTCTGTCACTCTCCCTCTCCTGGTTCAGTTTAGATTTAAAAGCCCAAGAGGAGAGAAACCAGATATACAAATGTACACAAATCTCTATATAAAGTTCCGAGTAATATAGGATGAAGCAGTAGTAGCATAAAATTGGAATCGAGAAATATGTATTTTTGTTTGGTGATAAAGGAAGTGTTTTAGCTCAAAAAAAGTATATACTGATGATCCTAACACATTGTGTTGCTTTCTTTTTATCTCACTTATGGTCAAACCATATCTAAAGAAATGGAAGAACTAAATGTCAAGGCACTTAAATAAAGAGCTGCTATATTCAATTTCTCTTTGTGTTTCTAATTGTGAAACAAACTCAGGGAGGGTTTCTGGAAAGCAAGGAATTCTACTGTGCATGCTGAATTCTTTTCTGTTCTGCACTGGGGTGAGAAAGATAAAGTATCCGGAGAGAGAAACCTGCACAGGAGTCATCATTCCTGAGGGATTTCCGGGGACCCACAGACCTCCTTTAATGGCCCTGCACTTAGCACAGCCACTTTGAGAACAAAGAAGCAGCACTTGCCTGCTTTCCATCTAACCATTTGGGCTTTAATAAGAACTTTATTGTTTTCTATGGGAAACTATAAAATCTGAAAAATTCCTCAAAACTTCACACGTGGGTAACTCCACTGCCTCTCATCAAGAGTTCTATGGTCTCCAAGGGCATATTTCAATTTCACTAGGCTTAGCACACTTTTAGGATATGGCTCAGCAATGAGCAAAAGAAAAAATATATTTCCTCCTTGCTAGACTAATTGTTACTTGTCTTCTTTTCATTTTTTAATTTAGTCTCTATATAATCCTCTGGTTGCTCATTCAAAAAAGTGTTATGAGGAACTTGCTATGCAGTATGGTAAGGGGTCAGGTCTGACTAACTAACTAGTTATGTAGTTATCTTGGGTGGTCAAGGATATTGTGGGCTGGGAAAACTCCCTTCAAAATCTACTGGTATTAAAAACACCTGTATTGAATCCATGTTAGTCTTCAGGGGTGTTTCCAGCTCAAAAATACTTCAGAAATAAACACAAAATTTTGAAACCAAATGATATGCTGTGTTCTAGAGGACACAGTCTTAGCTAAATATTATTATGTAAGGATTTTACTTTATATTCAAAGGAAGAGCAAACATGCTATCTGATACATTATTTGTATATCTTTCCAACTTGGGATGAGTTTGTAAGCGCTTCCTAATTATAGAAAAATCTTAGCCTGTTTGTATACAGCAAAATTCATACCTTTGGTACCTTCAGTTATTGGTGATAAGTTCTGCTTCCTCACATGTTGAAGAATAACAGTAGAGAAGCATGCCGGGGCAAGCATATAAAGCAGGGTTTATTTAAAAATGGGTAACATAGACTTCTCCTGGGAGGGAGAAGGAGGCCATATCTGGTATCCTGGTATCCCAAGAAGCAAGGCATTCTGCCTTTTTTATATGTCCTAGGCTTCCTTTGTTCTCCTGCTCTCTTCCCCTTATCTCTCTCCTTCCTGTGTACTTGACCAGGGCCAGGAAATGCTCAGTGGGGTGGCCAAAAGCTGGCTGAAGGGGGAAGGGCAGGATGGAACAGCCCAGGACACATTAATTAACAACTTTAGAACTCCCTGTTAAGGGAAGGGCAATTCCTGGGACCAGTTACCTTTACAACAGGTTGGAGCAGTGGGGCAGGTTCTTGATAAGGGTGGAGGAAGGACCCTGAAGCAATTAACATTTCAATCCCTCAGGAGGCAATCTCCAACTTCCCAGACTCAAATTGGCTTCCTAGATCTCAACTGACTCAATTTACCTATCTATACTGACTGCCAGTTAATTCTGGCTTCACCATTAATGCAAAGGAGGGAAAAGCAAATTTCCTTGATGCTGAGTACCAAAAATCCAAAGCATTTCCATCTGCTATTTTATACCAACACATCTAAGCTTACTTAATTTGATAATAATGTTGACAACATGAGTCAAAGCATTCATTTTAAAAAAAAAAAAAATTTATCTTATGAGTAGGTATGTTTTATCACTTGCTTAAATATACTGTAAAGGTAAAATTTCTAAGCTGATTCTAAGCTGCAAAAGCCTGAATTAAAATGTAAAAGACTGGGCATTGTAAAGCTTCTAAATTGCAAAGCCTAAATTAAAATGTAAAAGACCAGGAATTGTAAAGTTTTCTAAGCTGCAAAGCTTGAATTAAAATGTAAAAGACTAGGTATTGTTAAGTTCCTCTGCTACACCCAGAACCTGAAATTCCTGAGATAGTTAAAACTACATGCTGCTGGCCATTTAGCCTAGGGCCCTGTGCAGTTTGTCACAGGGCCCGAACCAATCAGTTTGAATGTGTACCCCGCTTAGGAGTGACCAATCACCCCCACCCGCTATGTTCCTGCCAATGAATGTGCTAATCATGTCTCAGAGTTGTTGTTCAATTTTCCCAGGCCTCATGATGATTTGTTCTGATGTATGCAACCCCCCCCCCCACCCTCCCCAAAAAGTGTACTTAAGCTCTGCTTGACCTCTGCTATGGGCTCTGGGCTGCTCTATCTTCCTGAGTGAGCCTGGAACCTCAGTGCGCTGAATTAGGATCCTCTTCAATAAATTCCCTCCTGCTCATTGCACGAAGCTGGTCACTTGTGGTCTCTTTCTCCAATGATTCGCCGGACCCTTACAATACAAAAAGATAACTTTGAATATTATTAAAGAGTAATAATCTATCCTAAGATATTTACTTCTTTTAAGCCTTTTTACATTTTTTTTTTTGCAGAAGACATATAATTTATGAACAGGATGCAAATTTTTTGTTATTTGGCTTTATACCTTTCAGTAAAAAAGTAATAGTTTTATTAAAGGTAATAGTTTTTAGTTGACATGTATATGTAAATTCATCCAAACCTCTTTATTTGTGAATTCTGTATTTCTGAATTTACCGATTTGCTGAAGTTTGTGAATAACTACCAAAATCAATACTCTTGGTGCTTCCGTGTCATGCAATATCAAAAATTTGAATTGCTGCATGCACACATTCCTAGCTGAGGTCAAACAAGAGATGCTCTGCCTTCTTACCTCAGATTTCATATTGTAAACAAATGACCTTTTCAAACATAAATCAGATATAGGTAATATGTTTGTTGAACTAGTTAATGTACAAAAAAAGCAGGAAAATATTCATGAAAACTCAAAAATGGATTTTTTTTGTAGTTGGTTAGTCATGAGAATAGTGAAATAAACTTATGAAAGCTGAAAGGCAGTGAACTATATTTGGAGTTATATTTTCTTTTTCTTTTTTAAAAAATTTTTAATAGTGATTGATAGATCTTTATTTTATTTATTTATATGCGGTGCTGAGAATTGAACCCAGTGCTTCACACATGACAGGAAAGTGTGCTACCGCTGAGCCCCTACCCTAGCCCTAGAGTTATATTGTCTATGAGATAAAATATTTTCATATCTTTGTAACAGTTTGCTACTCAAGCATGTAACTTTGCTAAGTCTAAGATCCTGAAATTATGATGACAATATACTTGCATGCCATGTGAGGATAGCTTGAAAAGATAATAATATTTTTCATTAGGTAAATCTTGGCTTTGAATAGTTATCATAAATAATTTCATAATCAAGACAGCTTAAACATTATACCCAAAGACATGTCATCTTTCCCTCTCACAAATATAGGCATAGCTTATTGATTAATTCTGTATTTATGATAATATCCATGTTAGGGAAAATAGTAGATGTGTTTCATTCACTTGAATTTTCTTTTTTATTGTTGTTGAATATGAGAGAGGGGTCTGGACATATATTTTAAGATATAACTGAAAACAAAAATCCAACAACAAAAAAAATCAAAATCTATATAATGAGAAAATATTCAGAGATAAATCCAAAAAATCTGAAGTTTCCCCCATATAGGAGAGAACCTGTTAGGAATGGTGATGAAATTATCCCAATATGGTAATCCTAGCTATAACCTAAAAGAACTTTCAGTGTTTCCAGCATAGAACTTTTGCTGAGGAACAGAAATGGCTTAGAAAGGTGCTCACGTAGGGAGCTTGAGTCAGTCTTCCATTTCTCATGACGACGACATCATAAAAAGTTCCAAAGTGCTGGTTCAGATTCTATGGCCAAGTACCTTGAAGAACCTATGGTGCTGGATCCCTATGAGAAAGACCAAAGGGAAGCAAAACAAAAGAAGTACTGAATACTGCAGTCAACCTCAAAACACTGACAGTGCCAAGGAGAACCAAATGAAGGGCAGGATAAACAACAAAAATCCAGTTGACCAGGACAAGCATAAGGGTCGTTGGAAAACCAGGTAAGGACCTAGTCCACCTGTACCTGGAGGATGCAAGGCCTTCCTCATATGTTGACAACAGCTTGAAGGACAGAAGAAGTGAGAAACCCCTAAGTAATCACCTGACAAAAAGTGGAGAGATTCTATTGAGAATTGGAATATTTCTTTCTTCTCATGGAAATGGGGTTTAAAAAGTAAATTCATGAAATATGGAAAATTGTAATTTATCTTACATAGTCTGATACAGGGTACATGTGATTCTAAGTCACTTAGAACTATTTACTTAAACAAAATATAATATTATCAAGGAGTTGGTAATGGAAGAAATGGACATTTTTTCCCCCAATTTATTGACTTATAGGTCACTATTTAGGGTTTAGTCCAGTATACTGTAATCACAATGAAACCACTGAATGATTCTATGGGACTCTACCAAAAAGAAGTTTACAGTGCATTCCAAGGACCACTGAGGAATAGCTTTCTAACCAATTGACAACCATGTAAGTAGCCATAATGAGTGGGATGTTGCAAAAGAATCATGCCTTTTTTTGTACTGAAAATGACTCTGGTACTAGAGATGAAACAAAACCACATTAATAAAAAATTAAAACAGTTTGTCATCATAAGAATGAAGAAGAAGCACATTGACAAATCCATGCCCACCTCTTCACAGCACCAAGGCATTTTCCAAACAGACACTATGAATAATACACATAGCTTTTGTGTTGTTATTCGATCAAGATTTCTTTTTTTTTATTGGTTGTTCACAACATTACAAAGCTCTTGACATATCATATTTCATACATTAGATTGAAGTGGGTTATGTACCCCCAATTTTACCCCAAATGCAGATTGCAGGATCACGTCACTTACACATCCACAATTTTACATAATGCCCTATTAGTAATTGTTGTATTCTGCTACCTTTCCTATCCCCTACTATCCCCCCTCCCCTCCCCTCCCATCTTCTCTCTCTACCCCATCTACTGTAATTCATTTCTCTCCTTGTTTATTTTCCCATTCTCCTCACAACCTCTTATATGTAATTTTGTATAGCAATGAGGGTCTCCCTTCATTTCCATGCAATTTCCCTTTTCTCTCCCTTTCCCTCCCATCTCATGTCTCTGTTTAATGTTAATCTTTTCTTCCTGTTCTTCCTCCCTGCTCTGTTCATAGTTGCTCTCATTATATCAAAGAAGACATTTGGTATTTGTTTTTTAGGGATTGGTTAGCTTCACTAAGCATAATCTGCTCTAGTGCCATCCATTTCCCTGCAAATTCTATGATTTTTGTCATTTTTTATTGCTGCATAGTACTCCATTGTGTATAGATGCCACATTTGTTTTATCCATTCATCTATTGAAGGGCATCTGGGTTGGTTCCACAGTCTAGCTATTGTGAATTGTGCTGCTATGAACATCGATGTGGCAGTATCCCTGTAGCATGCTCTTTTAAGGTCTTCAGGGAATAGTCCGAGAAGGGCAATAGCAGGGTCAAATGGTGGTTCCATTCCCAGCTTTCCCAGGAGTCTCCAAACTGCTTTCCAAATTGGCCGCACCAATTTGCAGTCCCACCAGCAATCAAGATTTCTATTTTGCTGGTTGTTAAATCTCTGTTCCTCCATTCTTCTGGCATTGCTATCTAAACTGTATCACTCTCTGCAAGAATAAAATACACACTCTATAAATGAACAGCTATTGCACAAAAACAGATTTAACTCAAATTCTTTATTCCAGATTTTGAAATATATATTACTGGCTATATATTTCAGCATATTTTCACTAAACCCCCTAAAGTATCATCATGTCTTCAGTGAGGAAGAATAATGCCATTCAATTTAATAATAAATTTTTCATTTGATTATGAGTTGTGTTAAAAAAATATGTTCTATTTTTACTAATATGACAAAAGTTAATTATAAAAATAAATTAGAAATTAAGCCATATTTGCGAAAGTCTTGCATTGGTGAAGCCTCCCTTCAATTCTCACCTTTAGAGTTAAGAGTGCATTGATAGTTTATTATTTTAACTCTGAAGGGAAAAACAAAATCCTTTTCTCTTTATCCTTTATGCAGGCCACAAAGAATCACTTGTATATAGCAACAGCCACAGGTCTGTTGTTTTGTGGATATCAGAAGGTGCATATGTTCTATTCTGAGATTGTTACCGATAACAGGCTTGTTTTTCCCTGGCCAATCTCTCCAAATTGCCATAGTGCTTGTTGAAAGAATTGTGTATACTCTTAGTTTACAATCCTTCACCTCTCCTGAACTACTAAACTCACTTCAATGTGCTTCTGTGCCTACCACTTGAAGTTATTATCTCTAAACTAACCTGTAAGGTTTGCAATACCCAGATCTATTGAATATTTCTCCTTATCTTACAATATCTTCCCTTCATCTGGTACAATGTTCATACCATTTTTCATACACATGAACTGAATGATTCCTGTATTTAAAGAACCAAAAACAGTTGCAAATTTCAATAAACCCTTTTGTAATGAAAACTCACCTTTCAAGATTTTATACTACAGATGGAACATACCTAACTTTCAGATAAGTTATGCTGCTTATGTTGCTCATGGAGAAATTACTATTGGGATTTAAAGAGAGAGGTTGCCTTTTAACTCATGGTTGAAAGAGATTCATACCCTGATGATATCTCTAATCAGATGTTTGTACCTTTGATAAATTAGTCAGCACTTATTAATCTATTTCTTCCTCTGAAAAATAGAACTATTTATTACGATAAGTAAAACTCATTGGAACTTGACTCCAATATAGCAAATGCTAAGTGCTCTATCTTAATTTAAATTTGAAAGACAAATCTATCTATAAGAAATTTGTGACTATAATCTTTCTTTTACATACTTAAAAAGCAAACTTTGATGATTTTGAAGGACTGGCCTAGGTCACAGAAAAGGGTAAGCAACTGAGATTCCATCTATTTGCTCAAAAGCCTCCAAACTCAGAGAATTGCCATGCTATAAAAATACCTAGCATTTACGCAGAACATAATTAGTACTCATTAAATAATATCTGCAAGAATGATATTGTGGAAAATATTTCAAAATATAAAAATGTAAATCTAACTTAATATCTATTTTATTTTTTCAGGGACACTGGTAAAAATACATACTAACCAAGAACAAAAATTAAGAACAAACTTTTTTTTTTTTAAAGAGAGAGTGGGGGACAGAGAGAGAGAGAGAATTTTTAATATTTATTTATTTTTTCTTAGTTTTCGGTGGACACAACATCTCTGTTTGTATGTGGTGCTGAGGATCGAACCCAGGCCGCTACTGCTTGAGCCACATCCCCAGCCCAAGAACAAACTTTTTGATTTATATTTTTCTTAAAAAAAAAAAAAAAAGAGAGAGAGAGCTGCTTGGACAGAGTGAAAATGGATTAAAATGCACAGAAAGAAAGAAGAGTTAAGTGAAAGAAAAGTAGCATTCAGGAGACCAAGAAGACTCAAAAGATGCTTGCAGTGCAATTCAGTCTGTAACATCAGTCGCCATCAGCTTGAATGTACAGGCCAGTTAAAAGCAAGCTGTTGCTCTGGGATAATTATGGCTATTCCTACTTTTTTTGATATATATATTTAAGTAGTGACAGTATGAAATGTCTTTATGAGATGAATGTCAGCATTTGTTATTTCACTTATATTTTTACAGAAATTGCATTTTAAAAAGTAAGCCTATTTGTGGAACTAAACACAAAAGAAATAAATTCCTGTATAATAAAATTATTGTAGCATTAAACATGTATTCTGTTTGATTATAGAATTCTTTCAGATAAGCACAATACATTTTCCAGTTCATAGCATTTAGATTTCTCAAGTCCTCCCACACAACCATGCAAGTTATATAGATTTTACCATTTAGAAAGCACGTGATAAATAAAACAATTTATCATTTGATATCATGAGTAAGTGAAAGAATGCTGATTTCCAGAATGGGCTACATCAATTGAATACATTTGAGATCATGATAATGAAGACTTTAAATTATGTTATTGGTCATATATGAACTAATAAGTAAAAATTTTAACATAAGCTGAATGACTTTTGCTGTGTTTACTACTGAATAAATCTGGGAGAATAATGGCTATTGTTGATAATAAATGCTCAGAAGCTCTTGTTCCTTGCTTGTTAACTTTCTGAATCCTTGTATCTTTGAGTTTCCTTTCTATCATTGTTCTCTCACTAACAGAGACAGAGCTCCTCCTGGATGTATTCATCCATCTTGTTTTGGTTATTCCACTATTTAAAAAGGGAAATATTTGCTTAATTTAGCTCTGACATAAAAATGAGAATTCATATTATCTCACAGCTTTACCTATCAGGACAGAAATTAATATATATATATATATATATATATATATATATATATATATATATTAATATACATATATATACACACACACATACATGTGTGTATAGAGATGCATATGTATCACACACATATGCATATGTATATATATATATATATATATATATATATATATATGAAAAAGTATATATATTAGTCAAGGTTTTATAGAGGACTCTATAAGAACAGAACCAACAGGATAATTATTATAAGGGATATATTAGATTGGATTACCTGACCAGAAGTAGGAAAGTTCCAGAACTGTCTGCAGGCTGGAGAGCTGGAATCCCAATCCAAACAGCTAGAGCCTCCAAATAAGAGGGACCCATGATGTAGCCCCAGTCTGGGACCAAAGACATGCAGTCTCCCTGAGAAGTCCCCTGTCCGAGTCTGCCTTGGAAAAGTGAAGGAGCTATAGATAAATATCTTTAGGTGATGGCCACAGCACTGTAAGCACCCACTTAAAAAGATTGAAACTTGTGACTGCTGCCACTTCCTTATACTTCCATGTTTTTGTTCCATCCAGGTCTAAAACCTACTGGACTGTGCTGTCCATATTTAGGGTGGGTGTCACCCTTGCTGTCACATGTAACAAACATTGCTAGAAATAGCCTCATGACATACCCAGAATGCTCCTAAATTTAGGCATCTCTTACTCCACTCAAATTGACAGTTAAGGTTAACCACCATGCCATATATATACAGAGACCTATAAAAAAAGGGAAAAGTTCATTCAAAGGCAAAAATTAAAATTAGGCATTAAAATTCATTCATATGGCAACTTAAATCAAGAAAACAAACCTGCATACATATAAGATTGGAAATAAGATTAATGTAAATACAGATACACTGAAAATCATAAATTAGTTGGTAAAGAATGTGTGAACAATCCTGAGAAAACTAGTGGTTTCCTATCCAAATATACACTTCAAAATTGCTCTAAAAGAGTTACTTCAAAACTATATGATACTACAAGGAAAAAAAAAACACTTCAAATTATTCCAAAAGAATCAATAAGATTCATAAACCCCAAAGCTCTTAATGTATTTGTCTTTTCAAAACCTAAAAATTGTAAGATTCTCATGCTATAGAAAATTTTCAAGAACCTTAGAAACAGGGAAAGCTACCAAATCTGTATAGTGAAACCAATATAACATTAAAATAATCTTGACAATGGAAGAAAGTAAAGAAACTTATAGACTCTTTCAGCTTGGGGTTTCTGTGAAGTATATTCCAATAAGTGGAAGATGTTACCTGAGGGAACATCAGTGAGAATCAGAACAAGGGGGCAGGAAGAAACAGGGAATTTCTGCAGACAAGGAAACTAAGTGTTTTAATGGTGGAGGTAGAGTGAGAGGGAGAAGAATTGAGGAGAAAAATCCTCAAGACTAGGAAGGTCTGAGAAAATCTGTTCACTCAATGGCAAGCTCTCAGATGTAGCAATCTCATAGAAATGAGTCTGAAAGTAATAGATACGGCCAGGCCTTATTAATCCTATTTTGCAGAGACATTGGCTGTGGCTACAGAGGGAAGAACATGCTCCCTGCCCCAGTGCCATAAAGACATCACAACCACAGGCTGGCTGCTCATGGTGTTTCCTACATAGAAACTCCTCTCCTGATAGGAGAGATGTGTGCTCTATATCTGCCTATAGATCTACATTACTAGTGAATAGAAATGCCCAAATATCAACTGTTACACCAGAAAATGTAAGTAACATTACAATAAAAAATAACATCTTATCATGGCCAAGTGGAATATACTAAAGGAACGCAAAGACAGTTTAATGTGTAAGCATAAAATTAAGTACATATCTCCTTTCTGTTTTCATCTTTATTAAAAACCGTGTTTACACATATTTGCTCAATTTGGGACGTATATTTGGGAAAGCTTAAATTTAAGTACAAGCCATAAAAAATACTCCAAATCAATTAGAAAGCCTAAAGGAATTGCAGAGACAAAGGTTACTAACCTCCAAAGAGCTACATTGATATATAATAGAGAGGTCCCCATGACCTACCCTTGTGTATCCGAGCATGGGTATTATGTTGTCATGGGTGGTATCAACAGTGATTTTATATAGAGACATCTGTTCAATAGTTGTAACATAGATATTTTTAACTGCAGCACCTGATTTTATTTTATTTGACCAATTATATTAATAGGTAATTATTGACACACAATTGTGTTATGCTATGTCTATAATGTGAAATTATTCAATCAAGCTAATTAGCACCTTTAACATTTATCATATTTTTCTGTCTAGATACTACTTTGCACTGGAATACTATTCAGATTTGGAAAATATGAATAGGAAATTCTGCCATTGGAACAACTTAAGGACAGTGTGTTAAACAAAATAAGCCAGGCACAGAAAGAAATGTGCTATATGTTCTCACTTTAGAGTCTAATGGTGGATGCTAGAGGCTAGAAAACGGGGGAATGTGGAGATATTAGTCACAAAGTAGCACTTGATTTCTCTGTGAGATTCTTCTATGAGCACTACTTCATATGATTCACAGTATTAGCAGATTTATTTGAAACCTAAATATTTTCAATAATTTTCATCAGTAACATCAAGTAAATCAATAATTCATATTTGGTTTTCTAAGGATTGATCCTCAAAGGAGCCTAAAAATATTTAATATCTGTTCTCTGATTACAGTTGATAAAATGAATATAGACTATATTTTTAACATCAAGAAATAATATTTCAATAACATACAATATAACATTTATTACTGGAACATTTGAATATTTTTAAGTCATGAGAAAGACAATGCTGTTCTTATTACCACTATTACTTAACAACATTGTAAATGATAGCTATTATAAAATATGAAAAGGAATATAATCATTGTGTTTAGGTAATTTGATTCATTGCCAAAACCTGAGAATCAAGTAAAAGTTACTAGAATCAATAGTAAATATTTCAAAATGGATAGTTAGAAATCATGTAAAGGTTAATAGTTTTTTCATGTGCTATTTAGTAATCCATATGAAACAAGCCCTCATGCTGAAATAAATAAATTTTATCACTAATAGGAAATATTTCAGTAAGAAAAATTTTTTAAGAATTGTTGAATATTCAAAAACTTCCCTGAAGAAACGAAAAGATAAACAAAATGGAAGACAGTCTTGTTATTGGACAGGAAGACTAAATGTAACAAAAATATTAATATTCTTCAAATAATTTACAAATAATGATTTAAAATGTTGTTAGGTCACTTTGGCAAATATTATTCCAAAGTTTATTTAAAACAGTAATTGTTCAAATATAGCTAAAATATAAAGAAAAGTATGCTATATCTGGTCCTGACATTTATTATAAGTATTTAAAATGATATAAATTTAAAGATAATTCTGTTTTGCACTAATAATGGTAAGATTCATAAACTATAAATAAGAACATATTATTTTATATTACAATGTAAACCTTACAGGATAATTTCCTTTTATGTTTTTGTATTATAAGTACTATATTGTTACTCATATTTTAAGATATATTTTATCTAAATTTATATCATGAGTTTCGTATTATTTTGTTATGAAATAGAAGCATATTATTGTTATAAAGAAGTATTTAATATGTAAATGTGTATATGTAAATTAACATATATACAAAAATGCTGTCACAACATTTTTGTTTCACTTAATTTTTTAAAGTTTAAGTTTAGTTTAAGTTGCTATGTTTTTAAAGAATTTTTAAATATTTTAATTTGCTCTAATTAATTATACATAACAGTAGAATGCATTTTGACACATTATACACAAATGAAATAAAACTTCTCTTTCCTCTTGCTGAACATAGTGTAGAGTCGAAACGGTAGTGTAATCATATATGTATATTGGGTAATAATATCCATCTCATTCCACTGTCCTTCCCATTCCCATACCCCTCCCCTCCTTTCTCTCTCCTCTGCAGAATCCAAAGTACTTCTATTTTTCTACACCCCCCTTATTGTGAATTAGCTTCTGCATATCAAAGAAAACATTCAGCCTTTGTTTTTCTAGATTGGCTTATTTTGCTTAGCATGATATTCTCCAGCTCCATCTATTTACCTCCAAGTGCCCTTAATCATTCTTCTTTAAGGTTGAGTAATAGTCCTTTGTGTATATGTACCACATTCATTTCTTGAAGAGCACATAGGTTGGTTCCATATTGTGAATTGAGCTGCTCTAAACGTTGATGTAGCTGCACCACTGTAGTTATACTTAAGTTTTCACTCCATTTGTGTACAATGTGTCAAAATGCATTCTATTGTGGTATAACTAATCAGTTATGTTGATCTTAAGTCCTTTGGGTATAAACTGAGGAGTGGGATGAATCAAATGGTGGTTGCATTCCAATTTTTCTCAGGAATCTCCATATTGCTTTCTAGAGTGGTTGCACCAATTTGCAGTCCCACCAACAATGTATGAGTGTACCTTTCATCCCACATCCTCGCCAACACTTCTTGTTGCTTATATTATTGATGATTGTCATTCTGACTGGAGTGAGATGAAACCTTAGGGTAGTTTTTATTTGCATTTCTCAATCAATGGGAGAGATTCAAACTAGAAAGCATCTTCTCAGCAAAGGAAACAATAAGATGAACAGAGAGCCTCCAGAATTGGAGAAAATCTTTACTATATAGACATTATCTATAGCACTAATATCCAGGATATATAAAGAACCCAAAAAACATAACACCAGAAAACCAAATAATTCAATCAAGAAATGGACAAGTAACTGAGCAGACACTTCACAGAAGAAAAAATACAATCGATCAACAAACATGAAAAAAAATATTCCCGTAATATTTGATGTTGTTGAGGGTGCAGATGAGTAGTGAAGGGAATATCCCTGAACCAAGTACATAAAGCACCTTCTCTCCTGCTGGAGAAATTGTAATGAGAGCATTCCTAAGCCAAGGTCATACAACACCCCCTTAACTGCCCAGAAAATTAGTGGGCATATAAGTGCTTCCACTGAGGCTCAGTTTGTGGTCTTCAGGTGGCCTAGGAGAGACAAAACCAGAGAAAAGGAGAAGGAAGAAGAAGAGGAAATAAAGAGTGGCTACTGAGGAAGCAGGCTATTGTCAGCCTATAGAGGAGCTTTATGGCTGGTATTTAACACTCTTTGTGCATGTCTCCTGTCATCATGTTCAAACTCCATCACCTGAAGTTTCTCTCCAGGTAGGACTCTCTCTTTCTAAAATAGATGGAGTTGATAGAATGTTGTCAATCCTCTTGCCAAATAAACCCCATATCATTTCAACACTATCAGATGTTGTTCTTTCCCTCAAACTACATAGAAAGCCAGTGTATTCTTTTTCTTATTCCTGCCTACTTACATTTTTCAGGAGATTTATCTTTTTCCTATTTTCCTTAATATTTTTTCTGTCTATACAATTATCAAGTGTAAAATGTTGGCTACAAATATCTTGTACCCCACTAATTCTTTTTCTGTTTGCAGGTTTCTTAGGGACCTTTCAAGGCAAGTGAAAAGGCAGTGAATGTACACATAGGAAAATAATTTCCAAATATTTATTTCTTATTTTATTTGTTTTCATAAAGATTTCTCCATAATGTCACCAGGGAGCTAATTTCTCCTAGAGTAGAAAATCAAATCTGGATTCTCCCAATAATGTTAAGAAAAATGCCAGTGCATTTGCAGCCTCGGTCTTTCTTATCATTTCAGAGTAAAATGAATGAAATTTCTCCCAGGTGAGAGAAGGCACAGAGCCATCCTGAGCCCTTCTCAGCAGGCAGGACAGGAGAAACATGAGCAACCTCGGGACTTTTCTTATTTGTGTGTGGAAATACAAGATGTATGACACTCCTGATGAGTCTTTAGGGGAGCTGAGAGAATGAAAAATTGTGAATATTATCTTGTTAATGTTCATTTCTAATCTGAGGCCATAGACAGTTAATAGGCTATTTTCAGTTTTTGGATAAAATTTATATTTTTTGAATCCCTGGGGCATAAGAATAAAATAAGCTAAGACTCATTCAGATCTTTAAGATAGTAAACACCATATTTGGGGGGCGGCTGAAGAGTCTTGCAAATGCTAAGCAGGCACTCTACCACTGAGCTATACCCCCAGCCTTGCTATTGTATTTTTAAAAGGGAGCTCAATATTATAAAATATGGTCTATGAAGCAAACAGAATGCACAAGCCTGAAATACGTGTTTTTCCCCTTCCTCTCCTCTTCCTTTCCCCTTCTTATCCCTCCAGTCTCTGACTCTAACCTCACTACCAAAGGATTTTGGCATCTGTAATTCAAATTTATTTGCTTGTTTAAGAAATAACCATGAATCAATGCATGTACTGAATTTGGTAATAAAAAGAATCCTGTAATTTCCAAAAAAAAAAAAAAAAAGAGAGAGAGAGAGAGAGAGAAAGAAAGAAAACTCCTAAAAATTATATTTGGAAATACTTGCAAAGTTTTTTTTTTCAGCAAGAATACTAGACAGATTTTCATTAAACCTGGCCTTCTATGTTAGAATTATATACTGCTATTGCTACATTAATAAAAACAGTGGGTGAACAAGCCGTCCAGGACTAGCTGTTATTAACGTGTCATATTCAAAAAAATAAGGAAAAACCCAGCATGAAAGTATATATAACAAATACTACTTGCAAAAGAAGCAACCACAAATCTCTACAAAATACAAAGAAATCCTACATACACCAACACACAGGGGCAAAAGTCCTTATTTGGCTTTCAAAGTAATCGGTTTTATCCCTAGAAAATAGGTCCAATTTACTGACAGCTATAAACTGAATAGTAAATTGACTCTTTATAATATCTTCTCTCCTAGTATTACACTGTGGGCCTGGTGGAAGAATCACTGTCCAGCTGCTCCATGAAAGCCTACATAAAGATACAGGGTCCCTGAAAGTAATGTATTTCCCAGTTCTTTGTGGCCCTGGTAAGGCACAGAATTTATGGGGACTTGTTAGAGAAGCCAGGCTAATAAAAGCAGAAAGATACCCAAGTGTTCTTGGCAGTGCATTGTACCCATAGTTGTAAAAGTGTTTAAGCTTCTCTGTCCAAGATGATATCCTCACCATCCAGTGAATGAAACTATAGGAGAAGCTAGCCAGTAATGTTCAACAATGCATTCTATATGTTGTAGCTAGTAACAATTAAATCTACCCAGTGAAAAACTTGTTTTTCTTTAAAACAAATTCTGTGCCACTATGACAATGGTTTTCTTTTGCTCTAAAAATGTGATTATTTTATCTGGAGCAGTACCAGTCATTAAGTTTCTCATAGAACAAAATAAAAATATAGCGTAATAGGGTTTATAAAACATTAAAAATCAAAGCCTGCCATTTCTTCATTTTTAAAAACTTTTGGGATGCTTTTTGCTACAGCCAACTCTTCCATTTTTTTTTTCAACGAGGGGAGGGAATGATTTAGAAAGTGTTTATTATGGCTGTTGTTGAAGAAATGAGAGTTTTAGATAACAAAAAATATCAGATGTTTTGATACTAAGAATTTATTTGAAAAAAAATATGAATGGTGGTGGATATGCCTGTTAGGATTCCCTCTACTTATTATTTCTGTCTGTGTGTTTAAAACAGTGTAATTTTGTAGTACATAAATGGAGGGAGGGTGGGAAAACGGTGCCTCTGAGGAAAACCCTATTCTTCTAAAAAATAGTATCATCAGATTATATATAAATATTTTCCACAAAAATCTTGCTTCTATTTACTAAGGCAAAATGAAAAGAGAAAATAACGGTGCTAGACTCAAGAAACATAAGCAGTACAGTCAAATAATCATTCTGAAAGAGCTGTTGTATGTGACATAATAACCACAGACACATAAGACAACTTATATCTAAGTTTAAATTAATTTAAAAATTATATTAAAAATAAAATTTCTCAAATTCATAGTCACATTTCAAGAACTCAACAATCACATGAGACTAATGACAATATTATTGTTCAGAAGAGCTTCTAGAACACTTCCATCACCACAGAAATTACTATTAACACAGAAACAATTAACATTGCTACAGACCTTTTCTGTGCATGGAATGTTTTTCTATTGCCAATGGAAAATACTGAAACCATAAAAGGAGAGAAACAAATATTGCTATATAGAATTATTGTATTTATTTTGTTTCTTTAAGGAATTAAAAAGAATACTTTCAGAATTATATAGTAGGCAACAGATTTCCATATTGTTCCGATAGCTAACAGTCAATCTTTTTTGTCCCAACACTGTGCGAAACCTGTCAGTCAGCAATTATTCACTGGGTGCTATTATGTTGCAGGCGCTGTTCTAGACACATGGAATATGAGTGCACCAAAAGAAATACCTGCATTCAGTAATCCAGAATTCGGATTTTGCTTCAGACCCATTCTGTAATTAGCTGGTGACAACCTGAAATGTTAGTGGATATTACAGTCCTGCAAATCCTTTCCAGGTGCTATCTGCATTAAAACAAAAAACAAAAATAAAAACAAACAACAACAACAAAAACAGGCATGAGCTAAAGAAAGAAGGGACTTAATTGGTGTCTGGTTTTAAGAAGGATCTTTTGCTCAGCATGCATTTTCTAGCTTTATTTCTGTAAATTTTTAAATTGTCCACTTTTATTAAAAATTGTTTGAAGGTGGTTATGAATGGACCCAAGGCTTCCTGTTTGCTAGGAAAATGCTCTACCACTGAGCTTTTCCTCTACCATTAATTTGTATGTAGTTCACTATGTATTCAGGCTCCTACAGAAGCAAAAGATAAATGAATATTATAGATCTTAAATAAAAGTATCTTTAATGTTAAATAATGAATAATAATGCAAAATTTGATATACCTGACAGAAATATTTTAAAAAATTAAAAGTTGTATTGTTTCATTAACATTTCAAAAATTCCAAATTCTTGTCAATAATATTTGTTTGGTTTATATTTATTAATGAATAAAGAAATATATAATCCTGATTTTCAAAAAAGAATTTATGACAATTTTTTCTTTAGTTTATTTTTTTCTAACTTATGTCATCACTAATTTCATTTACCACACCTCCCCAACATATGGCCTTTACATTTATAACCATATACTTCACTAGGAGGAAATTTGAATAAGAACACATATTTTGACAGAATAAAATACCATCCAAAGTTGTTAGTCATAAATATTAATACAGTGTCATACTCCCATAACTCAGATAGAAATCACAAAACTTGAAAAAAAAGTGTAGAAGGTATAATTTTTTCCCATACGTATGCATATATACAAACCTGACACCAAGTTTAAATGATTTTTAAGTGTAGCTTAAGTTACCATAAGTCTGGTCATTCAAAGTTAATAGCAAGACTCTGTCTTTAGACAATCCACTAAAGCATAACAGCAGTGTATGAAAACCCACCCACCCACTGTGCAAAGACCACAACCAAAGCAGATTGAATTTATTGATGGATTTTTACAATTGGTATGTTCAAATTGATTTCAAACATGGGTAAATTTGGGAGTTAAATTTTAACTGTTAAAGCAATATATGGAAACCATAGACCTTCTGCTTCCAGAATGTTACTAAGTTGAATGTACATGTTTACATTCAGAAAAGGGGGATGAGCAGATGCTTAATTGGTATCTCCAGTTTCAGATGAAATCTGGACATGGGTCATTGTAGTAGTTCCAAAAAGATTTAATGAATGCTCTACATAGGTACTAAAACCATGCATTAATACCACAGTCATTAATTCTCACTGTCTAATATGATATTTTAAACCAAACCCTATAAATTCAAGACTTAAATAAAAAAGTATGTTTTAATTTTTACCAGAAGTTTAAGCAACTACTCAGTAGGCACAATGTTTTGAGACGCATAAAAAATACATTTCAGCAAAATTCAACGAATATTTTTCAGCATAATTTATTGGTATGAAACTATGAAAATAATGTGTAATATTGATGGGATACAAAAGATTTGGTTTAGGTGATAGGAACTTAATTATAGGAAATTTATCTTTGTGTTGCTAATTCTAGTACATTGTAGAACATGCAGTAGGTAATTTCAGTTTTTTGAATACTTAAAGTGAAGAAATTAATGTATTTAAGTATTATTAGCTCTTGGCGGTGTAGGCATGACTTTTTTTGCCTGATTACATATTTGTATGAATATTCTAGAAATGAAAACTGGACAGAGGTGGTTTCTAACAGTGCTTACTTCATGGGCAGTTGTTCTTAATTTCAAGAATACTTGGGGAATCTGGATAATGAAGATATTTCTATATCTAAGTCTTCAGCAAGAAAAAGGGATGAGTAATTTAGTTCAATATTACTTATGAACTCTTTTCCAGTACCCAGCTCAGGAGGAAGAACATTTCTTTCAGCCCATCCCTTTTTAGAATCACGTGAAAGAAATAAGCCATACTCCAAAACACAGCCCATGTAGGGGTGGGGTGGGCTGGTTCCTGACAATCCCCTGTGAAAGAGTAAGGCATTGTTTCTCTGTCATGAAACTAAAGACCCAGAGAGTGAAATAAAACCAACACTCTAATTTAAACAGCATTTTAATGAAGCCCTTCCCTGGCTTCTAAGACAAAATCAGTCCTTGATTTTTCTAGTCATTTAATGTTCCACACATAGCTCAATGGATGCTCCCAGAGAATGGGTTACCAACATGATACCAGTAGTGGAATTGGGATTTCTTGATTTTTCCCCAAATCCTGTTCCATTCCCAATCTAAAGTCTAAATATATTCTTGACACAGTGTGGGTGTTCAAAAAAGAAAAAGAAAAAAAAAAAGTCAGGCAAATAGATGCATTGAGTAAATATGGGTTACACTAACAGGTTATCTGGATACTAATTGCTAGGTGAGAGATTATCCCATGCATAAAATTGACTCATTTATATAAATCATAAAGTATGCAATAATGTTATATTTCTTTTTATTACTAATTACCACAATATTGTGGATATAATTCTTATGCTACAGAAGTTTCCCCCTTCAGAAATTTGCATTACAGTCCAGAAGAAATTAATCAATGATGTCAATCTGGTCCAAGGGTCTAAATTCCTCACTTATTACTGAAGTTGGTGGTTTGAGGAATGAAGTGTGTGTGTGTTTGTGTGTGTGTGTGTGTGTGTGAGAGAGAGAGAGAGAGAGAGAGAGAGAGAGAGAGAGAGAGAGAGAGAATGTATGTATGTCTTATTGAGACCCTAATTTTGTAACCACAAACTCATTTGCTAGAATCAAAGAATAGGATTTCAAATACAGTCATTTATTTTACATAGCCCATTAATTACATTAGTCTTCTGCATATATCCAGATGTGCACATAAACATTCATTGGAGAATATACACCATTCCTACTCTAAAATAGTTCACAGCACAGCAAATATAGGATCCATTTTCTCTGGGGACAGGTCGTCTAACATCAATTTAAATGGATGTGGGCTGAAATTTTAGGTTTGGTTTAAAACTTGAGCTTTCACAATCTTAGCCTTATGCTGGACCTTCGTTCATTCTTCCTGGGGAGTTTTTAATGGCATCTCAATCTCCTTAACAGTGTGCAGTACATTCTGCTTTTCACATTACCATTCTTAATGTGTCCTTGAAATACCTGGGGTACTGCAGATTGTTCAACCACAATGCACAAGTCTTGTATTATGTAGCTGGAAGAACACTTAGAAACCCTGGGTAATAAAAATGACAACATATAGTTTTTAACCATTTATTTTTTAAAAATTGTTAAATTATTTGAAATGTTCTGACATCAGTATTCAAATGCTTGTGTTCTGTATTCAGTTAGATTTCAAATCTTTTAATTTCTCCTTGCTATATGCTTTCATCCTGTCTGATAGCATAGACACAATTCCTGTATGGCATAAGCAATTATGACTTTTAGAAGGTGTTATTCTTTGAGTCTTGGTTTTCTCTCCCTTTGTGTTAGACTCATTATTGGTGGCTGCCTTTCAGCTCCAAAGAATGATAGCTGACAAAGGTTCTCATAAATCTAGCATCTGCTCTTTAATTTGTCTTTGCAGAGATATAATATTTTCTCTGTGGAGATGTCACAATTCTTACTTGGAGGTACACACTTATTAAATACAAAACTGTTAAAATTATTTATAAGAACTGCTCTTAAAACACCAAAAGCTGTATCATTTGGCCACTTAGTCTTTAGCTTTACTGTGAGCTTTACTAATACATCACAAAAAAAAAAAAAAATAGGAGAGAAAAATTTGGCCAAGTATGAATTCATTTGAAATTCATGAATTTCAAGTTTCAGGTTTTTGGGTTCCCATTTGGCTAACTAAGGGCAAAATGCAGCTTCTTAGAACACAGAGAAAACAGGGACTTATTAAAAAGATTCTCACAATCTTTCCTGGACATGAGCTTTCATGAACAACATTATGACAAGTTGAGTGCAAATGAATGAGAACATATGGATTAAATTTCCCTTGAAGTATACATGGTTTTGTAAATTACGAGAAAAAAGGGAATGGGAAAATACAGTTTTAACTTTGCCAAACCCAAGACATTTGAACAATTGTTCAAGAAAATATGCCAAACCCATATTTTCCTCCTTCAAATCCACCTAATATAAGAAGAAACACTTTGAACTCATATAGCCAGTTCCTTCTCAGTTACTCAAAGTTCTTTTGGAGTTTCCTCACGTCTTCCTTATAATAGCCTTGCAACAAACTTTAGATCTAGCATTGCTATTTTTACTATATACGTGTGATTATGGTGAAAGTTGAAAAATTATGTGCTTGGTAAATAACGAAGAACTACGTGTTAGAACTTAAGTTAAATGGAAAGTAATGAATTCTTCTTTGCACCAAACTCTACTAAGTGGGAATATTACTTACCCCCAGCAGCACTATAATAATCAAATGTTGTAGTTTGCATATATGAACTAATTACAGAAAATTCTAACTGTTCTGAGGGCCAGACTATGAATACAACATTACATATACTGACAGAAATGTTTTAATCACATACAGACTTATTTTTTAATGATTTTACTTTGTAAAGATTATGTATTCTCTTTTAAAAAAATCAGATCTGCTGCTAACATCTGCTGCTAACATTTTGGGGTATATCTTTCCACAAATTTCCTTAAACATAACTGCACAAAAATTTTATTTGTGATACACATATCAAAGTATATTGTGTTCTCTACTGCTTATACTAATTCATTTCAGATATGTAGGATGTATCTATATATTCTATCCATATATTTTACACATGTATTCTATAACTATTATTAAAATTTAACTAAACTGTATATGTTATTTTCAAATCTGCATTTCTCTCTCAATTTATCTTAATCCTTTCCTTTAATATATCTATATATCTACAATATAAATTTATGTAATGTCATTATTTAATCCACACAGTTAAACATATCCAGAGGCTCAATATTTTCCATATTATTAAAAAAGGATATAGGGAAATTTTTGAAATTCCCAACATACAGAGCCTACAGATTTCAAAATGATCACAGTATTTCCTGCCATATGCATTTCTGTTCAGTATTCCTGTAGTATATACCCCATGAGGAGTCTTCTATCTCTTTGATCCATTGCTAGACTGCCCAGGTTTAGTCTAGGACAATACATAACAGTGACTCAGTGTGTGTATGGAAGAAAGAATATTCTGTCTAACAGTCTCCCAGACATTCCTCTCTCTCTGGAAATAACTAATCTCCTCACCACTTTCTATCCTCACTCAGCATTGCAGCAGAATCCTACTTTTTCTTCCCTTATTTGTTTCAATTTATGTATTAGTACTCTTGGCAATATCCTTTGTTTACTTTTGTGATTAATTTATGTGACTGGGCTTTTGCAACAAGCACATATTTTTCAATATAGAACCCATCGTAAAAATGGAAAATTTGTTTGAAATACTAGTAGGAGGATTTATATTTACTTGGAATCTTCAGACACAACTCAGCTTAAGAAAATTAGAGAAGAGATATGTCCATAGGGTAAAAATATGAATTTCCCTCCATTAATCTCCTGAGAGTCATTACTGCATGTATTACTTTCATTCTGACCCCAGCAACATTATCTCTATCATCATTTTCACTGAGTGATTCTAATACTTGAGGTTCTGTACTACTCTTGTCTTTTTTCCATAGCAGAAGCAACCAATGGTTTTCTCTTACTGCCCCATCTTCCATGTGAAGGGAACTTGTGAAGTAACAATATCAAAGATTTCCTTTTCTGTCATGGGCTCTTTTAAAAAAAAATTCCCATAGAAATTAAATAAGCTAATTTTTAGATTTTTGTGACACTAAAATTAATATATATCATTAATTTATTCCCAGAATCTTGATTTGCCTGTCCTTCCTTCATGAAGATATGTGGAAATGATTAGCAAATGGAGATTCAAAGAATTCCAGGGTAATAATAAAACTTATTGGAGAGTTGTGAAGGATGATCAGCTAAGTGTGACAGAATTTTGCCCTCACATTAGCACATAAATATCCTCACATTTGCCAGTTTACCTTAATGGAAACCTTGAGAACTAATTACTCATCCTTGCTAGATAAAATGAAACCTCCAACCAAGCCCTACTTAGTTCTCTTCTTCAGAACTTTACTTGACAATTATGACTATTCCCTTCTAAATTTTTTTCTAATTATCAACTTTTAAATAAAATTATCTACTTGACTCTAGTTCTTCCCATTATCAACTTGCTCTTGCTTCCCAAATTCTTGAATCCTGAGATTCACACCCACAATGTATTCAATGTGCATATCTATCTATACCAGCTTCCTTGCTTTGTCCCTGAGATTGCTGTCTGTGAGGTTACCTGGTAACTTACTGATAAAACCAGAGGCCTGCTCTCGATTTTATTCTTCATCAGTTCCCTAAAGCATTTAAACTTCTGAACATCCCTAATTAAGTATACACAAATGTTACTGTTGCTGTTGTTTACTAACACAGAGCATCTGTACATATTTACGAGATGCAGTGTTTTGTTTGATTCATGTACAAGGTCATGCTTTGATACACTGGGTAGTAATCAACTCAGGGTTGATGACCGTGAGTAAACATATCATTCACCTTAAACATTTATCATTTCTTTAAGGTGAATATGAATTCCTCTCTTTCAACAATTTTCAGACACACTACACATTATTGTTAATTATATTCACCTTTCTATGCCATGGACAGCAGACAGCATTCTTCCTTCTATCCAACAATAACATGACTCCCCAGTCTCCTCCCTCCTATCTCTAGGGACCACCACTCTGCTCTCAACATCTATGAGATTGACTGTTGTTTTCACTTGTGAGATTTACAACAACATGGATGGAATTAGAAGATATTATGTGAAGAAGAATAAGTCAAGTTTAGACACATATTACTTTTAACCTGACCCTTTCTGTAAGATAAATTTTAGACTCATGGCATAGCGATCTGGATTCCCAACAGCTATATTTTCATAATCAAAATTGGATTTCATGAACTAAATGGGACATATTGAAAATTGCAGTGACATATATCCCTGTATGTGAAATATTCATATAAAATATGAAATACTTAAAGATGTAAGCTTAATAAAAAGTTAAATTATACATTTTAAAACACAGTTAAATGATGTTTTTCTTTTTTGAAAAAATAATGTCTCAAAAACTTGGGAACTCTCCTAGAAAACAGTGGGAATAATCAACTAAAAAGTAGCAAGTCATTTATGACTTTAAATATGAATTCTATTGAAAGGTAACGATATTGATATGTAAATTAATATGTGCAATTCTGACTTTCTGCTCAAATTTTATTAAAGTTCTCAAAAAGCTGAAAATATATCCTGGTTAAATATGTTCATCATAATACCGTTCTTCCACTTTGACCAACACTGGTCACTCTTGTCATCATCACCTTATCTCTTGGTTTGTGGTAGGCACAGCACTAAGCCTGTAGAATGGGATGAACTGAAAAGGGCATGGTCCCCTGCTGTCTATTAACCAAATCTTTACAAAAATAAAGATAAACTTACCCTGAAATAACATTTCAAAAAGAAGAGTACAATTCTGTGAGGTTTGAAGATGGGAAAGGATTTCTGCAAGGAAGTATGTCTGGACTAAAATCTGCAAGACGACAAGGACAGCAGATGTTCATGGGGAGTGAGGTGCCAAGACAGGACAAGGTATCTAGGGCAGAAAGAAAACTAAGCACAGGGCACAGGCGGGCAAAGGCAGAATGTGCATAAAGAAATTAAAATCTGTTTCTTTGAAATCCAGTTTTATATAATGGACAACTGAGGGAGGAAAAGTTGCTGGAGAGATCATGCACAGATCCAGTCTGTTTTAAGATTTTAGAACCATGCCTCATGCAGACAAAATGCTCAATAAATGAAGAGATAATAAATATATGTTGCTTTTAGAAAGACACTACTTTGGGGACTAAGCTGGAGGATAAACAGCCTCTTGTGTTTTCCAACGGAATCAGTATTTAAAGAATATTTGAGTGCACAATGTAAACAGAAAAACAGCTGCAAATTTAAATTAAGGCATGCCTACATCAGAGGTACTTTACCAAGAAATAAAGAGGAAATTTAGTCTTTTTAAATTCATACACACCATAAAAGAGTACTTATGATAGCAATTTTGTCAGATTCTAGGATCTTGTTGATTTAACAAGGATCTTGTTAATTATATATTGCTTCTCACCGGCCAATAATGCAAGTAAAGATTGTATTCCTAACCACTTTAAATCGACATTCATGAAGGCTTTACCCTCAGCTTTAGAAAGTACTCATTAACTCAGACAGTTTCTACAATACCACATGGCAAAGGCTTCTATGACATAACAAGCTTTATTTGTTTCTCCAAAAATCTGTATGTTTTATATATGAAAATAAAATTTTGGAAATTCATAACATTCTTGGTGCATAACATTAATGCATCATAGACTTCTTTTTGGTAGTCTAGGGCAAGGATTTGATATCAAAAGCCTATCAACTGCATGAATTTTATTAGCTCATACTCAGTGGCATTTTCTTAAATTTTTTCTTAAATTAAAAAAAGCAAAATAATCTTGCCCTAATTAATAATTCCAAGTTAGGAATTATAGAAAAAGGAATTTAAAGGGGGCTGGGGATGTGGCTCAAGCAGTAGCGCGCTCGCCTGGCATGCATGCAGCCCGGGTTTGATCCTCAGCACCACATACAAACAAAGATGTTCTGTCCGAAAACTAAAAAATAAATATTAAAAAATTCTCTCTCTCTCTCTCTCTCTCTCTCTCTCTCTCTCTCTCTCTCTCTCTCTCTTTAAAAACAAGAAAAATAAAAAGGAATTTAAAAATACTGACTCCTTGAGAATACCAAGTGTTATTTTTTTTCATTTCTAAATATTTTAGTTTTCAAAGAAAAACAAAATTTTCTAGAGTCACTTTGTAATCTTCTGTTTCAAATGGACTACAAGTCTTCCTTTATATTTTAAATTAAATTATATCATTGGTATTAAGTTGTTTTTTGCTACTTATTATAACAGTACCACATAGAAAACTTTGGGTTTTATTAAAAATCTATTGTTTATGTTCAACTCTATGAATTAGTGTCATCCAGTGTAGTGATGTCAAATGTTTCCAGCCCCTGACACTGTTTTATCTTTATGGATCTAAGTTTTTCCAGGTACTTAAAAGAACATAGTTTGGTAACTGAAATGTATTTACAATGACATTTTGGGAGACTTACAAGCCACGAGTTAGTTGGATACCCCAAAGTGCAATTTGATCAGAGTTAAGAGATAATTCTTTAGCTTCAACCATGTTGTTGCCTGTGTTGGAAGTTTCTTCTTTTTCAAGCTGAATATAAATATTCTATTCTTTGTACAGACCACATTTTCTTTATTGATTCATCTACTGATGGACAGTTAGGTTGTTTTCATATCTAGGCTACTATGAATAATGTTGCAATAAACCTGAGATAAATGTCTCTATTCATGTTACATTTCTATACATGTTACATAACGGAAGATTTTGATTTTAATTTTTTTAAAACATTAAGCTAAGTGAAATACACCAGTCTCACAAGGATAAATGTTGCATGATTTCACTTGTTTAAGATATCTAAAATATTCAAATTCAACAGAACAGAGAGTAGTATGCTCATTATCAGGGCCTAAAGTGAGGGAGAAACAGGGAGTTCTTCTTCATTTAGTATAAAGTTTCAGCTATGCAAGATGAAAAAGTTATGGAGATCTGCTCTACAATATTTTTCCTATGGTTTTAACAATATTGTATTGTGTGTATAAAAAAATAACCAGATAAATCTCATAATGTGATAGATATATATATATATATATATATATATATATATATATATATATATATATATATTTAAAATATTTAAATAAATTGGACATGGTGGTGATACATGTCTGTAACCAGTGACTGGAAGGCTAAGGAAGGAGGATAGCAAAAATTGAAGCCAGCCTCAGCAACTTACTGAGTCCCTGTCTCAAAACACAATAGAAAGAGCTGGGGCTATAACTCTGTGGTAGAGGGCCTCTGAGTTCAATTCCCAGTACTAGGAAAAAAAAAACCCAAAACCTACAAACATGCTTTTGGGAATAACAACACAAAAATAGAATTAAAAGAAATATCAAACATATACTAGTGTTATAGAGACAATGAAAACATACAACCAATGCAGAAGCCCACCATTTCCCAGCTTATTAAATAAACACCATTTTAAATTAGACATTGCAGTCTGGAAGTATTAAAAAAAAAGAAAACAAAAAAAAATTATGCCTGTTTTATTTCTGTACATGTTACACAATGGAAGAGTATATGAGTTATAATATTTAATTTGTTTATTTATAAAAGTGCCCTTTTACAAATGATAAGTGTTCTTGAATACTAATGTGTATTCACTTTTTCATAGGATATTAATAATTATTAACTAATATTAATAATTAAAATTTAATGAAATAGTGTCATCTCTTACACTAGTTTATAAGTTTTATAAGTACAAGGCCTTAGTTGATTTATCGATGTAGTTTGGGCACTGAAAAAAGAACATGTGTCTGAAGAGTTTAAGTAGACAAGAGCTATGTTGAGTGTACAGGGCAGGGACAAAAGAAGTATTTTTACATTTTTGGTTAAACAATAGAAAACATTCACTATCTTAAAAATTTTCACTAAATAAATGGAAGATGCTAATTCATATGTAGATTGCAAACTCTACACCTGATTAGTCACTATAGTCCTGTTCATTTTTTCCATAATGTTAGACAATGTGATATATATATATATATATAAAAAACACATACATGTAATGTTTAAACTAAACTTTAGAAAATTGTTTTTTATGGTAATCATTTACTAAAAGCATTAGCATGTAAAAATTAAATTATCATCTGCTAGAGGCAAAAAAAACAAGTACAAAAGATTATAAGACTATAATTCTTGAAATAGTTTTGATATACAATTTATTATGATTCAACTATTATTTCAACTCTGAAAAATATACTTCCTCCTTCAAATGTCATTTTTTAATATAGGCAGCTGTGTATCTACTTTTACACTGATAGTCTATTTTTCTGAAAAGTTTAAGACCAGATGGAAAGACTATGGTAGTCTATAAAGCTCTCAATGATGAGAATAATGTGTGGGTGGATCCCTTTATTAGAGCCCAGAGAAGGAAAAGTGGTATGACTCATTATAAAAGAAGTAAAGGGAAGGGGAAAAAAAAGAAGTAATTCTTCGCAACAATAATTTTAAAATATTTATCCACAATTCCGAATAATCCCCTGATAAACTAAGAAGTTAAAAAGTCTGGAGACAACACATTTGAAAGTAAATTTTGACTTTACATCACGTTCTCATCCCACTTAGTCTAAATGTGCATTCACAGTAAAAATACTAATGATCTGGGTCAGAAAGTGATGCCACACCCTCCACTGTGCTGCTCTTCTGTACACGGATTCAATGTTTTCATTTTAAAATCTGAAAAACTGCAAATTCAAACAGTCACTTACTCTCAAGGATTGTAGATGAGGTATTGTAGACTCTATAACTACAAAACAGATTTGTTCTCTGCTTCCTGATGTCCATTAATTCCAACTGATCCATTGTGCTAAGATTTTTCTTTTTCCAGTCCTCTGATCTTCCACCAAATTGTTCACTCCTTTACTTTAAAGGTACCTGCATCTTTTGTGTATGTACATATATGGAGAGGTGGGGTTGGCTAGGAGTTTGGAGATGTATTTTATAAAAATATACCACATTTATTTTCCCCAAATTCCTTTTAGATTATGTGATCATCAGTGTAGTAAGAAAATGTGGTGTTTCTTATCTGAGTAATGAGATTTCTCCCCCTGAATAGCACTGCGTTTATGTGGGATTCTTTGATGTAAGTGCATAAAAAATGTGCAAAATCCGATGTTTTTCTGATGCATTCTTCCAAACGCATGAGAAATTTGGGAAAATGTCACAATGGTAAAGGGAAAACTTAATTGAGACAACCTTAAACTCTGGTGGCTCCTCTATTATATCCAGATATTTCTAAGCTTTAAAGTCTACCATAAGATTTCTTTAAATACAACAGCATTTTAAAATGCTAGCTATATTAGCTACTAGAGAACAATTTAATAGCATCTGTTATGTGCATATGCTGTGATTTCTGAGAAGCACCATAATGGAAAGAGTCCTAAAGATTGTATGGTCTTACCTCCATATGCTTAGAAAACTTCTGAGACTTAAAGTGGTTATTTGTTCCTTAGTCCTGCAAAATTCAGTAGTATAATACTGGCTATTTTTTTCTAACTGAATTATGTGGGGTAACTTTGTTAATTTTGGGGTCTCACCGTCTTTATTTTTGTGTATGTATATATATGGACAGCAATACTGTCTACTTACAAGGTTGTTAGGAAAACTAAAGCTCTTCAAAGAGAGTGAGATATGTCTTAAGCACTCAGTACACATTAGCATTTATTTATTTTTTGTTTTTGTTTTTCAGGTGCACTTTTACTTTTTTAATTTCTTTTGTATTCTAATCAGTTATACATAACAGAAAAAAAAGCGGAGAGTTTTCTATTCATTATACAAAAATGGACCACAATTTTTCGTTTCTCTGGTTGTACACGATGTAGAGTCACACCACATATGCACCTAGGGTAATGATGTTCCTCTCATTCCGCCATCTTTCCTATCCCCATGGACCCTCTGCTTCCCTCCCCCCTCTAATTATTTATTAATTAATTAAAGTTCCTGTTCTCCTCACCCCCAACCCCATTATGGATCAGCATTTACTTATCAGAGAGAACATTCTGCCTTTGGTTTTGGGGATTGGCATACTTCACTTAGCATGCTATTATCCAATGTCATCCATTTATGTTAGCATAAATTAAATAGCAACATTGAATTATTTATTTGTTAAAAATAAATAATTAGATAAAATGAATAGCAACATTAGCATTTATGTTAGTGTATTGTAGCTTTCATTGTTTCATTACCTTAAAGAAGAGATTATTGTTGGGTAGTATGAATGAATTCATCCAAATGAGAGGTGGAGAAGAAGAAAGTAAAACTGAGTATTTTAGACATATTCTACATGCTTGGGATACTTGCTCTTATGAAACTTAGGAAGCAGCAGATAAAACTGATATGATATAATACTAATTATGTGATGTGAATATTCTGATGGTCAACAATACACCTGAGAAATACATGTTATTTTTATTTTAGATTAAGGAAAGTATGTAAGATAATAGATAAGCTGATGGACGGATAGATAGATATGGATTATATTTAGCTATATGACATGTGTATATTCGGATTCAAATAAAAGAACACTTGATTAATGAGTAAATTCTCCCATTTTATTTGATAAAATAAAAACAAAATACAAAAAAAAGAGAGATGTATACATGTTAAAAGAGGTAATCATGAGTGCAATGAATTCCATCTGCTATAATTACAGTTCTCATTGTCAACATGCAAAAGTTCCCAGCAACCTCCTATCCTGTACCTGCTGCAAGTTCTCAGAATTTGACAAAATAAATAAAGGCTGATATATTTCTTTAAAAAGTTAACTGTATCCAACATTGCCAAACACTGCAAAGCACTACCTTACAGGGGTAACATTCAAGTTGATTAATATAATATTTTCTCTCACAAGTGGAATCATGTCACTATAATTCAAAGAGAGTGATGAAGAAGTAATGGCTAAAGTGAGATTTTTGACAACTGGCAATATAGCCATATCATATAGATCATTTGTGTTATGTTTTGTCAAAGAATCTTAAATTTTTCCCTATCTAAACTTTCACAAACACAAATAATAGATCTCTTTCCATATTCTCTGCAATAACATTTGCAGTAAATTTAATTTATAATACTATACCAAGTATCCAGTGCAATACTGTCATTGAGATTATTGAAATGATAGTTCTGCTAGATAATCTATCAATCCAAATGGCAGAACTTGGACCAATCTCGTCTATATTAAAATTACCTTCCCAGTAAGAAACCTATAATTCTTTTCCTTTCTTTCACAACTTTGCCTCTGTTTTCAGTTTATGAATAATTGCTTTTCTACTGATCAAAAACAAATTCTAGTATACCACATACACTGTCATTGATCACCATAAGCACTAATGCATGAATAAGATATGTTTATGTTTCAAACTGAAGCTGACATCTCTGTAATGAGACCTCATGCACAACCTAGGACATTGCTATCCTTCTATGTGGGAAGGGAGATAACTTGGGCTGTATAAAAATGAAGATTTTGGTTAATAAAACACCAATGTGTTTTTATTACTATTCTATTTTTAGTGTCTTCCTTGCCTGCTTTGATTTAATATACTACATTGATGGCATCATTATCAATTAGTGCATTGCCACCATGTGCAAAATCAGGACAAACATTCTCCAGTCATATATTTTTAGTTTGTAGTCCAGAATAGCATTGTAGTTTGCTTAGAATGATTAAGGGATAGAATTACACACACACACACACACACACACACACACACACACACACAAATGTATTGTACCAGGACTGAACCTAAGGGTGCTTACCACAGAGCCATATCCCAAGCCCTTTCAATTTTTTTTTTTTTTTTAATTTTGGTACGGGGTCTTGTTAAATTGCTTTAGGCTTCACTTATTTGCTGAGACTGGCTTTGAATTTGTAATCCTCCTTCCTCAGCCTGCTGGGCTGCAGGCATGCACCATCACACTTAGCAAAATAATATCAAACATTTTTAAGTCATTCTATTTTATGATTTAAGATGATAGCTTTTTTGGATTCCAGAAATTAGATTTAGGTTCTTTCATCTACAGGGGCATTTTTTTTTTTTTTTAACAAATCCTTACTAAAAGAAGTCATGCACAGTTGTCTTCAAACTGGAATTTATTTTCTCGGAATACTTGGGAATGTTGGAAAATCAAACCTAAAATACAGATGTAGATACAGAACTTAAACTGGCTTTGCAGACCAAACTTACTGATATCCTTAACTAAGTTAGTTCTTTATTTGGTGGAACCTGATCCTGGGAATTGTAAATTCTAACTCAATCTACTTTGGCTCCACTGATACTTAGATATTTTTCAAAATGGAAAGTTCTTCCTCACAAGGCACTAGAAACAAAAGATGATTGACAATGGAAATCAACAGATTTTTCAAATAATACCAATTAAAATTATTTCTTTTTAAAAATTTAGAGCAAGTGGTAGTACATATTTGGTGGTGCCAGTTATAAAAGTATATGGGGAATCTTAAGCTCTTTGTGGTATGAGATGTAATGTAAGCTTATCTAATTTCCTGAGAAGATACAAAAAGATGAATGCCCATGTAAAATAGTAGGACATTTCAGATATTTTACATTTGAACAATTTATGCAAGACTAAAACATAAATAGGTTAAGTGAGTAGAAAAATTATCAGGTTATTTTCCTTTTATTAGATACAGCTGATAATTAAACTATCATTTTTAACCTGTTCACATTACATAATAAAAAACACAGCTGAATTTAGAAAGCAGTAAACAGGAGTTTTGTTAGAGAATAAACCAAAACATATGGTCGTGGGTGTTAGTGTTTTAACAAAGAAACAGATTGCCTTTTTTTTTTCAGTTTTATTTCAAAGCAGCTGGTTAAGTCTTAAAAGATATTACTTCTAGAAGAAGATCCATGAATTCCTACTAGGTCAGGAGCTCTAGTTCCAGCTCTGCAGCTGGTAGAAAGAAAAATAATTGTCAAGAAATGAGTCCAATGGAGTTTATATAGGTACCTGCGTTTATTGCTCCTGCTCAATTATAAAGTATTGAACAAAAAAAATTTACTATCCTTTGGGAGAGCATAATGGAGTCAAGTAGCCAAGAAGCTGATTCTCCTTTGTTTGTTTGCAATCTAATTATATTTTTCAAATATGTAATTCAATTGCATGGTGCAAAATCAAAATGATTAAAAGAAATTAAGAAGTTATATGTTGCAACAATTTTATTTAAACATTAAACATATATTGGTTACAGTATACAACACACATATAGACAGGTATATATAGAATCTACACAGACTCATTTTTTTAATTGACAGAGTAAAATGTGATATTTTTTCTTTGCTTCAAAAGGTAGAGATAAAGTAGAACTACTTCCATATTCAGAATAGAGATGAGTTCCATCACCGACAAAAACTGCCCCATGATACCCCTCTGTAGTCATAGTTTCTCTTTATCCCTAACCCCTGGGAACCATTGATCTGCTCTCTCTTTAAATTTTTTCCCTTTTTAACAGTGTCATCTAAATGGAATTTTGTATGTGTAACCTTTTGCTATTGGCTTTTGTATTCAGTATAATGCATTTGAGAGGCATCCAAATTACTGTATTTCATCAGCAATATAATGGGAATGCCTGATTCTCCAAAGCCTCACTAATATAGTATTTAGCCAAACTTGAATTTTTTATACTTCTCATTGTTTGGAGTTAGTTATGATACACTAAGAAAACATCCACTCTGGATAAAACTAATTCCTCGCTTGTCTTTCAAAATTCATAAACAATGCATACAGATTTTCATATGGACATACTTATATGACTACTAAAGAGGAGTTGGAAAGGTCTTGACAGGTCAAGCAAGAACTCTGGCGCTTACTAACTCAACTTAGACCACTGTATTTGGAAAATTGCTTTAAAAATGAAAAAAATTACCCTGAACCATTTATATACTCATTTATAAAATGAGTCTGATCTCCTTCTGTGAGTCGAACATCTTCACCTGGTATATTCACTTATTGCTTTCCCAATGGTTTGTTTTATTTTATTTTTGTTATTGTTTGTTTTGGTTTTGGTTTTTATTTTTTTAAATTTTGAAATATCTTCTTTATTGAGATATAATTCACATAGCATGCAATTCACCCATTTAAAGTGTATAATGGAATATTTATTTATTTATTTATTTCTAGATATACATGAAAGTATAGTATATTTTGACATAAGCATAATTTGTTCCAATTGGGATCCCATTATTGCAGTTGTAAAAGATGCAGAGTTACATTGGTTGTATATTCATGTATAAGGATAGGAAAGATATGTCCTATTCCCTCTACTGTCTTTTCTATTCTCATCCTTTCTCCCTTCCCTTCATTCCCCTTTGTCTTGTACTAGGCAATAGAGTGTTTTATGTAGATAAACATGTTCATTCTCTCTTCAACAACAAAAATATAAACACTTTCTACTAAATATTACATATATTTCAACTAAACTGTATTTGCATTTACTTCCTTGCTTTTCATTGAAATAATTTGCTAATTGTCTCATTTTCCAGGTTTACTTTGCTTTAATAGAGAAAAATTGAAATTCTGACTATTCTTCCCAATATTCAGACTTCTATATCTAGGTCTTTATTTAAGTACTGGGGTTCATGATTGTTATAATAGATAGAACCAATACTTAAGATTTAATTTTTCTTGTTAGCTTTAAATTCAAACTTTCAAAGGAATTCAGGGTGAAATTCTTTAATTCCACCCTGTCCTGTCCATAGTCCAGTGGTTGCAGGGCAGTGAGATAGAGAACTCAGAAGGTCCCAGAGACACCACACCTAACGTATGAGTTATTGGGAAAGTTTAACAAAAGATTAGTGACTGCTCCATGAAAAGATTTCAGTTGAGACAGACTAATAGCACATCCATCCATCCTGGTGGTTCAGCAAGCAGTAGCCCTGTCCCTCATGGTACTTGGTCATACAGCAGCTTGCTGGTCAAATAACACCCAGTCTTTCCACAGTACCCTCAGCTCTACACTTGTATTCAGAGAGAGGTTTTATATGTTAAGCTGCAGAATCAGTTAAGTCATCAAAATTAGTTTTCTTCTATGACCAATATTTCAAGGAGCAACTGTCCTGGTGTACTTGCAAGAAAGTAGCATTCTACAGATAACACTAACTTGCCCTCGTTCATGGTGTGCATAGAGAAAGCCAGCGTGCTTCAAAATGATATGCATTCACTAGCAAATGGATAGATCTGGAGACTCTCAGTCTAGGTGAAATGAACCAATCCCCCAAAATCAAAGGTCGAATGTTTTCTCTGATATGCGGAAGCTAACCCACAACAGAGGGGATTGGGGGATAGAAGTTCAGTGGATTAGACAAAGGAGAATGAAGGGAAGGGAGGTGGAGATAAGAATAAGAAAGACAGTGGAAAGAATCTAACAAATTTCCTATGTACATATAAGAATACATCACAGTGAATCTGAATATTGTGTACATCTACAAGGGCGGGACCCTAATTAGAATAAGATGTACTCCATGTTTATATAAATATGTCAAGATAGATTCTACTGTCATGTACAATAAAAAAAAAATTAAAAAAGATGATGCATATCTGGATGTTCCATCCTAGGCTTTTTATCATTATTCCTTCAACATGGGAATGGAGAGGGTGCATTCAGGGACACAGTATTTTATCGTACCTCTTTTCTTTAGTTACAATGCACACCTTATTTTTGATCTTATTCAAGTTTTTTGCTGTTGCTTTTACATTTTAATTCATTGTTTATACAAAGTATAATTTTATGTGCATTAATTTCAAATTTTTCAAGATTGCCTATTTCTTTTTAAGTGTTGGTTCTGTATTATACAGGATGCTATCATACAAATACATTATTTTGAGCTTCTGAAAACAAATTATATAAAAATGAACTTAGGGGCCTTATATGACAGAGAACACTACTTATTTTGATATAGGCCACTAAACACGAAACATTATACTTTCAAAACAAATAAAACAGTATGTCTACTATTATAAAGATAATTAAAAAGACTCACACCAATTTTAATATTAAAATAATCATACTGTAACTCTAATTTTAAGAAGGTTTTAAATAATATGTATGTCAGACACAATTTCATTCGAGGTTTGAATAATCATATCATTCTGGGGTTAAATCTCTTAGATCATGTAAGATATTAAACATTTAAATAAAATCATTTTTAATTTGCCCAGTATTGCTAATTTTAAACTTTGAAGTAAAGGTTATAGCAAAATTGTACACAATTAAAAAAAAAACAGACTTTGTTTTCAGTTACCTGGTTTACTGTGGTTTCTGGTGGTATTAATTTAACTACAAATTTATTTTATGATATTCTAATATAAATTTGTCTTGGCTTTATGTGAGTTCTAAAAATAAATAAAATTTCTAACTATGATGATGATAATGATGATGATTTTGGTACCTGAGATTGAACTCAGGGACACTCAACCACTGAGTCAAATCCCCAGCCCTCTGTTGTATTTTATTTAGAGACAGGGTCTCACTGAGTTGTTTACTGCCTTGCTGAGGCTGGCTTTGAATTCAGGATCCTCCTGTCTCAGCCTCCTGAGCCACTGGGATGATAAGCATGCTCCACCATGCCCAGCGATGATTAGATTATTTTAAACCAAAGACTATGGAGGATTCAAAGTAATTTCTTTTAGCAGTTAGAGGGTGGGTACACCCTACCCATATAGTGTTGGATCTAAAGATGTAAGTGGCATCTACAAATCACTCTGAGAAGGGTGATCCAAATGTATTAGGTTATAGAAAATCAGTTTTATTACTTATGATTTATTAATTTCACACATTTATATAATTGCATGCCAATTATGTACAGATATTGTTCTAGGTTCTGGAAGTGTGTGTGTGTGTATGTGTGTGTGTGAGTGTGTGTGTGTGTGTGTGTGTGTGTGTGAGAGAGAGAGAGAGAACAAAGTTAGTTGAAATCAGGCTGAAATGTCACAGAAAGTTTTGCCTGCAAGGATAGAGAACACTTTCATAAACATAAAAATTTTCAGAAAGGATAGCATTTTCAAAAATTGGAGCAATACGTTATACAAATACTTATTGAGCATCTACTATATTGTAATCACTGCATTTGTTAGTGAAGATGCAGAGACATCAATCAAGGTCCTTACTTCTAAGAAGATTGCAGTCTGGTGCAATTACTGAGGTAGAACAATGACTGCATATAGCACGGAGTCATATTTGGCTCAATATAAAGTATTTATTAACTATTATATTGTTTTATTACAAGGCATCCCCAAAAGGAAATGGGCTGACTTATATTGTAATGAGCAACTTGTCACTCAAAAGCTGAATTATTACTTTTCAAGGCTATTGAAGTAATCCTATCGAAGGCAACACAGTGCAAAGAATATTGCATTTGAAATAGAAGTGGTTTCTAATTCCCATTTGGCCACTTCATGGAGATATTAAAAGGGAAAAGTGACTCATTGAGCCTAAGTTTTGTCATTATCCTGTAAAGGGATAAGGAAATCTGCTTTTTAAACTATTGTATAAATGACCTGAGATAATACATGTTAAAAGTATTTTGTGATCTGTAAATGTATGCATAAATATAAGATTTTCATGTTTCATCAAGAAGACTAAAGTACCATTTGGGATGTTGAAGGCTAGATGAAATTTTGAGTTTCTCTTAAAACTAAAGCCCCACAAAACTAGAGCTGGAAGAGAGCTTACAAAAATGGTATCAAAATGCTGTGATTTATACAATGAAACTGAAGGTAAATTAAATCATAGCAATTAAAGATATCAAAGTATACCTTTGCTAGTTAATGGACAAGAAGACCCCGGAAGCATTATTTTTTTCTTCCTTATCTTCTCCTTAAAACAATTTAGTGTCTAAAGGTTTATTCACTAAAAGTATGATAACTTTTGTTCCTGGTATTCTTCTGGACTCACAAACAAAATAGATATAATAAAGTAAAAAAAATAATGATTCATATTCAATACCTAATCAGATAGCATTGCATAAATATTATTTTGAGCTTTTTATCTTGAAATAATTTTGGAAGATGACCAGTAAAAATGATATTATACAGTGCTAAAGTATTTGACATATGTCATAACTGTCACTACTACAAAAGCAGTATTTGTCATATGTGTAAGAAGTCATTTTAATGACTGTTGAATCCACATAATGATCATATATTTCTTTAATATTTTACAGTTTTCAAAGCATTTGAGGCACACTATAAAAAAGGCATATTACTGTTTCATTCAATATGAAACATCAGATTACAAATATTAACTTTAAAATAAGTCAATTCTCCAGAATGTCAGAGTGCACAGACATAATCATGTCAAATCATTGACCAATACACATTTTTTGATTCTGAAAAGAGAATAATAGTGTCTTATAAAAATATATTTTTGCTAATACCTTTTCTTAACCTTTTACTGCTTTCAGATTCAGGCAGAATAGTTAAATATTATATAATCAACAGAATTTAATTCTAATAAAGATTAATTTCAAAGTTCACATTACATAATATCATTAATACTTCAACCAACATTAGACAAATTCAAAGATTTTGATAAAATTTAGATAATAGTGAATAGAATAATTTTAATGTATTTACCAACAGTTATTAAAAGCTACAAAGGCAATATTATTTTTTTTCCTTTTTTTATTTTTATTTTCCCATTCCCCTCACAACCTCTTATATGTAATTTTGTATAGCAATGAGGGTCTCCCTTCATTTCCATGCAATTTCCCTTTTCTTTCCCTTTCCCTCCCATCTCATGTCTCTGTTTAATGTTAATCTTTTCTTCCTGCTCTTCCTCCCTGTTCTGTTCATAGTTGCTCTCATTATATCAAAGAAGACATTTGGTCAAAGGCAATATTATTAATGACCTAATGGCTAAAGATGGAGTGCACTGCAAATTTACTTGAAATTGGGCACAAGAGCTTTTTAGAAAGAAAGGATCATCTTTGAATACTCACTCTCTTTGGGGCAGACATTGTGAATAATTTTTGCTAATTAGACATTAATTAGAGCTGGGGGTTGGCACATGACTGTAATCCCAGCTACTTGGAAGACAGAGGCAGGAGAATCTCCAGTTAGAGGCCAGCCTGGGCAATATAGTGAGACCCTGTCTAAGCCCAAAAGACATTAACTGAACTCATGATTTCTTGGTCTCATACTGTTTTGTTTTGAGAAAAGGTTTAAATGATTTACAAAACTTAGAAACTGTCAGTGTGATATTTGAACACATGCATATGATCTGCATTGATCAAATCAGGGTAATTAGCATTTCACCCTGAACTCCAAGTAAAATTTATAATTGTTAACTCAAAATATTTGAAACACAATTTCCACGACTTTGTTTTTCATAGTATAAGAACAATGTACATTCTAGAGGAAATTTTCAGAAAAAAAAGTGCAAATAAGTAAATATGGCACATAATCATAGTACTTAGCATTAAACACTTCAAATATTTGGTGTCTTTTTACTCATGTCTATCATCAGACACAAATGATTTTTATTGGATATTTTTAACAAAAATTATTTAAAAATAAAAGACTTTTCTTAAAAAATAATGAACACCATGTTTAACTCCTATCTTAAAAATATGTTCAGAGCCCCTACAACAGCCCTCTCCAATACATTCTAAAATCTTCTCTGGATGTGTTCCACCACCTTGGAATTTGTATTCATTTTCCCCCTAGTTACATTTTGACACTGTTATATAGGTAAGCATTCTTAATCAGTACAGATTTATTTTGATATTTCAAGCAATTTACAAATAGTGTACTGTATGAATCATTCTTCAAGTTGCTTGTTTTATTCATTCAAATGTGGGGTGTGATTTGTTAATGTAATTTTATTAATCATTTTAACTGCTATAGAGTGTTTCTTTGTATGAACATACCATCATTTTTATTAAAAAAAAAAAAATCCCTCCGGAACTCTCACTAAATAAAAATCTCTGTTAAAGTGGCCAGTGGTATTTTTTGCTAATACATTTCTATCACTGCAAAGAAATGGAATTTGATGAGGTATGTTCTAATGGCCTCATTTCATTAACAAAGATCTTTAACAAGTAGAACAGTTTTTGCTTACATATTTATTTAAAAATATGTAGCCCTTGCATAATATTCTATATCTCATAGTTTGATTTAATTAAAATGTGCCTTTCTTGGTCTTTGGTTACCTGTAGAGACAAACTCCAAAGAAAGGAGATAATTTAATTATCTAGATAAGCCTGGGTAACAAGACATTTTCATCAAAATCTTTCAGGAAAATAGTATTTTTGGAAATAATCCAGATATTATAGGATTGGTGGCTATGTGCTAAAATTAATTGAGTGCTTCCACAATTTTCCAATTTATTCTTAATTTGTGTCGAAAACCTAAACAGTCATATAAGCTTTATCTTAAAAAAAATAACTACAAGACAAAAATTTTCATGTAAGAACAAAAGGTATGCTGAAGTTATTTTATTAATATGTTTTAATGAGAAACAAATGGGAAAGGTTTTGTTAGTTTCTGAATTGCCTTTTCTTTCCTTAACTGTTATATTACAAAAGCAGTAAAAGCAAGCAGAAATATATGTTAAACATACACTTAAAAATATACAATCTTATGTTTATTTTAGTCACTTTTCATTTCACAACTAAATAGAAATGTGCATATAATTTTAGAAATCATGTAACTGAAAAAGAAACCAAAATCCTGCTCAAATATATCCAAAATAATCATCACTCTTGAAAGCATGCCCAACTAATTTTAAAGGTGCATTATTGCCTGATTTAAAGGCAGACAGGGGCTATGGGGCCACATTCCATGACAGAGAGCCTCTTGAGACATCTTTGATCATTCTTTGTGATGCATAAAATATGTCACAGTTGTACTATAAAAGATATCAGCCATCAGGTAAGGCTGTCATTTGCTCTTGTAGTATTATATTGGAAAAATACGGCTTTTTCTTCCCCCCTAGTTCTTGTATGGGATCACTGCTCATGAAAACATATCCTATTTAGTCTGTGTGCGACCATTATCATACTCCTGGTTTCCTTCAAAAGAAAGTAGTCATAAATAAACATGCTAAAGAGAACAGAGCTGGTTCATACTTTGTTTCAACATTCACCCATTTCAAGAGTTGTTATAAGCTGTGAATATGTTAAGTACTGGTCTATATTAAAACTGAGTTCTACAAAAGGACTGCATACTTCTCCAGAGAATAGTTGCTTTCATTTGATTTCTGTTATGCATACATCTTAGTTTACTTCAGAATCTGAACCTATGTCACAAATAATATTCATAACAAAAGAACAATAGCAGTAAGCTCTTCCAAAATGTTGCATTCTTATTGCTCAGAGTCTCACATCTTTTTTAAATTATTTGTATGTGTGTATGTGTATGTGAGAACTGGCTTTGCTAACATTTAGGACAAAATAACTACAATGTGTGTGTGTGTGTGTGTGTGTATGTGTGTGTGGTGTGTGTGTGTGTGTGTGTGTGTGTGTGTGTGTGTGTGTGTGATGGCAGAAATGTCCATTAGATTTGTCTTTCAAGGATTAATACACATAAAATATTTTGATCTTACATCTGAATTAGATATGCTTCATATTTTATTTAAGTGGCAATGAGACTCACTTAAATAATTACTTGGGAAAAAGACTTATAAAATTGTTTAAAAAACTTGAAAATATTTTATGCTGAAATCCAACAGAAAGTGATTTTTTTAACCTTTGAAGACTCTAATTACTGAAGATTTTTTATTAAGTTTAATGACTTAATTGACTCCAAGAATGTTGGCAATATTTCCAAGACAGTTTCTCAATAGTATAATACAGACGTATGAAAGAATTTACCTTTTATACATCAAAAGCCCAAACAAATAAGTGACATAAACTATGTTGAAATATGTGCTAAATCTGAACAACTGACAAGAGCTTTGCTTAAAGAATATAACTGTAGGTTTCAGACAGTTTTTGTATCTTTAATGTTGTCTTTTTAAAAGTAAAAAATTTTCAACTTATTCTTTCTATGTTTCAAAAGTACTTCTGCTTACATTTAACAATTCAGCAATTTATTTAATTTATAAATTGAGAAGGAGGAACCTCTTTAATGGAGAAATAACATACGGTATAACAGCCCGGATCGATTAAAGGCCTCCATCTGGTGCAAGTCTAGAAAAGTTGTTGCCATATGTTTGAACAGCACAGCAAAACTAACTGTTTTATACTGTCACCACCTCCAGATCTGTTTTATAAATTGCGTTTTGTTTTAATATATATATGCACATATATATGAAAAATATCAGGTATAGTTTCATCTATAGCTATTTGCTAAATTGAAAAGCAGACACTATATAAAATTTTTAAAAGGCCCTTGGTCTTCATGGCTCAGTGTGAAAAGCAGCTGATAAGTTTAAGTAACAGAAAAGAGAGAGACTTTGCTGTAAATTGTTTACTCAGTAATCTTTAAATCTTAAATGAATTTAGATGGTTCTATAATGATAGTTTGTGTGTGAGGATTATTTAAAAAGGTAGAATAATAATAAAAAAATCTTAAGGGAGAAAACTTCATACAATTCATGTGAATATTAAAGACTGGTAATATAAAAGCATGTATTCAGTAGTCCTATTTTTAAAGGTAAAATAAAGATAGATTTAAAAATCAGAATATATGTTGCTGTTGGAAAAATAACATATCAGGTTCAAATGAAATTTAGGAATGTTAATCTCTTTTGCAGCTGCTATTTTTGTTTTATGGTATTTTTACAGCTGTTTTTAATTTCTTTTAAGAAATACTAAACCTTTAGGAGAATTCCCATGTGAATAACCCCAGTACAGATAATTGGTTTCATTGCAATTCAGATTATGAACATCATTTTTCAGTTGTTACTTTCAAACTATATACATAGCTAAATCTGTAAGCCATTTTCTTTATTCAGCTACTATCAAAAGGGGAAAAATCTGTCTAAAGCATCTCAGAGCCATACTCTTTATCTGATAGATTGTGTTGTTTAAAAATATTTACCTTCCTCAATAGAACATTAATATATTCTATATAGTACATGCAGATGTAAGCTATAATTTTTATTTAGAAAAGCAAAACATCATAAATTATGAGAATTCTCTCAGAACTATGATTACTTTAATAAATTTCTGAATTGGCATTATCATGTGATTTTATTTCTATTTGTAACATCTCTTCTTTGATTAATTCTTGCTATAGAAGGTATGTCTTCATTTAGAAGCATCCTTGATTAGCAGCCACACCTATACCATGCAGTTTTTAATAGAAGCCACCCTTCCTATGCAAGCCGCAGGGGAAAGTAATTAAATTTAATAGAAGCCGTCTTTGTTTTATAGCCACCCTCAATTTAAAGCCACAGGGGTAAGTAATTAAATTTAATAGAAGCCATAGCTTCTAAACAAAGATATACAGTATCAGTTAGGTATGCAGAGGTATAGAAATAAGACATACTCTACCTTGGGAGTTGTGAAGAGTATGCATTTACGTGAAGCAATGATAAAAATTGTAAAAGTTCAAGAAATACTTTTCTTTAAGTGATTCAAAATGGGTGGAGAAACTGTAGTTGTCACCCTGCAATTTTTAAAGAGTAATAAGAGAGGTGGAGCTGCTAGATGCTAGCTTGGACAATTGCCTGCTGTGCATACTGGTCCTTCTAGTATCATCTGGACCAGTTCAACATATAATGGCTTAGATGGGTTCATAGAAATTCATGGAAATGATTTGGAAATGTTTGTGTTTCTTCATTCTAGATTGGGGCTAATGTTCTTATTGATGTTGTTATATTTTTTACTTGTTTTTTTAAGTTATTGTGACCATAAATCCTCAATTTTCCCTGACTGTAGTCAATGACTTGTAAAACCTGGAACAAGACTAGAAGCAACATTTGAGTGGTTAATTTGAGCTTCATTCTGGGGAATGTTTTGGCAGGCTGTCCTTAAGCATTTTATGTTGGACATGCAAAGAGGCTTAGGAGGAAGTATTCTAGAATTCACATTGGCCATGAAAATTTTTGAGGCTCTTTACTCCAAAGTAGTATGTGCCATGTAATCAGTTTTAATTCCAATTTTTATTTTGAGCTTTAATACTGCTTTTAAAATTCCAAATGCTCAATGCATTTGGAACATGTTTAATCTTTATTTGTCATTAATGGTCCTTTAAAAATGCATAAGCCTCACATAGGGAAAAAGCCCCCAATGGAAACTAAACAGCTGGTAGCATATCCAGTGATATTCTAAGTTCATTGCCTTTAAACGATAGTTCATAGTTACTTAAAAAAATAGAAGAAGATAGACTCTGATATTTGGCAGCCCAGATGGTAAAAGACAATAAGAGCTGTCATAGGCATATGGTGCACAGAGAATATACCCTGTGTGTTAGTAGAGAAATTTTTTTAAGTAGCATGTGAGTACAACATGGATTTGACTAGACAGGATAAAAATGATGCCCTAAGAAAGTCTATATGGGAAAAAATATAAACACAGGAGGATTATAACATGCAAATTTAGTGTATCTAAGTTGGTTATTATTGTTTTTTATTCTGAACACATGTGCAAATTTATGTCTTTTGATTTATCAGTAGAAAATGTATTCTTGTAACTAATGGCTGTTATTTAAACTAATTCCAAGATTACTCCTCCTATATGTATATAATAATAAATTCTTTGCAATGAAATTGATTTGCCTCATGTCAATGAAAAAATGTGTATTCTTTTCAGTTGAAAAAAATTTTAAACATCACCATATTTAATGTAGAATTACAATTGTCTTTTAATTAAAGAAACAAAGTATCATTGTGGTATTTTTTCCCCCAAGTTTGTGATTGTCTCATTTAAGTACATATAAGATTTCTTTTTCAAGGTTCAAAACAGTCAGTGTTAAATGTTCGACCTTATCAGACTTTCTTATCATTATCTCACTTTAACCGAGAAATTGTTTCATATTTGTATTCCACTTTTCCTTTTTATCACCTTTTAAAATCAGACTCAGGAATGAGCCTTCCACTTTTCTATCAATTTCTTTCAATCAAGATTTTCCTCCTGTTTGGATTATTGAAACAGAGAATACTTTCACAGCTTTTTTTTATTTTCTTGTCCTTGAGGCAAACCAATAACCCTTTTCAGGTTTTCTAAGGGGATTCTAATGTTATTAGAAAGGGAAAAAAATTATAAAGTGTCTGTTCCTGCCATTGTTTTCATGAGGGTTCTTTTGTTTTCTAGCTTGACTCCACAGTTCAGGCAAATCATTGATCCTATACAAATCAACTTATTTGGATGATGCAATCACAGTTATTTGAAATTGCTTATATTGAATCACATAACCCACCTACTGAAAAATATAAAAGCAATTACTGTGTTTTTACATTCTCAGAGAGCTAGAAGTGACAGAATTCCTATTTTCTTTCCATAGCCACTGACATACATCTGGAAAGTTCTCAAAGTTTCTGGTACATGTAATGAGAAGAAGTGCTTTTAAGGTCACTCCAAACCCACATTTAATATGACAAATATCTGTTATTTCTGATGAAACATTTTCTGATATATTTGTGCAAAATTTTTCAATTCTTACTAAAATCCATTTATATCATATATTTACTATTTAAAACCATGAATTAAAAATATTTTGGTTTTCATCAATGGCATTAGAAGCCTATTTCAAAAACAAAAGATCCAGGATGTTGAAGAATTTGAGAGTAACATGTTATGTTTTTTCAAGACATATGTATTAACCTTGTTTTTCTCATTATATATATATATATATATATATATATATATACACACACACACATGTATGCATACACACCTATATACATTTAAAACTGATTTCTTCATTTGCTGATTGTGGGAGAAATAGAAGTTGTAGTAACTCCATGCACTAAGAGAATTTGAACTATACAATTTAGTGAGTTTATCTGAAACAATATGACAGAGCTTAACTATAATTACCATAACGGTCTCAGCTTAATGGAAGGGGCAGAAATGTGGTTAGAGTATGGCTAAACATAAAGACTAGCAAACTAGGAATGGAAAAGAGGTAAAGAAAGCTTTGGACTCACTACTCCCTCATTAAAGGTGGTGACGACAAGCCCAGCATCTTTTTTTTTTTTAATTTTAATTTTACTTATTTATTTATTTTTTCAATGACAATGGAGGATTGGGAGAGAAGAGATAAAGCACAAACAAGATTACTGGCTGGGGTGAGACAGCAGATCTTCCTATATTCCTCTGGGCACCTGTCTGGGGACAGCAATTTTTGTACGCTAAGAGTTTTTAATAAATAAGGCATGCACATATGGAGGCCGACCAGAACCAAGATTGTCAGTACAAATGTTTTGAAGTTCTATTCTACAAAATAACTTATATATAGCCTCTTATAAAATGACTCTTTTTTGATGTGTTTTTTGGAAGCCTGCATATTTAGTTCTCAGGTAAACATCATTACACCAATCTCCATTTTTAAAGACTGGTATTTTATTGAGATTAAGAACTATTTTGAAAACTTATGACATCAATCCAATGATAAATATCGTGTTTTAATTTTTATATATGATTATGTCATGCAATATTCTATTTAGTTTGAAAAATAATGATGTTGGAATGAAACAATGAAGCATTCTGGACATCAAGAAAAGATTAAATCATAATTAGTATAGTTGTATTTTGTGAATTTTATTTTCTTATTTATTTTCCTTAAAAATAATTTTTGCCCATTTTGATATGCTCATTCACAATCTTCTCCCCTAGGCTCTCTCATTTACTGAATTTGCAACATTTTTCTTTTCAATACCATGAACAACTAACCTGTTATTTCCTGACTATAAATTAATGTAAGTTTTTTCCCTGTAGTTAAAAACTCAGGTGAAATATGCTCTTAGACTTCTAAATAAAGATTATAGTATTGTTAACTACACGTGCAATGTTATAGAGCAGATCTCTAGGACTTGTCTATCTTGGATAACTGCAGTTCTATACCATTGAACAAATCCTCTTTTCTTCCTCCTGCAAGTCTCTGATGATTCCATTCTACTTTCTACTTCAGTGAGTTTCATTACTTTAATACTTACGGATTCAAGCAGAATCTGTCATTTTGTCTTTACTTCATTAATGATAATATCTTCATCCAAGTTGCAGCACACAGGATGTCTTGTCTTCTTTAAGGCTGACTATTATTCCATTGCATATATATATCTTATTTTCTTTGCCCATTCTGATGATGGATATTTAAGTTATTTCAACCACTTGGCTATTGTGAATAATGCTAGAGTGAGTGAACTGATAAGTCCAAAGATCTCTTCCAGATATCTATTTCAATTCTTTGGACAAATACACAGAAATAGAATTATTGGATCATATGATATTTCTATTTTAGTTACTTGAGTAACCTGCATATTGGTTTCATAGTGGCCATGCCATTTCCCATGTTACCCCAACAATAGTACCTAACAATTTCAATTTCTATGCCTCCTTCCTAGCGCGTATGCTATTTTGGTTTGTTTTTTCTTTTAGTATTAGCTTTTATGGTAGATGTGAGATACTATTATTTAATTGTGGTTTTGATGTTTGTTTCCAGACATCTAGTGATTTTCAGTGTTTTTCCACATTGTGATTTTATGTCTGCTTTACAGAAATATCTGTTCAAGACCTTTGCTGAGTTTTTAATCAGGTAATTATTTCTTTTGCTATGAGCTGTAGGAGATTCTCATTTTCTGAATATTAATCCCTTCATCCACTTTTTTTTTTGGTTTGCAAGTATTTTCTCCCATCATATAGTTCATCTCTTAACTCTGCTAATTGTTTCATATGCTGTCCAAACCTTTTGATTTTAGGTAGTCTCTCCAGAGGTTTCATATTTAATGGCCAAGATAAGTGTAATGGGACTTTTCCTACATTATTTCTTCTTTTTTAATATAGTTTTAGGTTTTATGTTTATGTCTTTAATCCTTTCTGAATTAATTTTTTTCATACAACACAATGGTAAATTTCATGCTTTTACATGCAGATATCCAGTTTTCTCAACTATATTTGCTGAAAAAATTAGGCTTTCTCCAGTCTCTTTTCTTGTTACCCTCATCTAAGATCAGTTGTCAGTATGTGCATTTTATTTCTGGACTTTCTGCTTGTTTTCATTGCTCTATATATCAGGTGTTGGGGGGTTTTTTTGTTTGTTTGTTTGTTTGTTTTGTGTGTTTTTTTGTTTGTTTTGTTTTTTACCAATATCAGACTGTTTTGATCACTAAAGTTTTGTAAGATGTATTAAAATTAGGAAGTACAAAGCCACCAACTTTGTTCTTCATTCATAAGATTGCTTTGAGTATGCAGGATCATCTTGGTTTCATACGAATTTTAGGATTTTTTGTTCTATTTCTACAAAAATATCATTGGAATTTTGTAGTGATTGCATTGAAACTGTAGATCACTCTGTTATATTTTAAATAATTATTGATTTTACCAAAGACTATTGCCAATTTGTTCGTTTTTCTGCCTTATGAGTTCCTTAGCCTCTCTTTTCCTTTTGTTTTCTTCCTTTATAGTTCATTGATTTTTTTTCAAGTGCCATGCTTTCATTTCTTTCTCACTCCTGTTTTCATTGTCTTACGTGTGTGTGTGTGTGTGTGTGTGTGTGTGTTTGTGGTTACCAAGAAGCTTATAAAAAATATCATATCGTAATAAAAAAAACTGCTCTAAGCTGGTATGTTCAATTTCTTACTTCTTCTTACAATTTCTTATTAATATCACAAATTATACACGTTGTGGTATGTTCATTAACATTTGGATACTTACAGTTACTTCAAATACTTCTGTATTTTAATTCCTATACCAAAATTAAAAGTCATTTCATATGCCACCATAGCAGTATTCCAATATTCTGTATTTGTGAATACATTTACCTTTATCAGTATATACTATACAAAAGCCTATACTTTCATAAGCTTTTGAGATACTGTATTGTCTTTTTGTTTCAACTATTTCAATTCTATGCTAACAGTTGCTATAAGACAAATATAGTGGTGATAAACTCCCTAAGCTATTGTCTATCTGGGAAAGTTGGAAAGTTTTTCTCTTGTTTACCTTGGACAGTTTTGCCCAATATAATACTGTTGGCTGGCAGTGTTTTCTTTCAGCACTTTGAATATATCATTTCACTATTCCCTCCTTGCCTGCAAAGTTTCAGCGGAAAAATATGCTGATAGTCCTATGGAAGTTCCCTTGCACATGGCAATTTTTGTTTTGCTGCTTTTGAAATTATTTGGCTTTGATTTTGGCGATTTGATTATAATGTGTCTCCTAGAATACTTCTTTTGTTAATCTTGGGGCTTCTTGATTCGTTGGGCTTCTTGATCCTAAATACTCATTTTCTTCTCTAGTTTTTAGAGATTTTGACCATCATTTTAAAAATAAGATTTTTTCCCCTTTATCTCTCCTAGAATTCTCACTTCATGTATATTTTGCACTTTGTATTCCATAAATTCTTAAAACATTCTTATCTTTCATTATTTTATTTCTTTTTGCTTCTGTGACTAGATAATTTCAAATGCCCTGTCTTCAAGTTCACCAATTCTTTATTTCTACTTGATCGCCTGCTGTTGGATTCTTTGAGCGAATTTTTCTGTTCAGACATTACAATCTAACTCCAAATATTCTGCTTATTCTTTTTAATGTTTATATTAGTGTTATAGCTTTACATGATAGTGGGATTGATTTTGACACAATCACATATGTATGGAATATAATTTGCTCCTTTTCAATCTCCAGTACTTTCTCTTTCCCTTCCTCCTCCCCTGTTCCTCTTCTTCTACTCCATAGGTCTTCCTTCTGTTTATTATTCTAATTGATGCTTTATAGATATACATAAAAGTGAAATTCTCTGGGGATATATTCATGTATATACACAGCATAATTTGGTCAATGTAGTTCCACAATCCCTCCCTTTTTACATCCCCATCCCCACCTCCTCATCTCTCTGTTCAAATTCTCATTTTGTTCATGTCTCATTTTCCTCATTTGTTCATGTCTCATTGTTGGCCATCTTTGATTGTTTTGAATACTATTTTGAGCAATTATCATGCCTTCATTTCATTAGGGTCATTTTCTGGAAATGTATTTTATTACTTTGATTGGGCATTGTTATGGTTTGGATACAAGGTGCCCTCAAAAAATTCATATGTGAGGCAATATAAGGATGTTCAGATGTGAAGTGATAGAATTGTGAGAACCTTATCCTAATGAGTGGATTAATCCACTGGAATGGATTAACTGGGTGGAAACTGGGTTTGGAGGAAGGAGGTCACTCATGGGTGGCAGGACTTTGGAGTTTATATTTTGTCCTGATAACTTATTGTCTCTCTCTGCTTCTTGGTTGTGTTGTCTTGAGCTATTTTCCTCTGCTCAGCTATGCTCTGCTTCACCTAAAACAGAGAGCTGTATAGTCCTCTGACTGTGGACTGAACTTCTGAAGTGGTGAATGAAAATAAATTATTCCTCCTCTAAGTTTTTCTTCTCAGGTCATTTGGTAAAAGTGAGGAAAAGCTGGCTAATACAGACACTTCCTCTTCATTTCCTTATATCACTGTGTTGTTATTCAAAAATTAGATAAATGAATTTATCTCTCTCATTCTTCATGGATTGGCTTTATACAAGCAAAGTCCACCTATCAGTTTCGCTAGAGATTTGGGGAACTTTAAAATCTTTCTGATGGATGAGTTCACTCTGGAGTTTTGTGTGTTGATTCTATATTTAAGGAATATGTCATTTTTTTTTTGTTCAGAAACTGATAATCTCTTGATCTTTATTTCTAGTGCCTCTATGCTACCAAGATACCACTGGTCCTCTGGAGCAGTAGCACTCTAACAAAATCTCAATGTCCTCCAGTGTCAGGAATATTCTCTGTCCTATCAGTGCTTTGAAACAGACAGCAGAGAAACCAATGCCTAGTGCAGACTCTTGGAAACCCAAAATATTCAATCAATATTCTCTTCTTTTCCTTCCTGAGGGAGAAGTTATGTTAGCCTCTGTGTGCTGTGCCATGTATTCTCAGAAGCATCAGCATGATGCTCAGCTCATCTGTTCTCAGCATTCCCAAGCACCTAGAATGTGCAGGTCGTAGGATTATCCTAGAGAAGCCAGACAGAATCAGTCCCTTGTGTAGGCCTCTATCTCTTTCCAAACTTGCAACATTGGGTCTATGTTCTTGTTCTATTTCCAGAAGAAGCTAGGAGGTGGGAGACCCTTTGTGATCACGTGGGATGGTACCAGTGGGAGCAACTATGGAAAAGAGTGACACAATTTTTCCTAATGACTTTGATACCCTTTGTTTTTCTGTTGTCTAAGAGAGTATGAGCCTAATTTCCAGATTTCTTATAAAGGGAATGAATCCATGCATTATAGAGTTGGTATTTCTGTGGAAGGAAAAAAGGACCTTGGGTGTCCTATCTCACTCACCACAGTGCTCTTCTTTTAATTATCTTAATATTAGAAAACAATCGTCTCTTTCTCATAAGTCTCTCAAGTTAAATTAATGAGACCACATACTAATAACAAACAGTATTTTGAAAGAATTGTGCATATTTTAATGTGGTTGCTATTTAACTTTAATAGATTGTAGACTTTGTGTATGTCAAGAAATGAGTCACCTCATTTACAACATATGTATTATAATATATGTGTACATGTATGTATGATTTAAAATATCACAGTATAAGAATAAAAAACTGGCAATAGAAAATTAGACATATAGTTAAGTCATTTATACTGTTAAAATTCTTTCATATAAGTAATATTAATTGGCAATTTGTGAATTTGTTGTTCATGGTAATTAAAATGAAGGTTCAGCATAATGGGCATATGAAATATAATAATACTAACTATGAACCATAAACTTTATATGTTCATAGGGAATTTTGTTTTAAAATTTGAAACTCTATCATATAACTCAAAGTACAGTTTTAGCCATAATTCTGTCTAAACAAAGGAAGATTAAAGGACACTGTTAAATGTAAAAAACATCCTAGGGAAAAAAAAAAATCCTGCTTTTCCAATTATGTGAACCATTAACCATAAAGCCACTGAGACCTTACAGCAATAAAAATTGCGAGGGGAAAGTATGAAAAAATATTGAAAACCTACAAATATTTCTAAGTTGAATATAAATTTAAAATACTGCAGAGAAAACTGACTCAAGCTGATAAATGAAAAATCAAGGGAAAATTCTTGCCTCTATAGTTCCTTCACATTATCTTAAGATTTATGTGGTTGGAGTTACCATTCCTTAGAAAGACAATAGAAAGGGATTATTTCCTTGTGATTTCTTATAAAGGAAAACTCCACAAAGGTGATGTGTTGACACTATAATGTCTAATGACAGAAGTGCAGCTTCATAAATTTGCTTCTATGGCTTTATTTTTACTAAGGATGCATCTAAAGTGTTAGAACAAAATATGCCAAAAATGTATGACGTAGGTCATCAATGAGCTTGTGTGATATCCCTGGAATTCATACATAACTATTTAATAGGCTCTTTAATGATGCAAGTAAAATGTTAACATATATTGGTATAAAATGCAAACCCAAATTATTTTAATCATTAGTAAACAATTTTGGTAATAAGCAATCAGAGTAAAAGTGTATGACAACAAATGCTGGCATGATTAATCTATACCAGGGCAAAAAAAAAAAAAAAAAAAAAAAAAGCTATAGCAACATTACTGTAGTAAGAACTCAGATCAGATGGAAAGTGAGAGCAATGCTGCTTCTAAATATTCAAACTGAGATAATTATTTTTAATCTGAGGCATCAACCCTGTTATAAGTAGACAAATATTATTTGCCCCAATTATCTAGATCAATCAGGTGATGGTAGATAATTTTGATTCACATATTCTAGATGATGCCTTTACTTTTCCATTTCAACATTTTTCTGAATATTTTATGTTATATGTTTAGTATTAGGAGAGAAGATGGAATTAGAGTCACCAATACTTATTGAAGGCCACAATTGATGGAGGATTTACACACTTACATAATGTTTCGTACGATTATTCACCAAATTTTCATAGATTATGATGTAGCTGAATCTAAATTAGCAACTTCTGTTTCTATTTCTACCAACAAGAATTAATATGTTTAAAGATTAAATTCATAGCAGAATTAAGTGTGAATTAGGTTTTGCATAATTTCTGGAAAATATTTCTTAGTGTCATTGGATATAAATAGGTACAGATTTACTTTCTGGTATATTACAACATCCTAAGTATCTAAGAGCATTTAAAAATGAAGACATTAATGAGAAAAAAATATGATTCTGAGCACTGTTTCATTTTATTCTAGGAAATGAGCTAAGAAAAATATAGATATATTTTTAATCATAATTTAGTGGTTAAAATGTCCTCTCTTTCACTAAGCCAGATTTAATTTAGCAATAACAGAAGCTATATATTTGTATAAATATAAGATAAACCTCAATTGAGACAGTTTAGATATTCCACGTAGATATAAATAAATTATTACAATTGTGATAGCAACATGCAGGATGGTACAGTTATGATAATGAAATAATGTAGAAATTAAAAATATAGATATATACATATCTCACATATGAACATATGTCCTTAAGTATTGATAGTAGGCCTCTGATATTTCAATATTCATCTAAGTTGATATATTAGTATTAAAACCTTAAAACTCATAAGCAAAAAAGGCAGAGAATTTTAAGCAACAATGGTATTTTCAAAGTAGAAATTTAACAGTTAAATCTAATCATCCACCACATGTCTATATCTAGGATGCTAAGAAAAACAAACAAACAAAAAATACTCACTAGTCTTATTTTAAATTTATATCCTTGTTTTAAATTGTTGGCTACAGTTCTGCCCAACAAATTCACTACATTTTTAAAAATGTTTGCTTTAATTTTTTGTGTTTTTTAACTTAATTTATACAAGTGTGAATATTTAGAGGTACAATGTGACATTTTGATACATGTATCCAATGTATAATTATCAAATAAGGATGGTTAACAAGTCCATCATTTCAAACACTCATCATTTCTTTTTGGTGAGAACATTCCAAATTCTTTCTTCTAGCTATTTGGAAATTCACAATATATTGTTGTTAATTATAGTCATTCTATACTATAGAACACTAGGTCATATTCCTCCTGTCTAATTTTGACTTTGTACTTGTTAAACAATCTATTCCTATGTCAGCACCCCTATCTTTTGTAGCTTTACATCACCACTATTTTACTTTCTACTTCAATGAGTTCCACTCCTTTAGCTTCCAGGTATGAGTGATAACACGCGTTCTTTGTGCTCCTGGGTCTGACATTTCATTTAACATAATATCTTAATGCTTATCCACATTAATGCAAATTATGGATTTCACCCTTTTTGGAATTTTTTTACATTTGTTCTAATTAGATTTACATGACAGTAGAATGCTTTTTGACACATCCTACATAAATGGAGTATAACTTCTCATTCTTCTGGTTTTACATGATATAGACTGCATCACTGTAGTATACTGATTTTAAGTCATTTGGGTATATACAGAAGAGTGGGATAACTGGGTCAAATAGTGGTCCCATTCCAAGTTCTCTAAGGAATCTCCACACCACTTTCCATAGTAGTTGCACTAATTTGCTGCCCCACCAGCAATGTATGAGTGTACCTTTTCCCCCACATCCTTACCAACATTTATTTTTGCTTATATTCTTAATAATTGCCATTCTGACTGGGGAAAGATGGAATCTCAGTGTGGTTTAAAAATAAACTACTTGGGAATCAATCTCACAAAAGGAGGTACAAGACCTCTACAATGAAAACTACAGAACACTAAAGAAAGAAATTGAAGAAGACCTTAGAAGATGGAAAGTTATCCTATGGTCTTGGATAGGCAAATTAACATTGTCAAAATGTTCTTATTACCAAAAGTTTTATATTCACTTAATGCAATTCCCATTAAAATCCCAATGACATTCTTCATAGAAATAGAAGAAGCAATAATGAAATATATATGGAAAAATAAGACACAGAATAGCTAAAGCATTCTTTAGCAAGAAAAATAAAGCAGGAGGCATCACCATACTAGACCTCATATTATACTAAGAGATATAGTAACAAAAACGGCATGGTATTGGCACCAAAATAGATACATAGACCAATGGTACAGAATAGAAGACTCAGAGACAAACCCACATAAATGCAGTTATCTGATACTAGAAGAAAGCACCAAAAACATGCATTGGAGAAAAGATACACTTTTTAACAAATGGTGCTGGGAAAACTGGATATCCATATGTAGCAAAATGAAATTAAATTCCTATCTCTTACCATGCACAAAAATCAACTCAACATGAATAAAGGACTTAGGTACTAGAACAAAGACCTTGCACATAATAGAAGAAAAAAGTACCAAATCTCCACCATGTTGGCTTAGGATTTCATCTATTTTTACAGTTGAACGATATTTCACTATGTACCACATTTCATTTATCAATTCATCTGATGATGGACACAGGTTGATTCTATATATTGGTTATTGTGAGTAGTGGTATGTAATTGGGAGTGCAGATAGCAAGTCAAAATCACAGTGAGATAGATATCTTCTCACTGAATTTAGAATGACTGTTATCACAAATCCAAAAAAATAATAAGTGCTGATGAGGATGTGAAGAAAGGAGACCTCTTACATATTATTGGTGGTATTGTAAATTAGTATACCATGTATGGAAGCTATGTGAAATTTCCTCAAAAAGATAAATGCAGAAGTACCATATGATCAGCAATTCCACTTCTGGGAATGCATCCAGAGGCAAAGACATTAGCCTATCAGAGAGCTATCAAATCCAGTTCTACTATTCCTTCTTCAAACTTTCAACCTTTCTTTTCCATCCTAGCTTTCAGATCCTAATGTTCCTTACTACTTCAAAGAGGAAACAGAAGGAATCAGAAGAGGAAATGTAAAATTTAAAAATAGTATGTCTTTACCTATGTTTAGACCTGTGTATTCTAAATAAGTTTTCTATGTTCTGATGTATGGGCACTAGAATACATCACTCCTCATGTACTCAAACACTTGTTTACAAAAAATTCTTCCCTTGACTCTTTTTCTCACAATCTCAGTAGCTTCTTTTTGACTTATTCATTGATATTAGAATAAAAATTATATCATAAATGTAAATTTTAAGTTGAAATAATACTACTAATACCTTAAGTACCACCTCAGATACTTGACCTCACCAGCCTTGAGGTTTTGGCTACTCGTTCCAACCTCACCTTCCACTGGGTTTACAAATAGTGCACAGATTCTTGTTAACTTTGCCTTCTCCTTCACATTCATGCTCTGCTTCTATCTCCCCATGCACTACCCTTTTTTATCTAGAGTATGGAACACTCTGGTACTAAGCATCTACAACCCCAAAATGCAAAGTAATCAGTAATTCAGGGGCACTATGACTATTTGGAAATAGGAATTGGGAGATTGGTTCTACCCTGGCATCCAACTAAAAAATACTGAGAGTTACTTCATTTGGCTTCTGGAACAACAGCACCATTAAATCCAGTTATCAATCATGTTTGATATGAAGATAGGATAAATTTAAAACCAACCCTGACATTCCTTTCTTTATTGCTCAGACACCATCTTTCTCATTTGCTTTCTGAGATTGTACTGTCTGAAAAATAGTGGCATATACAAGTTTATCTCTTGTTCGGCTATCTGGGAATAGAATACAACACGGTCAGTTTTAGCAGACCCACATCCTATTGACTTACTCCACTTATTTGTTTCCATTTATGGGAAAATGACATAAAATGTATTTTTTAAAAAATATTTATTTTAGTTATCAACAGATATTTTATCTATCTATCTATCTATTTATTTATTTACATGTGATGCTAAGGATCGAACCCAGGGCCTCACACATGCCAGGCAGGCACTCTACCACTGAGCCACAACCCAAGCCCATAAAATGTATTTTGAATGTTTCCTGTCTACAATTATTCTCACCACATTCCCTTTTTCTCATTCCTTATTTTCCTCTAATCTTTTACCAATATTGCTCTGTCAAGGTCGTAACTAACGTCCATGTTGTTAAGTCCAACAGACAATTCTCATTTGTTTTCTTAACCATTTGTAATGTTTGAAAAAAGTGAGGATATTCCTCTCTTAGAAACATTTGCATCCACTGACTTCCAAGAAGCCACAGTTTTCTATTTTTTTTCTTTTCTTTTCCTTTCAGTCCCTCAGCTTCTTCCTACTCTACGGGAAGATTCTAGAATGTGAGTGCTTTGATTTATTTTCTTCTGTCTGTGCATTATTGATAGTCTCAACTGCCTAAGGTTTTAAATACTCAATTTTAAAGCTGAGAACTTTCAATTTTGTATCTAAAGCACCTTCACTGTTTATGTTTTTAATTTTTTTTTTCCCAACACAGGGGATTGAACTTAGAGGTTAGTTTATCTTCTTACTGAATCTCAGCCTTGTTTTTTATTTTATTTTGAGACAGGGTTTCACTAAGTTGCCAAGGCTGCCTGGAACCAGCAATCCTCCTGCCTCAGGCTCCTGAATCACTGGGACTACAGGCCTGCAACATCAGACCTGGCTAGTTTATGTCCTTGAGCTATAGATACTTGGATATTGGATATTATTATATAAATACCTAATCTTCTTTAAATTAAATTTATCAAAATTGAACTTCTAATTTGACTCTTTAAACCTTTACTCAGAATGAGGATTCTTCTACAACTCAGTGATGAGAAACTTTACATTTCTAGTTACTCAGGCCAAATCTGAAATCAACTTTCATTCCTCATCCTTCATCAATCTATCATCAAATTCTTTGGACTCTATTTGTCAAATATATACTCTTTTTTACTCATTTTGCCACCTCCACAACTACTGCATCAAACTACGTCTCGTTTACCCTCTCTTGGATGACTGCAATAGTTAGTAGTTGTACCAGCTATTAACTCTCTCTGTATTCCTGTTTGTACAATTTCTCTCCTATTGTTTAACCTTAAAAATCTTTGTTCCTCACTTTTTCCCCTTCAATGGTTCCCATGTCATGCAGAGTTAATGCTGAAGTGCTCTTAAATCTCTGTGAGGCCTAATTTGATCTGAGATCTCATTTCCTGTTTCTTCCTATTGCTCACCCTTTTCCAACATCATTGGCAAACTGACTTCCTATTAAGTCTTCCAGACAGTCTTTTGTCTTTTCTGTGTCCTCTGCCTGGAATACTTTTCCTGAGACATCTAAAAGCATCTTTTTCATGTCTGGACTAAATTCATCTTTTCAATGAAGTTGAAATTGACAACCTTATTCAAAATACCAATATCTCCCCATGGCATTCCATAACCTTTGGTCCTGCCTTATTTTGTCTGTGGCGTATTAAGATACAATGTATTTATTTATTGTTTTTTTTTTTGTATTTCCCATTGGGATTTAATTTTCATGTTAGAATGTTTTATTCACTGCTGCATCCCTATTAATATAAGTGAGCTTGCCAAATATATTTCTCAAATTGTTTTGGATGGAATACTTGAATGTTCTCCACCATTCTGATTCCATGAAATGAATGAATTTATTCAACAGTCAGGTAGCAGAAAAAAAATATTAAAACCAAGGCTTTATGAAATCATATGATATATATTGTTCAAATGAAAATCAATACTGGTTTTTACTACGATTATGTGTTTGAACATCTTGAATTTCTGAATATTTTCTACTGTAAAGCTGTACTTTAAGAGGTTAGTTCTTGTAAAAATTCTAAAAAGAACATTTCAAAATTGGTCTTAAATGACAGCAGACTCTGAAGTGAATTTTAACAACATTTTTTATGGGTTTTACATTGCATCTGGAAAGATTGGAGATGTGTGTAAATACAATTATGGACTGTAATTAAAATAAGCTACTTGAGATAAAATTAATGATATTGTCCTTGATGGTGACAACACTTACATGAAATATTGTTTAAAATATAAAACTAGTCATAATGTAGGAATTCAAAAAAGTCTAAAAAAATCTTATGGAGCTCTATGATTAAATAAAGTTTGCTCACATGTTTCATGGAATATAGAAACCTATATTTCTTTATAAACAAATATTAAATCCAAAATTGTAGTAGCTATTAAAAGAGCAGAAAATATTGGACTAGACCCACTAAGTCAAAACAATAAAATGCTACGTTAAGGAAAAGATATATTAGTAAACATGTATCTAAACAAAATTTTGCTTGATAATATTTTCCTTCTTAAAGAAGCACTATAATATGATTTCAAAGGGGCTATTTAATTCTATTTGTTTTATTTTCCAATAGTAATATTTTGGGAAACCTACTGGGCAATGTCTATTGAGCTAACTTTGAAAGCAAAAGTTTGATCTTTATGGTATTTGTCTCCAATTTTTAATATATCGGTTTTTCAGAAAATATAAACTGTGTGCTTATTTTTATGAGGCATGTTAATTCATTCATAAATAAAAATATAGAGTGTACTTTATCTAAATACAACAAAATCAATTTACTTTCATGAAATCAGTTTGGAAGTGTGTACAAAGAATATGAACAGGCTATAGATATCATTTAGATGTTTCTTTAAATAATTGAAATCATGAGTTCTGGGAAGACAGGACTTGTGCTTTGAAGCAATATTAACCAGTAGGCATTAAATAATTTCTGCTTTGAGCAATGTTCCTATATTGAGCAACTTGGGGACAGAGAAGGAATCGTGTCACATTTAAAAACACAAATGCACATACAGAGCCCAGCATGCATTTGATGAGTATATCTGAGTAAATGCAAAACTGAATGCACTGATTATTTCCATATGAACTGATGGTAAGTGGCCAAATACCCTCCATTAATGGTTTTTCTTTAAAAAACCTAGAAATATCTTTAACCCGTTTATACTTCAGACTTTTGTGTAAAATCAGTCAGTTTTCCTCTTGTCTTCTGTTGGTGAATTTGTATATTAGTGCTTGTATTGGAGGAATGATGTCAGGATGGTTTATGTGAAACACTTTTCATTAGTCACTTGTTATAACAAGGAGAAAATGTAAAATTTAGTTTGTGTTTATCAATATTTATTCAAATTTTTCCTGAATTTATTTGACTTAATAAAAATTGAAAAAATATTCAAAGATTTCCCATATGCCTTTCTTTAATATTCCAAATGTTAACATTTTATCAGATTTGCTTTCTTTCTTTATTTCTTTCTCTCCATTCCTACCCTGCCTACAAATTTTGTTTTGCTAAACAAAGAAATTTTTATCTTGTCTATATGCCTATGGAGTCACCCAATGTATTTAATTGTCATGTAGTATTGATCTTCTTTAATCTGGGTGAGTTTCCCAAGTTTTCTATTAATTTGTAATTTTTATCTTTTATGACCTTTCAAAGTATACAGGACATTTGGTTTTTAGAGTGTTCCTCAATTTGGGTTTGTTAATGTATTCTCATTATTAGATTCAGGCCATGCTTTTTTGGCAGAAAAAAAAAAACCCACAAAAATGATATTGAGTCCTTTTGAGTAAAGCAAAAAAGAAACTCATTATCTGTATCAATAGTTATTGAATAGGACCACAGAAAGCACTCTGTAAAATATGTATCTCTTCCTTTATCCAAAAGCATATTTATTTTCATTTAAGAAAACAGATACATATAAAGGCCCGACTATGTGCTAGGTATTATGTAATAAGTTGTTGTAAAATCTGACAGTAGATGGTAAAATAATTGTATAATTGTGAAAAGCTATACAGAAGTTGTGGAACTCTAACAGGACTCTGAGTTATGGAAGAATGAAGTGTATGACTGAAGGACATTCCAGACCAAGAAAACTAGAAGGATTGAATTCATCACCTAACCAAGTTGGTCAACTAATCCTACTCCATTCTGATATCATAAGAATTGGCTATGGTTCATGAGAAATCAATTTTCAACACCCTTGGTGTAACTACAATTATTAAAACAATTCATGGCAAGAATACATTTTCAGAAATTGAGAAAGTCTTTGGGTGTCATAATGGTGCACTAAGTCTAGACAATATACTTTTCATGGCCGTTTTATACAAAATAAACTAGAGTTTCCATACTTTCCTTTGTTTGCATGTGCTTAAATATGAGTGACCATATCTATTTGCTATGTATTATTGTTGCTTTTGTGATTTACTTATTTCTTACAGTTGAAGTTCATCAACAAATAAGCTTATCTGTCCTTTCTTATTTCTGATGCAAGATACTGCTCTTTACTCCAAAGCAGCCCTTATGTAAACCAAAACACATATAAACACCAAGTAACAACTTTAACATTCCATTAACGTATCCAAGGATTTGAGAGCATAGATCTGGAAAAAAGTATATTGTATGTTCAAAATCTGGTAATATTATTAACAGAGAATGTCTCCTTTTTTATAGTATAATTATCTCTCATTAGTCCTGAAGCTTGAAATAAAAGAGCAACACAATCCTGCAATTAGGGTACAATTGTACCTGAAATCTTGAAAGTTCAAAGTCAGAGCTCTGCAACTTATGCCTTATAACTACCAGAATGGGTATGTTCCATGTGCATTTGGTTAATCTATAGCACATTATTCTATTCCTTAATAGATATGTGAGCTGAAACTGATATGCATAGTTCAGTTACTGAGGTTAAGCTTAAAAGAAGAAAAAGAGAAATTACTCTCTGCTAAAGCATGAGCTACAAAATCACAAAGGTGAAAAGGTTTTGAGGTATTTAATTTCCTTTTTTTTCCTTGAAAAGAAATAATAGGAAATAGAACAAATACTAGACCCATTTTATTAATTGCATAGTCCAACTTGATGCATTGCATACAGAGGAATGTGAAATGTCAGATTCAATTAAATGAGTGCTTGTAAAATAAACCATTTCACCACATGAGCATATTTAAATCATAATAGTTAGATAAATGCACAAAACTTTTAAATAAGCGTGTATAGCTACTCTACTCTTTAATTATTGAAATAGAGATGTTGATTTCCTTATGTGATGATGCTATAAGCCTATGTCTCCTTATAAATGTTTGTCTCTGGCTTTTGACTTTTAACAAACTTTTTAAAAGTGATTGTACATGATGACAAGTAGCATGGCTTCTTCATATACTTAACCCTTTAGTTTTACAGATTCCTAAGTGGCAGGATGGGGAGTTGAATCAGTAGTAGCATACATGCAAAAACAGCATACACTTTAATACTTAAGTCAATTTAAAAATAAAACTCTTTAACTTAACTGGAGATATGAAGACCTTTACATCTATCACTTCAAATGCATACATATCCATCATACATATTTTAAAAATAAGTAACACTTTGTTATAAATAATAGTATTAGGAAGTATTTGTGGATTAAACTGCTCTAAACTAGACAATTTTACAAGCTTTCCCCCAAATCCTGCATGGTCATCATTCCTGTTTTACAGGTGAAGAATCTTTCTTGGACAGATTAAAAAATGTATCTAACAGTGTTTGACTAAGAATGTAGCTCAATAGGGGTTTCGGTTTAGATATGCTGAATTCCAAAAGCAGGCTCAATTTTTCTTGCCATCTATCATGAAGGGAGAGAACGGTTATATCACAGTGCATAGGTTTGCTAAGCAATTAGTTTGTGTAGATTATAATGTATTAAAGTGCATTTTCAAATTATGATATCAATTGGTGATGTGTTTGTCAGGATGGACCCCCATTATAAGTTGAGAAACATCTATGTAGCATGTAACCGATGTCACACAGTGGTTAAGTGGTTAAGATCATTATATTTTTTAAAATCTGGATTCAAATTCAACTTTGCCACATTATGTGTTGCCTTGAGCTAGTTTCCTACCTTCAATATGTCTTCAAATTTACAGAAAAGTTAATTATCAGTATGTATCAATAGGACTCATGAAAAATAATTTTTATTTAATGTGATAACACATTTTAATTTACACTTTGTTATTTTAATCTTGTTTCAATATGTCATATCCAGTTGGTAAGGTCCATGTAATTCTCAAGAACAATTCACATACTAGCTTCCTATCTGGTCATTTTATTCTGATAGACTCTACACACTTCAGGTAAAGTATGAAAGAATGAGTGGACTTATTTAATGCAAAGGCTTATAACCCATTTTGAAGCACTGTTTAAAAAAAATGGAGTCTGCTTAGACACCTACTACTGCTGCTGAGGACTGACTGACAATCGCTTATGGTGTACGTGTCCTCTATTACAGCAACAATGCCATGTGGTAGGTTTCTCAGCATAATCTGAAAGGATCCTGTACAGCCAGGTTCCTATCTTCAGACCACGTTCACACACACAGCCATTGCCCCCCAATCACACATCGCTCGACTCAGAGAGTGCTGCAGCCTTCCACGCAAATTGAGATGAAATCAATGTCATCAGATCCTTTTCTTTTATGGCGAGTTCTCATTGAAAGGGACATTGGTATTATCTTGTCTATGTAACAAAATGTGTGGCTCATCCCTGATTATCACAGATGTTTTCCTCATGTGGATCTACACAAGTGAAGGATCAAAATCTCTGCATTCTCCACTTACATTGCTTCTTGGGTTCTCTGCAAGTATGAAGAGAAGTTAACATCATCTGGATGAAATTTTCCACTTTTACTCCTTCGTCTATTTTTTTTCTTCCCTTTCCTACCACTCAAAGCTCATAGCACAAAATTCTCAGGAAAGGTGGATTTTAACAGACAGGAATTAAAGATTTTTATAAGTAGCTTTTGCTTTTAATCTAGTTTTCTCCGAGGCAAAGGAAGCAGAGGTCTGATTTCTTGAATGAGAACCTGGGTTGAAGAACAGGAGAAAATCTTAAGATTGAAACACAAATTTATATTTTAATAGAATACCTTCCATACTGACTTTATTGGACCTCAATCTGCTGAGGAAAAGCTTATCTGGTAAGAAGAAAAATTTTATATATATTATATAGGTTCATGTATTATTAGTTGTTTTTGGAAAATTGTTAGTATAATCTGTGATGTGCTATTGTACAATAGTGTCCATACCTCTAAGTCTTCTATTTAGAGTTACTCATCTAGAAAGTTCTGTGGCTGGATTTTATACTGAGTAATGGTAATGGTCAAGTAGTATGTGCACATGTATTTTTAAGCAGATGTGTCCGCAAACTTATGCTACAATTTTCAACACCACACTTCTTGATCTTGCATACAATGCAGAAGAATCTCTTATGTAAATGGATTTTTTCAGAACTAAAAATGAAAAATTTTGATTTACTTAAATCCTACTTGCCGAGATTATACTGTGAAATTTGACCTCTATAAAGCCATGTTATATTATATGATTTGGATGTTAACAGGAATAGGACATTATGTTTTTTAAAATAACTTACATTTATTAAAATGTACAATAACATGTTCAATATGAAAAAAAAAAAAAACAGCTACCTTGATGGTAACGTTTATGTGAAATTCTTAACACTATGGCCTATGATGTTTGGTAGGTTGTACCTCATTTGTGTTGTGAATAAAAATATTAAGGATGCTTAAAATATATCTAAAGCTGGCATTAGTTTAAACTATTAAGTACATAATATTGATAAATATTCATATTAATATGAAATATGCAGAAATTCTCTTTCACATTAATTAGAAAATTTTCTTTCCAAAAATGTGTATTTTCAATTTTATACTAAAGAGCTCTCTCTTTCTGTTAACAATTTATATGCAAAATTCAATTGCATCTCAAATATCACAAACATTTGCAAATTATTTTCAACAATGAAAGACTTTTTAAAAAAAAATTTAAACTATCGAACATACCAAGAAGGATAATAAATGTTAGTTTGGGGTTGTTTTAGCTGATATTACTCAGAAGCTAATAGGAAAATTGGCTGAAAATACTGAATCACGGTTTATAAATACGGAGATTGTTAAATTATGAAACATTATAAGAAGAAACAATATCAAACCATCTAAAACATACCCAAGATACATCTACATAAAAAGTTCATTGTCAAACAATGTGTAACAAAATTTCTTGCTAAAATAATATTATTAATTGCAAATACAAATACTTAATTCTAAATGTATCATACCTGTAATATTTAAAAATTACATAATAAATGTGCTTTACAAGTACAAAAAGAAAAACCACTAAACATGAGGGAACAGAAAGAATATGGACATTGGAGTGGAAAGACCTAGATAAAATCATAACTATAACATTTTTCAACTTTGATTTCAGGTAATAACTTGAATCTGTTTCCTCATTTGTAAAATGGGAAGAAAATGTCTATTTAAAAGTTATAATGGAAGATAGAGAGTACCCAATGATGCTTAGTACATAACAATCTAATCATTATAAGCCAAGCTGGACACCTGTCTTCATTCCACACATCTGTTATGTTTCAGGAGAGGAAAGATGGCTTTTCAGTGGGCCTGTTTCCACATGCATCTTCAAATTTTTAAAAGTCTATATTCTATATGTTTGTGACTCAATTAAGTGAAAGAAAGTTCAGTTTTGACTGTACGTTGTTTGTGTTTCTCAGAGTAGTTTTCAATAACAAATGAAAGGCTGACAGGCTTCATGATTATTTTAGCATGCATTGCAAGATTTTTTTGTATTATGTACTAAATAAATGTTACTTTCTTTCACTGAAGTAATATGTCTTTAAAAATAAAAAAGAACAATTGATTAGTAGTATAAACCTTTTTTTGGTATGAGTGTGACAAGAGTTATGAAATTTGAGAAAAAACAAAGAAACACTGTAACTAATATTTAGTAACTCAGATTGACCAACCTGGTAAAGAGATATAAAATGAAAGCATTTTGCCCAAAATACTTACCTAAAAGATCATTCAGAACAGAAAAAAAGTGACAACAAAAAAATACGAATGGTGATTCTTTAAAAAAAATCAATTGACAAATAAGTATATATATTTATGAGGTATAATGTGATGTTTTGATATTTATATATGTTGTGGGATAGTTAAATAAAGCTAATTAATATATCTATCACCTCACATTCATATCAACTTTTTTCTTCTCAATTATTTATCTGAGAACATTTAAAATCTGTCTTAGAGTTTTGAAATATACAACATATTACCATCAGCATCAGCTAGTTATGCCATGCTGGGCAATAGATTAATAAAACTTATGCCTCCTATCTGAGATTTTGTACCCTTGGACCAACATTTTTGCTTTCTCCACCCCTACTACCTATCTTCAGTTTCAAGTAACTACCATCCTACTCTGTACTTCTATGAGTTTTTTTTTTTTATTTTTAAGATTCCACATATAAGTGAGATAATGAAGTATTTGTTTTTCTGCACCTGTTTTATCCCATTTAATATTTTCCATATTCATCCATATTGTTTCAAATGATAGAATTTTCTTCTTTTTTTGAGGTGGAATAGTATTCTATTGTGTATAGATACCATATTTTCTTTATTCATTCATCTATTGGTACACCTTTGGTTTTCTTCCATTATCTTTGCTATTGTGCATAATGCTGAAATGGATGTGGGAAAGCAAATCATCTCTTCAATATATAGATTGTGTTTCCTTTGAATTTATACGCAGGATTGATATTCCTGGGTCATATGATATTTCTATTTTTAGTTGTTTTGGTGAACTTCTATACTGTTTTCCATAATGGCTGTACTAATTTATATTCTCACCTACAGTGTACTAGGGTTCCCTTTTCTCACATCCTCATTAACATGCATTATCTTTCATCTGTTTGAAAATAGCTTTTCTGGCAAGTCTGAAGTAATATCTCTTATATTAAATATAAAGTCAAATAAATCAAAAACTTGAAAGAGCAATTATTAAACTTATTAATAAGAGCACTTTTAAAATTTGTATGTTATAACTTAAGTTCAAAGTGCATTTCATATAATAAGATTTTGCAAGAGTTCTATAGAAAGACCTATAATATTGTTTTGAAAGTACATAAAATGCAGAAAAAGGCTGTCTTATACCTTTTATAACAATGTGAAGATGTTGATATTATTAATTATTGTAACAAGTACAATTTTACTCTGAAAATTAACATGAATTGTGTTCAAAGTAAATTAACTTGAGGGAAAAAATAGCATATATTTGTAGAAAAAGCACATTAAACCCAATACTATTGGAACTTACATAATTGTATTTGAAAATTATACTTACATTTTATTGTGCATTAAAGATGATATTTGCACATTGTTTAAATAGATGTCTGTTCATTTTATAAATGTCTTTAAGCATTGGCTTATGTTAAATTTTCAAGTTTTGGGGTGTATATATACTTTTGCTATTGTTACCATGATGTCCGAAAACATAAAGAGGATATAGCATTTTGGAAAAAAATTGCTAAATATATGCACATGCAAATACAAATGAAGAAAATTATGTACTTAAATTATTTACATGTACGATTCATTGCTTGGTTTCTTAGTATTACTAAATAAGCACTCAGTGAGTGCTTACTGTTTGCTAACTATTCTGTGGTTTTGTGGATAAATTTGTTAGTAGGACAGTTGTGGGCCCTGAAGAAATTATGAAAGCAATGACAAAAATAATCCCATGCCCTCCAGGCATATTCAAAGTGTTTTTGAAATGTTTCCACATAGTTATTTTATGTAATGAAAATGAAAATTACTTATCAGGAAAAATAGGTCATCCCCTAAAATGAGTTGAATAAAGCTATTTATGGTTAATATTATGAAGATACCTGTATTCATTCCAACCTCTTTATTTGGAACTCTGTGGGTAGCACCATACTATACATAAATACCATTTTTATATTAAAATATCTGACTATTTTAAGAGCTGAGGCTATCTTAAATATTTTAAATTGGAATAGATAAGCTGACAGATAAGTTAGTTCTGCTATTGATATGTTGATTTAAAAATTCATTAACTAAGTCTCTCAAGAGCATGGCTAAGTACCTGGAATATCTTATTTTTATTTTTAGTAAGTACAATTCTAGCAATGTTTGGTGAGTATAATGGTTCATGTTTACAAATATGGCAAAGATATAATAATTTTAATTCAACTGTTAAAACAAAGCATATTTAACTAGTTGGATATAAATAGTCAGTATTCAACAATAATAGTTTCTGGGTTTCCTGAGAGGGAGTTATACTGCCTAATTGATCAACTCATCATATTAGAGGATACATTTTAAAAAGTATTTTCCTGCAAAAACATATAATGTGGTTGGGATAATTACTGATCACTTCTATCTCTCTCTCTTTTAACACTTTCCAAGGAAAAATGAAAGGAATCTGTGGTATTTTTGTTATAAAATTTTAAAAATGAACACCATTACTCCTTTTGGGCACCAGGATCAGTTTAACTGAATATTAAGCAGAAAATGGAAGGCAAATTCTATTTTTAAAAAGCTAATCTTTGCGGCTACCTAGTTGGGTGATTCACAAAAGGTGCTTTAATAAGCAAACCACTCACACAAATTAGACAGAAATTAGATGTTAATTTTTTTTTTTAGAGAGAGAAAGAGAGAGAGAGAATTTTTTAATATTTATTTATTTATTTTTAGTTTTCGGTGGACACAACATCTTTGTTTGTATGTGGTGCTGAGGATCAAACCCGGGCACGCATGCCAGGCAAGTGCGTTACTGCTTGAGCCACATCCCCAGCCCCAGATGTTAATCTTTTAAAAAATCACAATTATCTTTCTATAACCCCTGATTTCAATTTGTTATTCAGAAACACTTCTTTACATTTTTATTGTTGATTGACATGTTATTAAAAAAATATAATAAACACACTACACAAAGCAGTGCAGGAGCATTCACCAAAGCATGGATCAGTGAACTATGGACTGTCACAGTTGTATCAAATCACAGAAGCCCTCCACTGAAAAACCAAAGTGTGAAAAACAGTGTTACACATTTTGGATTCACAATAATGTGGGTTTTCTATAACTCTTGGGGACAAAAACTACAATTTTATTTTTTAGTGCTGCTTCATGGACTATAAAAAGAAAGTAAATAATCAATCGTTTTTATTAATATGTTTTTTAAAGTTTTGTGCCTTCTCAGACAAATCTGTTTAGGATTCATCTTCAATGTTATGCTAATCAATAAATATTTCAGTATATACGTAGGGAGGGTGAATATTGAAAACAGCTTTAAATGGAATATGCTATAAACAATGAGTCATTTTACTACATTTTATTGTAATTAGAAAAGAAAGGTTGTTATTAGCTCTACTTACTGAGTATACTCTTGACAGTGCAATGGTCATAATACATAAAGTCCCAGGATCCAGGAAATTTGTTAGACTTTAAAAAATGAAAAGAATTGCATAATTTATATTTCTTAAAAATAAAGTCTGATTTAAAATACAGATGTTTCAGTCTTTGATGTGTGAATGATCTGGATAATCATATTAATGAGACTCAGCTGCATTAGTTTAAACTCAGGTAGATTAGAGTTTTATGATCTTGTGAAATAAAAAGAATATTTGTGTTTTTGTTGTATGGCTTTCTATGGATCACCCTAAAAAAACAACAAATAAATTAAAGCACAGACTTTACTATCTCCTGTGTCATTTTTTTTTAATGACAAGAATAGGAGTATTGACAATATTTATAGTAAGTTTTCATCATTAAGGGTTTTCTTATTGAAGAGGAGTTTGATAGCAACACTTAAGTGACTTAGAAAATCTTAAACGAGTAGAATAGTGGACATATTTTCTATGGTTGGCCATTTTCCATGTAATAGGGTGTGTTTTTAAAAACACATTCTTGGCCTTTATCTCAAAACCACAGATAGCTATAATTTGGGTCACTTTTACAGATAATTTATGACTTTTGCACTCAAATTAAGGGCCCATAAAATACTCAAAACAGCACTCTGAGTACATTGCTTTAACAGTCAAAATGGTTCTGGAAACTGAGATAGGTTTTAAAAAAGGACTCCCATGTCAAGTGGAATTTTGAATTGCACTTAAAAAATTGTTACTTTATACACACATTATCTGTTTCAAAGTTACACCCTGTTTTTTCTGATTCCTGGCAGTATATCTAAAAATAAGACAAAAGTAAAGTATTTGTGTCTTTTATGTTACCTTCTCTTTTTAATATGCTAATTTTGGATAATACAAGGTACTATGGAGAACTAATTCGAACCAGTTTGTGACAACTTACTGACCCTAAAGTGAGTGTATATTTCCATTGTTGCAGGGCAACATAGGATTCCTGCTTTTTTGCTTTGTTTTTTGTTGTTTTCTCCATGGCTTTTAAACAGTTAACATCACCTGCTGCTGTTTGTGATGAAACCCCACAGGAAATGAATGCCAAAGGTACAAGATGAAAGAGAAAGTAATTTTCTGGGAGGGGAGTAAGAGTAATTTTGCACTGTGAGGTGAAAGGGTGAGAAACCAAAAGACATGTGAAGAATTACTTATGAAACTGGAAATGAGGGTAAAGTTGGAGGCAAAGGGAGCAAATATAGGAAAGAGAGAAAGAAGGAAAAACCCAGAGTCAGAGAGAAAAATGAGGGGACACTAGATTGAAATACATACCTAGAATTCACTACTGAGACAGGAAATTATTGTCTTAGACACCCATGCACACGCACATACACACATGCACGAAAATCACAGCCTGATAAAATATTGTTTAAAATTCAGTATGTTTGATGTATAAAAATATTAACAAATAGTCTCAGGTCTTTTCCTTTTCACACTCCACTATTATGGATAATTCTATCATTATTTTTTCTTTGTCTGGTCTCTCTTGTGTGGAATCAAGGGGATATGCAGTGAAAAACAGCACTCGATGTGAGAGAAAAGCTAGAGTAATTACTTGAAAGAAAATTACAAGAAGCAGAACACAGAATATATAAATAAAATAAGAAAAGACTTCAAAATTTTCTGTAGGCAGAGTAGAGAAGTGAAAGAGGAGAAATTTGCAGGGACATTTAGCCAGTACTTGATGATCATCAAGAAAAGAGGATGCAATGGAAACTGTTGTTGTAGTTTGTCAATTGAGAAACATCAGGGAATATTTTAATATGTTAAAATAACCTGATGACTGTGAAAACTGTGTTCATTTAAGTGTAACATTCTTTTAAGACTGTGAAAACATGTGGTTTCATCCATTATGAGTGATATGTTAAACTGTACAGCAGAAAAATGTTGAACTAAGTCTCAAAATTATTATTAATATGAATCACACTATTATGTATGATTATAATGGCCCAATAAAAATATGGAAAAAATTTTAGGTTGTTGACAAATTTATTTATTACTATTTGTACTGCCAGTGTGAATTATGTAAGTCATCATCTTTGCCGTGTTCTTCAGGACATCATCCAAAACTTAAAAAAAGAATGGTGAAAAAATCCCTAAGAACTCTAATTAACATTGACGTAGGACAGAGACATTATAACCACAGTCCATGTTAGTCAAAATTAGTAGAAATGAGAAAAAAAACTGTGGAAAGTGAAATAAAGAAATAAGGATGAAGAATGGCAATATGGTCCAGTCACAGTAGTTCTCAGAGGGTGATATAAATATTGGACTTCTGAAAAAAAAGATCACCCCTGGAAGTGTAAAACTTCTGTATGCTGGTTGATAATGGGTGCCACCATGAGGTGAAAATGCTATGAGGTATTCTGAAGCCAGTTTTGTCCATGAATTAGGGTATTCAAATATAAACATGAAATCCTGAAGGTGAGTCACAGTATAGAGAGTAATAAATTTCTGTGATGTCACAAAAAGAAAGTCTTGGAACACTCTAGAAATATGGTACAACTAAGAAAGCACATCAAGCTAGTAAGATATACAGAAAAAAAAACACGTGCCATTTGTACAGTCATGTGTCACTTATTAATGGGAATTCATTCTGAAGAATGTATTGTTAGGCAATTTTGTCATCCTGTGACTATCACAGTGTGTATTTACACAAATCCATATTTGCATAGCTTACCATACACTTAGGCTGGCTATATGGCATATACTATTGAATATATGTGGTATGTCATTGATTGACGCATTATTATGCAGTGCATGACTACATTAGTTTTCTGTTGTTATATAACAAATTTTCTGCAGACTTAGTAGCAAAAACAAAACAAATTTCTTGTCTCTTAGTTTCATAAGAGTGGCATGAGTTAGTTAGATTTCACCAGTTTCAAATCAGATGTGGAATGAACTTACAATCTCACCAGAGGCCAGGACCCTTTTCCAAGGCTATTTAAGTTTTGTGGGAGTTTGTTCCCTTGCAGTAAGTTTTGGGGTTTCCATTATCTTTATGGCTATACACCAGAAATTACTCTCAGCTCCTGAAACTCAACTCAAGTTCTAGGTAGGTGATTCTTACAACATCACAATTCACTTTGCCAAACTCAGCAGAATAGCCCTCTCCAAGAGGAGCCCAGTACACCTATAAAAGATTTAACCTCCTTAGGTCAAATCAGACAAAAATAATCTCTCTTTAACTCAAAATTGTCTATGAACCTTCATCAAATCAGTTGAAGGAAACTTCACTTTTGCCACCATTTACAGTCAAGATAAGGAATTTTACAAGAATATTATTATAGTGTGTGTTTTTATATTATTTATATGAAAACACTATAATAAAAAAGAGAAAGTCAGTCAAATGAAAGTATTAAATTTTTACTGAAAATTATTCTAAAGTAGATAAAATTACGAAAAACATGTTTTTCTGAAAATGCTTTAAAGTCTAAATATAGCAAAAATTTCTATGAACAAATTTTGTAAAGGAAGAAACTATGAGATGTAAGATTCTGAACCTGAGAGAAATAATTGGAGAAAACCACACATTTTTTACACATAAAAAGATAAGAGAAAAAGAGCCTTGGGGAAATAGATACTGTGGAAACCAAGGTGAATCAATGTGGCATATAGAAATGAGAATGAAACAAAATGATAATAAAGGCAAAAATAAGCTGAAAAACTAAGAAGATCAAAAAAGTAAATGGATGAAAAAGACCTAATGTTCATCTTCTGGTATACCACCACTCTTGGGGAAAAAAAAAATTTCCAAATAAAGCAAGGGAATTCATATTTAAAGATGCATTTATTTTACTTCTTTGGAAAAAAGAACTTGAATGTACATGTTGAAAGTGGATATAATGTGTTAAAGCACATCTACGCAGAATATTTTGTAGCATGTTATATGCTAATGAAGTTTTTAGAGTTTGAAGATTAAAAAAAAAAGTTCTCTGTGTAGCCAGATGAAAAGATCAGATCACTTTACTGGCTAGAAAGTATCTGGGTCATCCACTAAGAATTTCAGTATTAGAAGATAATAGAGGATCAGCCACAGGAGACTTGAAAATGGAAAGTGTGACTTAAGATGTCTCTCAAGTACAAAGGTCAAAGTATACTTTTAACATGAGAGAGTGAAAGACATTTTTTATTAGCTCTCCTTGAAAAACAATTATAGAACATATTTGGATCATTAAGAATGGGAAAGATGAACAAACTTCTAACCTAAATCTGGCCATGACTGTCATGTTTATTTAGCAGTAGAAAAGAAAATAATCAAGGGAAATAAAAAGTAAGGGAAAGAAGAAAAAGAAAGGAGGAAATGAGACAGAAAGAAAAGAAAGATAGGAAGGAAAAGTAGTTAATATAACAGAAGAGAACAAAAGCAACTTCTGATAGTTTTTTGTTTCAAAGTCAGTTCTTTGAAAAAATGAATACATGGAAATGTTCAAAAACAGAAAAAAGCAGATGAAAAATTCATGTGTTGGAAATTTGGTGAAAAGGTATAGGAAATCATTTGTTTATCTTTTTCCAACTAGATTTTTATAACCTAAATAGTGTAGATAAATTTATGGGAAAATGTAACTTACAAAACTGTGTTAAACAAAGAAAATTTTATGTAAAATATTTTAAAGGACAGTAGGCAACTTCATCCAAAAAGTTAATGATTGTATATTTTCAAAGAACTATTATTAAACTATTAAATTAAAAAGTTGTATTGACATTAAAACAATTAAAACATAAAACATGTGAAAACTTTTAAATTCTATCTCTAAAGAGATATATTAATAAAACCTTCCATAGAGATTGTAGTGTGAAGATAACATAAGCATAACTGTACCTTTAGAAAATAGACAAAATGAAACAAGTTTACTTAAAAGAACAATTCTTAATCAAACAGTAATAAACTAATCCTTCTTTATTATGATAATAATGTAATTTTTATCCCCAAATCCAATTCTAAAAGCATACCTACTAACAATATAAAAATGTAAGAATGTTTACTATTACAACATTGAAATGTTTTTTAACATAATCCACATTTTATGCAAGATGTGCAACTTTGAAATTTTTTTTTTCATGGCTAAAAATAATTTAAAATCAGAAAGATAGTCAAAAGATAATTCACAAACTGAAAGAAAAATATTATAATTCACATTACAAATAAATATCTTTAGTATATAAAAAGGTTCCTGCAAAGTAACATGTAGAAAAAGGACACAATCCTAGTAAAACTATGAAGAGGAGTACCAATAGACAAGAGAACTCACAAAATCAGTAAATATAATATCCTTTCTACCTATGAAACAGGATCAAATACAAATTAAAATTATAGGGAGGAAGGTAGTTTCATCAAACTGACTGCAAAAAATAAATAAATAAATAATTCAAAGATTTGATGATACTGAACTAAGTTGGGGAATCAGGCATACTCAAAAAGTGTTAGTTAGAATGTCAGGTACAGTGTCAATTGGGGATAACTAGTCAATGTCTACCAAAACTATATATTTCAAAAATTTTGATGCAACTGATGTACTTCTAGATATATAGCTTACACATATAAAATTATGCACATATAATATTGATTTTAGCATCATGTAATGACAAATACAAGAAGCAATCTAAATGCTTACATATAAGGGATTGATGAAATAAATTTTAAATATGCCTTTATGACCATGCATGTTTAAGACACAGTAATTAAGCTGTCTCTGGTGATGTGTGATAAAAACACCAGAAGACACAGTGTTAAGCATAAAAAGCAAAAAAAAAAATTGTACATATTATATTTTTACTGTTTTTGAAAGAAATGCAGGGGTGGTATCTTTAGATTTTTTTTTTGCTATTAGTTTAAAGGGTAATAGCAAAAGCAGTATGTCAAGATGTGGGCAGGATTAAGAAAAAAGTGAAAGTTCTTCTAATGTGATTAAAGACTTTATTTTTTTTCAAGGTGTAATGTTTTTCTCTTAAATTTGTTATTTTTAGATATACATGACAGTAAAGTGTATTCTGACATATATATATATATATATATATATATATATATATATATATATATACACACACACACACATACATACATATACATACATACATACATGGAGTATAACTTCCCATTTTTATGGTTGTATATGGTGTGGAGTTTCACTCACTGGTCATGTATCCAGGTATGAACATAAGAAAGTTATGTCCTATTCATTCTACTGTCTTTCCCATTCCCATCCTCCTCCCTTTCCCTTAATTTCCTTTGTCTAATCCAATGAACTTCTATTCTTCTCTCTCCTAACCTTTTTTTGTATTAGCTACAATGCATTAGAGAGAATATTTGGCCTTTTGTTGTTGTTAATGGATTATTTCACATAACATAATAATCTCCAGTTCCATCCAATTACTGGCAAATGCCATAATTTCATTTTCTTTATGGCAGAGTAATATTCCATTTTGTATTTATACCATACTTTCTTTATCTATTCATACATTGAAGAATACCTAGTGGTTCAATAGCTTGGCTCTTGTGAATTGAACTGTTGTAAACATGGATGTGGCTGTGTCACTGTAGTATTCTTATTTTAATCCTGAGGATTGGGATAACTGGGCCAAATGGTGGTCCCATTCCAAGTTCTCTAAGGAATTTCCATACTGCTTTACAGAGTGGTTTCACCAATATGAGTCCCACCAGCAGTGCATAAGTGAAACTTTTCCCCCACATCCTTGCCAACATTTATTGTTGTTTGCATTCTGGATAATTGTCATTCTGACTGGAGTGAGATGGAATCTCAGTGTGGTTTTTATTCATATTTCTTTAATTGCTAGAGATATTGAACATTTTTTTGACCATTCATATTTCTTCTTGGAAGAATTTGAAATAACTGTCCAATTCCATTGCCCATTTATTGATGGGTTATTTATGTGCCTGTATATGTGTGTGTGTGTGTGTGTGTGTGTGTGTGTGTGTGTGTTTGAAATTTTGAGATTCTTTGTATACCCTGGATATTAAGACTTTATTTTTTAAAGTTGTTTCAGTTTCAAAGAAAAATTGAGAGGAAAGCAAAGCTATATCCCATATACCCCTCCCTATATGGAGGATATGGGATATACCACATGCATAGTCTCCCTATTATCAGCATCTGCCACCAAAATGGTGCAATTTTACAATTGACGGGCCTACATTTCATACCATTATTGCCTAGAATCCACAGCTTAGGATTCCCTCTTAGTGGTGTATATTCTGTAGGTTTGGAAAAATGTGTAATGACATGCATCTGCTATTGGAGTATCATATAGTGTATTTTCACTGCCCTAACATTCTGTGTTCTGCTTATTTGTTCCTCTCTCCCAAACTACTGCTAATAACTAAACTTTTTACTGTCTGTTATGGTTTAGATGTGAGGTGTCCCCCAAAAGCTCACATGTGAGACAATGCAAGAAGTTTCAGAGGAGAAATGATTGGATTGTGAGATTCTGAACCCAATTAGTGAATTGATCCCTGATGGGATTAATTGAGTAGTAATTAGAGGCAGGTGGGTGTGGCGGGAGGAGGTGGTTAATTGGGGGCGTATATTTGGGATCTGGATTTGGAGTCTCTCTCTGCTTCTTCACCACCATGATGTGAGCTGCTTCCCTCTGCAACACACTCCTCCATTGTGTTCTGCCTTACCTCAAGTCCCGTGGAATGAAGCCAGCCTTCTCTGGGTGAAGACCTCTGAAACTGTGAGCCCTCAAATAAAATTTTCCTCCCGTATAGTTGTGCTGGTTAGATCCTTTAGTCACAAGAGCAAGAAAGCTGACTAAAACACTGTCGATAGTTTTGTGTTTTCCAGAATGACAGACTCATACATAATGTTGTCTTTTCAGAATGGTTTCTTTCATTTAGTCATATGCATTCACGTTTTCTGTCTATTCATGGCATTAGAACTCATTTCTGTTTAGTGCTGAATAATCATCCATTTTGGGGCATGCCACAGTTGGCACATTCACACCTACTCAAGGACAGACTTATATATATAGCAGTTTTTGTGAGGACTTAAGTTTTCAAATCTATTGGGTAAATACCAAGTGTGATTGCTGGATCATATTGTAAGAGATATTGGGTTTTAGAAGAAACTGCCAAATTATGTTCCAAAATGGGTGTGCCATTTTCCTTTCCCACTAGCAATGACTGAATATAATTTGTAAAAGTTATTTTAACTTTTGAACTATTTGAATCCTATAAATCCTGTAAAACAAATGTGTTCTTAAAGACATTAAGTTGGCTTCTTTAAAATATATAATCCTTCAGCACATTTAAATGGCTCAGAATTGATATGGAAATATCATTCTCTTTAAATTATGATACAATTAGGGTTTACAACACTTTGATAGACTAAAACAAGTTATAAAACAATATTCTTGTATAAATATGATCATTTTTATAAAGTGTGGATTTTTATGTGTACTATTTGAATTACAGAAAAATGGAAAGAAGAGCAACACTAGCATTCTGTAGATCTCCTTTCTCCCAAGCACATTTTGGAGTGGTCTTTTGAGTTTTCTTAAATATTTTTATTAGTGCCTTATAGTTATACATAACAGTGGGATTCACTTTGACATACAAGCTTGAAAAATAATATGCTCCATTTCAATCGCCACTGCTTCCTTTTTCCCTCCCTGCCTCCCTGGCCCTTTCCCCTTCTTCTACTTGATCGGTCTTCTATTTATTTACAGCCTTTTAAATTGGAGCTTTATAGATATGCATAAAGGTAAAATTCACTGTGGTATATTCATGTACATACATAGCACGATTTGCTCAATTTCCTTTTGTAGTTCCTCCCTTTTCCCATTCCTCCTCCCTCTCTCTTTATCCCCTTTTACTCCACTGACCTCCTCTTCTATTTTCTTGGGATCATCTGACCCCCTTTACTACTTATTTTGGTCTTGGTCTACCTTTCATATTCCACCTTGACTTTGGGCTTGGCTTATTCCATTTAGCATTATGTTTTTTCAGTTTCATCCATTGTCCAACAAATGCCATGATTTCATTCTTTATGGCTGAGTGAAACTCCATTGTAAATATATACTACATTTTCTTAATCAATTCATCACTGATCCATAGCTGGTTTGGTTTGATAACTTGGCTATTGTGAATTGTGTTGCTATAAACATTGATGTGCCTGTATCACTTTTGGATAAATACCAAGAAATGGTTTCATTTCTACTTCTTTGAGGAGTCTCCATACTGCTATCCAAGGTGATTGAATAATTTGCAGTCCCATCAACCATATATGAGTATACCTTTTCCCCCATATCCTCACCAGCATTTATTATTATTTATATTCTTGGGGATTGTTATTCTATCTGGAATGGTATGATATCTCTATGAAATTTTGATTTGTATTTCCCTAATTGCTAGGGATGTTGAATATATATTTTCATATATTTGTTGACCATTTGCATTTTTATTTTTGAGAAGTATCTATTTAAATATTTTGCCCATTTACTAATGTGTGTGTGTGTGCGCACGTGCATGTGTGTGTGTGTGTGTGTGTGTGTGTGTGTGTGTGTGTTATGTTTTATAAGTTCCTCATTTATTTTGGTATATTCATCCCCTCTCAAAGGAGTAGGTGGCAAATATTTTCTCTTATTGTGGTGGCTGTCTCTTCATACTCTTAATTATTTCTTTTTCCAGGCAGAAGTTTTTTAATTAGTTGTAATCCCACTTATTTATTCTTGATTTTATTTCTTGAGCTTTAGGGAAGCTTTAAGAAAGTTGGTGCCTGTACCAACTTGTTGGAATTTTGGGCCTATTTTCTTCTAGCAGTTACAAAGTTTCTGGTCTAATTCCTAGGTCTTTGATCAACTTTGAGATGATGTTTGTGGAAGGTGAATGATAAAGACCTATATTGATTATTCAACAGATGGATATCCAATTTTCCCAGCACAATCTTTAAAAAAAAAAAAAAAGCTATCTTTTTTTTCAACATATATTTTGGGCACCTTTGTCAAGTATCAGACAACTTAAACTATTTGGGTTTTCTCTGTCTTTTATTTTATTCCATTTGTATTCATGTGTATTTTGATGCCAATATTGTGATATTTGTGTTACAATAGCTTGCAGCATAATTTGAGATATGGTATTGTGATGTCTCCAATACCACTCTCCTTGGGTCAGTATTTCATTGGTTATTCTGGATCTTTTATTCTTCCAAATTAATAGAAGGACTGTGTTTTCTAGTTCTGTTAAGAATGTCATTGTTATTTTCATGGGCATTGCTTTGAATTTGTATAACATTTATGGTAATATGACCATTTTGACAATATTAATTCTGCATATCCAAGAATATGGAAGGTCTTTTCATCTTCTAAGTTTCATCAGATATGTTGATTCATAGTTTTCTTTTATTGATATATTGGTCTGGTTTTGATATCAGGGTTATATTTCCTTCATAGAAGTGTTTGGTAGTGATCTTGCCCTTTGTATATCGTGGAATAATTTGAGGAAGTCTGGTGTTATTTTTTAAATATCTTGTAGAAGGCACTTGAGAATCCATCTGTTCCTGGGCTTTTCTTTGTTGAATGGTTTTATTTGATGTTTTAATCTCATTGCTGATATTGGTTTGTTTGGGTTTTTCTGTGTCTTCCTGGTTCAATATGGGCAGGTCATATATATCTAGAAATTTGTCAATATCTCCTGGATTTTCCAATTTATAGAGTATAAATCCTCAAAATAGTTTCTAATGATCCTGTGTATTTTGAAGCGTCAGTGAAAGCTCCTTTTCCTTCTCTAATTATGTCTTCTTTCTCTTTCTTTGAATTAGTTTGGCTAAGGATTTATCAATCTTATGTTTTTGTACTCAAAGATCCTTCATGTTGTTTTATTCTCAATCTTATTAATTTTGGATTTGATATTAATTTTTATTTATTGTCTTGTACTGATTTGGGAATTAGTTTCTTCTTTTTCTAAGACCTTGAGGGGTTTAGCACTAGATTATTTATTTTGGATCTGCCTATTTTTTCATTTTTAATCTGGGCCCTTAATGCTATAAACTTTCCTCTTAGAATTGCCTTCATGCTGTCTCAGAGAATTTAATATGTTGTATCTGTGTTCTCATTTGTTTCTAAGAATTTCTTCTTATTTTTCCTATGATCCATTTCTCACTCAAAAGAGTAGTATTCCATATCCATGTGTTTGTGTTTATGTAGTTTCTATAATTCTCTTGATATTAATTTCTAATTTCATTTCATGATGATTGGATAAGTTGCATGAAACTATTTGAAATTTTGAATTTATTGAAACTTACATTGTGGCCTATAATATTGTCTATTTAGGAATCCGTCCTATGAGCTTTTGAGAAGAAAGTGAATTCAGCTGTTTTAAAAAGTGACCTGATGTTTTTTTCTTGCAATTCTTAGTATTCTTTCCACCCCCACATTACGCATTTTGATTATGATGTTTCTTAAAGAGGTTATTTTTTATTTTGTCTAATTGGGATTCTATATGCATCATATATGTGGTTGTCCATCTCATTTCTAAGGATAGAAAAAAGTTCTATTATTTCATTGAAAAATTTCTTAATGCCATTGGCCTATGATTTCCATGTTCTCTTGTGTCCTAATGTCTCTCAAATTTGATCCGTGCTGCCCCAGAGTTCTTGTATATTAAGATCATGACCTTTTATTTTTTCCCCTTTGTTCTATACTGTACTGAGTACAACTGTACATACAATCTGTCTTAAAGGCCCCATCCCGATATTCTGTCTTTGAGGCCTGAAATTCTGTTTTCTACATAATATAATATGTTGGTTACCCTTTCAACTGATTTTTAAAATTTGATTTATTGTGTTTTTCATTTTAAAGAATACTGATTGATTTCATTTCAGTGTCTCCAATTCTTGAGAGTTTGGATGTTCTAGCTGGAGAGCACAACTACTTCTGTACCATTGATCAAAGGAAGATCCTCCTCTATTGAGGAAAGTTGTCTTCTTCTACCAAGCACATAACTTTGGGAGGGAAGCATTTGGAGTAAGGAGACAAGCACCTAGACAACCAAATGAGTCAAATCAACCCCAGTGATCAATGAGGCGGTAGATGTTTGGAGACGTATCTTCCTTACATCATTGTATCTCTTTTTATTGAAATGGTCTTTCACCTCTTGTATTTGTACTCTTAATTCATTCCTTAGATCTTTTAGTCAATTGACATTCTAATTATCAGTTTTTAATAGTCTTTTTATGGTGGGTTTCTTTGGGGAGCATTGTATGTTTTGGGGAAAGACTTGATTTCCTCTTTGCTCATGTTTTCAAAGGTCTTAGACTTGGGCTTATGGTTTTCTCTTCCTATTTTATGCAGGTGTGTAGTCCTTTGGTGTGTAGTTATCTTCTTCTTCTTCCTCTTCTTTTTTTTTTTTTTTCCTTGAGATTTCTTGTTTTTGCTGTATAACTAGATGTCCAGGAGTGGGACTTGAGATCCCTTTCTTCCTGTTCCTACTTGAAGTCTGTTATTGGTTTGGCTTTTTTTTTCTCTCCCTTATTCTGTGTGATGAAATAATGTTGAAGCTTGAATAGGGCTAGTTGGTGTGTTGAGTGAGAATCACTGTCACTTGGCTGAATTGTGAGTATAGATCAGCAGCAAGATCCCTCTACCATGAACTTGTACTGTCATTTTCCAGCCTCTCTTAAATAAATTGGGGAGCAAGGAAGAGCAATATTGGTAGCAACCCATATACAATCTTAACAGAAGTGTCTGGTGCCTACTAAGACATCTATAACACTAATTACCACCTAAAGAGGAACGGTGGGGTCAGCATTTAACATAAGCAGTAACAATAAACAGTCATGAACTAGATCTAACATTAAACAGCAGGTATCACCTACTTTAGCCACTGTATTAATAGGCACAACAACATGAATGGTGGGGGGTAGGAATTATGTAAACAGCTCTAACAGATAGTGAAATTACAGTTTCTTCAGTGAAGAGAAAATAAGTTAGGAAGGCAAGAGAAAGCTTAAAATATTTAAAAAGTGAACAGAAAGTAAGCAGGAGAGAGGTAGCAGTTGAGGGCTATAAAGGAGAAAGAGTAATGAACAAATAAAAGCAATAAAATCAATAAAGAGAAAGAAGAGAATACAAGAATATTTGGCTATTTGAAGAAAATAAAATATCAGGGGAACAAAAACAAAAGTAAGACAAAATAGCTAAAAAAAAAAAAAAAAAAAAAAACAAACTCACATAAAATTTTCCCACTTCAGGAGACATACTGGGGAAAGGTTTTGGCCAAATTATATTGTTATATTGCATGAATGTGTGAATATGCAACAACAAATCATACTATTATGCATAATTATAATCCACCAATACAAATATGGAAAAATAAGTGTATATTTCCAAAGTCAAAACAAGGTTATATAACAAATAGGAGAAGAAAAAACTAATCAAAATGAAAGAAAAATTATATTACTATATATATATATATACATATATGTATATATATATTCCTCAAACCTATCAGCATAATGAGAACACAAATGCATATATATATATATATATATATATATATATACACACACACACACACACAATGGATAAAATTAAATTAAAAAAATAAAAGGAAAAAATTAATGAGAAATGAAGGGCTTGCTTCTACTGAGATGATCAAAATTGTTAATAAAGATGGCTGTTCTCTGCTAATACTGTTGTACTATTTTTTGCACTTCTTTTTTAGTTATGTACCCTTTGGATCAAGGGCTAAAAATCATTAAAAATCAGTAGTTTGCTCTGGGGAGTACTGAAAATTGTAGTTTTGTCGAGATAGACTAAGTTGATGTACTCCTGTAGAGAGACTGATGTGCTGATTTTTACATGGGAATTTTCAGCAACTGGGTTTTAGTTCTGGCTGTCCACTGGAACTTTGTAAGAAGATGTGTAAGATTAGATACATACTCTCTGTTGCTGGCTGGATGCCAATCTCTGCTGGACATCTTGGTTTTGAGGATCTCCTAGAAATTTGACTCTCAAAGTTGGGGATCTAACCCTCTGTGAATCTTACATATTCTACCACAATGTATGTGGATTTCCTAGGAATGGACCTGGGTTGCAGATGCACCTGACTGATCAGTTTTTGGCTTCTTCCCAGCTGTTTGCATGAGCTAGCAGCAACAAAGGGAACTCTCTTCCAGTGGTAGCCCCAGCCTAGATTGCCCTAGGCACAGTCCTTTCTGCATTTGTTTCAGTCACAGGGGTCCATGCACATTGGACTCCACAAAAAGGTGACTAATGGATCAGGATGGCAATTCATTTTGTGAGCTCCCTATGTCCTACCTCTGTAACATGTCACATGGTCTCCTGCTGATTGTTTATACCTGGAGTCTTTGTGTGTAGTCTGAGAGATTCTGATCATTTTTCATTTTTTCTGATCACTTTTTTTTTTACTTTAACCAGGGATTGAATCCAGGAGTGCTTAACTACCAAGCAACATCCCCAGCCCTTTATTCATTCATTCATTCATTCATTCATTTGAGACAGGGTATCATTAAGTTACTTAGGGCCTGGTTAAGTTGCTGAGTATGACTTTGAACTTGTGATCCTCCTGTTTCATCTTGCCAAGCTCCTGAAATTACAGGTGTGCATCACCACACCCATCCTGATCACTTTTCAATTACAAACTTGCCCATCATCTCTGGGTCAGTTAAGATCAACCTCATTCTCTATTCTTCAGGTGCTTCTAAGCCTTTCCTCTCTGTGTGTGCTACTCCTCCTCTATGCAGGGAGTTAGTGGTGCTCATGCATTATTTCTTTATTTTTCTTTTTTTTGACTCTGTCTTTTTTTTTTATTGGTTGTTCACAACATTACAAAGCTCTTGACATATCATATTTCATACATTAGATTGAAGTGGGTTATGAACTCCCAATTTTACCCCAAATGCAGATTGCAGAATCATGTCAGTTACACATCCACAATTTTACATAATGCCCTATTAGTAATTGTTGTATTCTGCTACCTTTCCTATCCCCTACTATCCCCCCTCCCCTCCCCTCCCATCTTCTCTCTCTACCCCATCTACTGTAATTCATTTCTCTCCTTGTTTATTTTCCCATTCCCCTCACAACCTCTTATATGTAATTTTGTATAGCAATGAGGGTCTCCCTTCATTTCCATGCAATTTCCCTTTTCTCTCCCTTTCCCTCCCATCTCATGTCTCTGTTTAATCTTTTCTTCCTGCTCTTCCTCCCTACTCTGTTCATAGTTGCTCTCATTATATCAAAGAAGACATTTGGTATTTGTTTTTTAGGGATTGGCTAGCTTCACTAAGCATAATCTGCTCTAGTGCCATCCATTTCCCTGCAAATTCCTGATTTTGTCATTTTTTAGTGCTGCGTAATATTCCATGGTATATAAATGCCACATTTTTTATCCATTCATCTATTGAAGGGCATCTGGGTTGGTTCCACAGTCTAGCTATTGTGAATTGTGCTGCTATGAACATCGAGGTGGCAGTATCCCTGCAGCATGTTCTTTTAAGGTCTTCAGGGAATAGTCCGAGAAGGGCAATAGCAGGGTCATATGGTGGTTCCATTCCCAGCTTTCCCAGGAATCTCCATACTGCTTTCCAAATTGGCCGCACCAATTTGCAGTCCCACCAGCAATGTACAAATGTACCCTTTTCTCAACATCCTCGCCAGCACTTGTTGTTGTTTGACTTCATAGTGGCTGCCAATCTTACTGGAGTGAGATGGTATCTTAGGGTGGTTTTGATTTGCATTTCTCTGACTGCTAGAGATGGTGAGCATTTTTTCATGTACTTGTTGATTGATTGTATATCCTCCTCTGAGAAGTGTCTGTTCAGGTCCTTGGCCCATTTGTTGATTGGGTTATTTGTTATCTTATTGTTTAATTTTTTGAGTTTTTTGTATACTCTGGATATTAGGGCTCTATCTGAAGTGTGAGGAGTAAAAATTTGTTCCCAGGATGTAGGCTCTCTATTTACCTCTCTCATTGTTTCTCTTGCTGAGAAAAAACTTTTTAGTTTAAGTAAGTCCCATTTGTTGATTCTTGTTATTAACTCTTGTGCTATGGTTGTCCTATTAAGGAATTTGGAGCCCGACCCCACAATATGTAGATCGGAGCCAACTTTTTCTTCTATCAGACGCAGAGTCTCTGATTTGATATCAAGCTCCTTGATCCATTTTGAGTTAACTTTTGTGCATGGCGAGAGAAAGGGATTCAGTTTCATTTTGTTGCATATGGTGTTTTATGCTTCATTCTGAATTTTTGTGTCTGTATGATTACTTTACTGACCAATGTTGAATTTCAGTGAATTCTCTCAGTTGCCCACCCCACTGAGAAATGATACTTCTGATGACTGAATCACAAACTGAGGACCAATTAGGGAATATACCCACCCTTCCTCCCATCTGACATTTTCTATCTCACTTTTGGTTATTGTAAATTTGGTTGCTCTTTGTTTCCTTCATGAAACTTTTCTCCCATTTTGAAGTTCTCTCTCTTAAGTACATATTCATGTATTCAGTATTCGCTGTGAATTAATATAATCTCAAAATTAATGTTTCCTAATTATCTTCCCTTCCTTCCTTCTTTCCTGCCTCCCTGTCTTCCTGTGGTCAGGGGATAAGGTCCAGGTCCAAACACATGCTAGGCCATGCATTCCACCACTGAGCTATAGCCCCAGACCAATGTTCGATACTTGCAGTAAAAACACTTTAAATCCTCCTTATAGAAAATGAAGACATTAGTTTATTTTTATTTCAATTTATTTCCTTCTCTAATTTTTGTGAATTAAATATGTGGGTAATGACTTTTAATTCTGTTTTTTAACACTTTTACCTATGAACTTTTTAGTTTTAAATTCAATTTCTAATACCATTAAATGAATACTTAAATGTTTTCCATTTAACTGTTTTAAGTAGATAACTAAACACTTTGTAAGTCCAAGTTTCTTACCTTGAGTTCTTTATTTTCATTTATATCTTTTAGTGGATAATTATATAAATTATAACTTTTTGTTTCATCTTAGTTCACCCCCCAGTTTCTTTCAAGATTTTTTTCTTTATCTTTGATTTTCTGAAGTCTAAAAATAGCATTGTAAGTATAGTTGCTCTTTTTCTTTAAAAAAATAATATTTTTTTGCTATATTCCTGTTTGGTGTTTTCTGAACTTCCCGAATCTGTGGTTTGGGGTCTGATTTTAATTTAGGGAAATTCTCTATCATTATTGGTTTAAATATTTCTTGTATTCTATTCTTTCTTTCTTTTCCTTCTGGTGTTCCATTATGTATATGATACATTTTTGTGGTTGTCCCAAAGTTTTGAGCAATTTTCTTCTGTATTTTGGTCTTTTATTTGTTTTTCAGTTTTGGAAGTTTGTACTGATATATCCTAAATCTCAGAGATTCTTTCCTCATCCGCATTATTTGTCCACTAGGAAGTCCATCAAAAGTGTTGCCTTTTATTTCTAAAGTTTCCTTTTTATTTTTTAGAATCGTTATCCCTCTGATTACATTATCTATATGTTCCTATATATTTTCTATTTTTCTTATTAAAGCCCTTGAGACATAATTCACAGTTGTTGGTTTTGGTGTGTGCACATGTGTTTAAAATTCCTGGTCTCCATAGCTGTCTCTGATTGTGATGCCTGATCATTCTGTTCAAATATGAGGCTTTTTTTCCCCTTTTACTTTTGTATGCCTTAAGGAATGTGACAGTAAGGTGTGGAAGAGGGAAGTCTTTTATAGTCTCATGACTAGGTCTCCATCTTTTAGTGAGACTGTGCCCCTACACTGTGAAGTTTACAAATGCTTCTCAAACTCTCCTTGTGTAGGAGAGTATGGCCAGATTTGGATATTTCCCTTCCTATATGTGAAATATCACATAAACATTTTCATCGTGTAGTATATTCTCCTCTCTCCTAAGATTATGTACCATTCTACTCAAAAACACTTCTCAACAATCTCATCAATTAGGTGAACAAAATATATTTATATTTCACAATATGATTAAATATAGGTAACATTATGTTACTCAACCTAATATTTCAGAAGAGCATGTAATTTATTTTTATTATAAGTTTAAGACTTTAGAACTTGAGAATGTGTGACTGTATAAAGTATGAATTTATGCAAAAATTTTAAAATATCAAATTAACATTATTTTTTTAAAAGAATAGACAAAAAAATCACACAAAATTATACTTAATCCATTTTATTCCTCTTAATAGGAAATGTTTCACTTAGAGAAACAGGAATAATATATCTGCTTTGAACAACTTTTTATGTCTTTCTAGATTATATTTTAATTTTAGTATATCCACCTGGTCAGAATATTCATTTCTAAGAAACAAACCTCCGAATATTATTGTATAAAATTTTAATTTTATTATATTCACTTACCAAACTAATAAATATGTATCATGATTGTGCTGTCACGTGTAGAACCAGTAGCCAATTTTTTTCCTACAAATATACTTGGTTACAAAGATTATATGTACACACATTATGTCTTTAATTTTATAAAGAAATGTATGCAGCTTTAAAAGATGTAATAGATATTTCATTCAGATAAGATGCCAAAATCTCTCTCTCTCTCTCTCTCTCTCTCTGTTTAACATACCCATATCTTTTCTATCATTGCTAAAAAGGATAAACCACAAAGGGTTAAAATCTTCACAAATTATTCATTGCATTGTATACATGACAGGTAAATTATACAATATTGTTTCCCATACAATAAAAGAACTTAACTGGAACATAAGATTTAATTTGAATAATACATTTTTAACTAACATCACATATTTGAAATTTGAAACTAACACTTTAGCAAGTATTTGTATCTTGTTTATATACCACACAAGTCCTTATTACAAGGACAGATCTGTGAAATGCAGGAGCTGTTCCTCAAAGGGTCACTCTTTTTTATGGTAACTTCTCAAATAAAGAAAAATATAACTAGAATATGCCTGTCCATTGTAGAAAATTTGCATAATACAGATTATCATAAACAGAAAAATTACCTATGAATATATCAATCAAAGATCAATACATTTAGCCTTTTTTTATTACATGTTTTCCTTCTGAAACTCCTGCTCTTGAGTGCAGCCCCAAGCACCATCTAAAGTCCTGCAGGGCCAGACCTTCTGAACCTACTGGGAGCCTGTGGGCCATCAGAATGGCCCAGCTATTTCCTGACAAACTTAGGTTCTTCAGAATGCACTGGATCGTATGTGTTGACCATTCTAAATTTTGTTGAAGAGGAAACTATTTGCCAGCATCATTCTTTTCCTTCTTGCTGCCGGTATTTTGTCCACATCTTTGAAGATCCTCTTCCATCAATCTGTTTCTCAGTAATCTAATTATTATGTGGCAAGCTGTATTTAAACCCAAAGGTCTGTTTCATGATTATTTTGCACATGAGATCTTTAAAATAATGTAGGGCAGTTTAAACTTTCCTTCTGAAAGACTGGATTAATCTGATAAAATAAACAGACAATATACAGATTAAAAGGAAAAAAAAACATAACAAGTTAATGTGCATAAGCGTGAGAGTCATACAAAATATGAATGAAAACTCAAACAAGGAGCCAGACGGTTCCCCTGGGCTCTAGGTATGATGTTTTATTTTCAGTCTCTTCCTCTGTGATATGAGTTTAATCTTCCTTGGTTAATGAAATTCCAATAGCAAGATTCAACCATGGTGTTTCTTTTTGGTAGCTAGAGTTTTTAGATAGATGTGGTAACTTCAGGGAAAGCCCCTTCCTATACTTCACAAGAAATGAAGATCATGATAAAGAAGGATGTGGGGGAGAGCTCTGAGAGACCTTGAAGCTATTTCTTTAGCTCAGCTTGTCAAAGCACTGTACTTTGTGATATCATTTCTAAGCTCAAACAGAACATTATGTTTGCTTATTTTTCCTTTTCACTATTTAAACACACTTGTTTTGAAACAAAATTCTTACTTTGACTAAGAGATCCCTCATGTTCTTTAAAATGTGTTTTCCAACTTGGATTATTTTCCTTTTGATATAATCATAAGAATTGTTTAACTTAATCACTCTACAGAAGCATTCTGAGAAAAACCACTAAAAATAATGTGAAATAGTGTGTTAGACAAAGAGCAGAGAAAATCTGCAAAGGAAAAAAACCTATCTCTTACAATACGTTGTACAACTATTCTAGAGTTAAAAGATAGATAGGAAAGGTGATTTCATATATCATTGTTTTTAAAATTTCCCATTGAATTCAAACTGAGAAACAACATTCTTTATCCAACATAATTTTCCATTGTAAAATTTCACTTAATACTATAAACATATGTATTTACATATTTATCATACTAAAGTAAGCAGATAGTTCGTAAAATTCATTTGAAGATATGAGAGCTATAGGAGCCAGGCATCTTCCAGTAGCTCATCTGATCCTGCTAATCAAGCTCCCTAACTTAAAAGGGCTAATGCAACATTACCATATGCTCCATGGGAACAGCAGTTTCAAGCATCAAGGTGACATAATGATCACAGACACAAGAGATAGATTTCAATTAAGAGTAGCACAGCAGCACGCTACTAAAGGCACACAGTATCGTGCTAATTACAGTGCAATAAGCCAACAAAAACCATTGAACATTACACTACCAGAGGCAAAATAGAAAGCTGATGAACCAAAGCAATTGTTTTGTTTTTAAAATCAAAGTGCCAATATACTACTGACTAGTGAAATAAGAATGAATATAGTCTCTAAAGGATAGAATCACTATCAACTATGGAAATTTTCAATCAAGTCTTTAACCAATTACTAAGAAGTGGAATTTGAACCCCTAAATATGCCCCCAAAGTTATACTCAGTAAACATAAATATATAATTTTATTACATTAAAATTAATGCTTAACATTATTCAACAAATATCTTTATTGAACTGCTAATGTGAAAAAAGCAATGAATTAAATGAAGTATTGTGCATTCTTATCCTTATAAATGAAATGGTCTCCTTGAAATGAAAACATTCTTATACTTTAACATTTTTCTTTGTGCATAAAATAACATTGTCTCTGTAGGAAATGTGACATTATATTAATGGCTATTAGACTGAAAGCAATAGGCAAGTTGAATAAATATACACAACAGTACAGAACTGGAGAAGTCAATTTAATAAGTCAATTTAATACATAGGAGTACACTTATCTCTGAATTTGGAAAATACTTCCTTTTCAGCATTAGACATAATCCCTGAATAGATATATGCAAATGAAGAAAATTATTTTATATACATAATAATCAAAGCCATTTCAATGTTTTGGTGATGTAACTGTGGCTTGTATTTTGTGATTTCAGGGCACCATGAACATCAAAACACATAAGACAGATCCAAAACATTTCAAAGAGATATAAAGAGTATAATTAAAAATATCATGATAGGTACTCAGAGGAATTTTTTGATAGATCCCAAATAAATAAGGCATTAATGAGAATGTTGCAATAAAGCTGTGGGCTGGGCTATGATTCTCAGTTGTACAATGTGGATTACAACATATAATTATAACATTTACTATCCAAGTTATGAAATCAGCCAGTATTTATGGTCAGTGATCACACAGGCTGTTGTTAATGGCTGGAGAATACATAGCAATCACTACAGTAATGGAACTACAGTTCTCATCTTTTACCTTTGAAACTTTGGATTTACACTAGCATAAAATTTTTAAACAAGGAACTTAGATCCTGTCAACAGTATTTTTAATTGAAAGAAGAGAATTATTGTCTTGTGAAGGGCCAGAATATGATGTCCCAAAGTATGAAAGGTTTTGACTGAACAACTAAGGAGCAGATGCAGAAATGCTCTCTATTCTCACTCTGTTTGCTTGAAACAGATGGAGAGGACATGGATTTATAAAGGCTAAAGGTATCCCTCCAACTTTATTCCAGGAAAAACAAGTTAACCAGTGAAGACAATTTGTGAGGCTTATTGGCCTGGAGGAATCTGTATTATCAAGCATTATTTAGTAGCCTTTATCTGCCCTTTATTTGGCTTCCCACAAGTTGCAAACCCCAGAGATCCATAGTCCTTTTTCTTTGTCTTGTCAGTTCTTTAAAGTGTATTGTGCTTTGTTGAAGATGCTATACAAGCCAGAACTCAAGGCAACCTCTTTGATAACTTCTCATTCCCAGGATATATCCATGTATATGAAATGTACATGTTAATAAACTTCTGTTTGCTCTCCTCTTGCTGTTTCATCTTTTATAACAGTGATCCTTTCCAAATAAGGAGAAAAAATTTGTTATTCTTCTCCTATAATCTCAATAAGAGAACTCCAAGTAATAAAGTTAATGTATGATAATTCTGTCACAGGAGAGTAATTAAACATCCCAATTCTATCAAACCTCAAAAGTTGTAAATTATTTCAGCCAACATTGAAAGATATATATTCACACGTTTCAGGGATATCTTAGATTCACCAACTCTTTTATGGGGTGGAAAGCATTTTAAATTAAAAAAAATACAAAACAACAAAAAGGAGTTTTCTATCCTCAATGTTTTATCTGTGTGTATTATCTTTAATTGGATGAAACTTTTTCACCAGGCACAAGAAAGAAACAATAAAGTAGTGTACATTGCAAAATATGGGTTATATATCTATATGTTTGCTTTAAAAAATAGAGCTTAAAAGGCAGGATTCAAAGGAACCTGCTATTCTGAACATGTACAAAGGAAGTGGTTTCCCTAGCAACAGGAAATAGGAGAAAGCTCTCAGGAGTGATCCTTCCACCCATGTTCCTTTTGAGTTTGGTAATGTTTCCAGGCTCATGTAGGAAAGATAGAGTGAATTTATCATGAAGAAACAATACTCCTAGTTAGGGAGCTTTTGCAGCATTTATGAGTTAGCAAATGCCTGGTTGTTTGCAATTGTTGGCATAATAGTAGTAGTCATCATAGAGAATAGGCTTCTTCTATTTTCTCTTCTATATATTCCCTAGACATACAAGCCCTTAAAAGGATGTTGTGAATTCTTAATAACTGATAAGGCCCATCCTGATAATATAACCACTCATAAAAACAAAGTTGCATCTTTTTGTACACAGCATCTAGTTATTCCATCAGTTTCTGAATTCTGAATTCAAGAGTGTGTTATTCTCTGCCTTGTTTTTGCTTTATTCTTTCTTTTTTCTTTCTTTTTACAAAGAAATGAAAGCACTTATGATATAGAAAATAGATTTTAACATTTTTTGAGTAATATTATATTCATTAATTAATGCCAATGATGGAAAATAAAGTGACCCATATAGAGTTTTGTTTCTCTTTTTTAAACTTACATTCCACCTTTAGATGTTGGTATAATGAAGATGTTCGAATGTTTCAGAAATGAATGAATGGTTTCAGTTTTAACATGTTTTTACTTTGAACCATCAAATATTATTTTGCTGTAAGGAAACATAGAAATGAGAACTTTTTGGTTAACTCTATTTAAATACTTAATTTTTCATGCACAATGCTAGAGGGTGGGAAGATAAAGATGAATAATGAACAGCCCTGGCCCCCAAAAGGCCTGCAATCATTTTCACTGTGTAACTTCAAGAATTTGAAATAACTTAGTAATTAGGTCTATTTTTTCTATAATAGTTCATAATTCTACAAAGGAACAATCTTCTCTCAGCCTTGAATTTCAAAGATATTATGTTTAGCAATAATAAAGGACAGAAGAGTTTTCTTGTAGAAATTGCATGTCTGCAGAACAAAGTTTTGATAGAAGTTTGATGGATTTAGATGTTAGAAAAGAAAATGTAAGTAAGTAATGAAATGAAGTACAATGGGATAAACAAGATACATACAGGATAATCTTAAATGTTTACTGATAGTAATGGTTGAAGAAAAGGCAAGTCTTGATTCAAGGGAATTGTGCAGTATTCCAAAGCATATCTCACCAATAAGTTATTTTTTTCCTCAAAATTAAAGTAGGTTTATTTCTGATTATAATCAGAGTTTCGTGCCATTAACCAATCTGAAGGAGCTCATAAAAATATTTGGAGGATGCTGGTAATCCCTTCATCCACCTTACTCTATAAAAGAAATACATATAATAATTCTTATAGTGAATATTTATTAAACTTGTATTTTGAGCCATTCCTTTTGAAATGGTTTACGTGCATTGAGTTCACCTCATTTAATACAATTAGCAGCAATGGAAAATAGATTGTTAATATCCTTAATTTACAGGTGGTAAAACTATGGCAATATGGAAGCTAATTATACCCAATATCAAGCTGGTTAAGAATAAAATAATATATTTATGAAATTTTATAGATATCTTTATCTCTGTATCTTTCCTTTAAAAAGTAATATAACATGTTATATTATTTTATGCCACAATTTTTTATTATTAGTTGTTCAAAACATTACAAAGCTCTTGACATAACATATTTCATACATTAGATTCAAGTAGATTATGAACTCCCATTTTTACCCCGTATACGGATTGCAGAATCACATCGGTTATACATCCACTTTTTTACATATTGCCATACTGGTGTCTGTTTTATTCTGCTGCCCTTCCTATCCTCTACTATCCCCCCTCCTCTGCCCTCCCCTCCCATCTTCTCTCTCTACCCCATCTACTGTAATTCATTTCTCTCTCTTGTTTTTTTTTCCCTTTCCCCTCACTTCCTCTTATATGTAATTTTGTATAACAATGAGGGTCTCCTTCCATTTTCATGCCACAATTTATCCCTTACCCATGTACTATAAATATAGAGAATTAAAGATATTTTTTAAAGTAGTATAAACAAATAATAAAGTTTAGCTTAAGAAAGGTTGAAAGGAGAGAAACATTATAATGGGAAAACTATAACAATTTATTGATAATATTTTCTCATGCAATTGCTGTACAAGGCTATGCTTACATATATCTTTTGACCTTTCATAGTGGTTTCAACCCTATAACTAAATTTACTCAGGTGTTCATTGAAAAATATTTACAGAACATGTGCCAGGGTTCTTTTTTTAACTTAATAGTTTCTGTATAAATACCAGTGTGTAAGATATTTTTTTCATGGAGCACACATAGTAGATGGTTCCTAAAACCTATTAATAGAGAAGAAAAGCATTGTAGCACTTAATGAATGCAGAGACATTAGAAGCAAAGGAAACAATTTTCAACCTTTGATAAATATTTTGTTAATGAGAATCCAACTTTCTTAGCTTTTTCTCCTTTATTGTCTTTCATGCAAGAATCACGGATGAATTTTTTTAATGGAGCATTCCTAAACTTTTGCCAATTTTTCTTCCATGTGAAGTCTTATAAAGGTTCTAAATCTCTGTGGGTGTTTGATATTTCTGAATAGTTTCAAGAAGATTGCATATTTAGACTTTTTGCACACTTGTGCACATTTGTAAAGTCAGAGTTTTTATTTTATTTGCCAACGTTTATTTTATGAACAATCACAATTTCTTGCGTTTATTAGTATTTTCTTCTATTTAAATGAATTGTTATCATTTATATTGCTATTCATAATACTCTTTGAGGTGATAAAACACTTATTAATATATATGCAAAGTGATGAAGGCATTAGAGATCTTAAAGCTCCAAAGTTTGGGGTTAATGTTGATGAAGCAGAGAAGAAAGCTTGAATTTTCCATATTCATTCATTATTTACCACTTAAAAGTTCTCTTTGGTTGGGTCACTACAAATATACATATCTTCATTTATTTAAGAGGCATACATGTAAACCTGAAAATTAACTTTTAATGGGCTACACTAAACATATTTTAAGAAAACATCAAATCTGTCAGGAATATTTCTTTTCAGAATGAGAAATTTTAAGATATATTACCCACCCCCACAAAGCAGAGATTTGCTTGGTAAATACAGAATCATTTTATGAGAAATAATGAATTTCATGAGAGCAAAACTATCAACTATGCTAGTCTAAGGACCATTACACTATGCATTGCAGGGATACTTCAGATTATTTAGAATTAAATAAAATCATTCTAGGTCCTGTGCTGGAGATGAACTAATATGTTCTTCAACTTCTGTTTTTCCTCCCCTAGGCTCTTTGATGATCATCATTGAGTTTATACCTGTTATTATATCCTTTTTTCTCATTTTAACATACTCCCTTTTCATATTAAAATTTAGAATTTCCCATCTTCATTTACATTTATTAATGACTTCTGGGAGGTACCTTAATCATATCAGTAATGAGTTGTTAGCTTCAATTAAAGAAGGTGGCCCTTCTCTAACCTGGTTGTCCTTTTCATGATCTTTATCTGTTGGATTTTACAGGTTAACACTCACAGCCTGGCTGTCCACTGATTATACAAATCAGTTTTCCAGAGCCTCGTAACTGTGCCATTGACTCCTTCTTTTCCCTTCCTGGGATTATAAATGAAATAACCAATATGATGTGTCTTGTGCAGAGGTGAAACTACAGCATATAGAAATACAATGTAGTACATAAAAAACAATCAATGGCACCTGCAATAAGAAATGAATAGCTTTTTTTGTGGCAATTTTTTGTTTTCTGAGTTTTTTGTTTATTCATTTGTTTGTTTTATAAAGTGTAGGCATTGGCTATTGGTGAGAGAGGGTAAAAGAGTAGTATCCTCTCACTTTCAGTTATATCTTTAAGGCTTGATGGAATATGAGGTTTCAGGATGTTCTTAATGAGCAGAAACTAGTGGTAGCCAAAATAGAAGTAGAAAAAAAAGTGTTCTATGGTATATTTATAAAATAGGCATGTGAATTGGCAGAAGATTTTAGAAAATTCAAATTCTGCTTTTTTGTTCCATTATTAATCATCAATGACCTTGGATATGGTAGACTTTGATAAAAGCCTCTCTACAGAATGCTGATAACTGAAAGTCTGCCTTACAATTTAGACAATGTAAATCTATGAAGTTGTGTGATGGATCTATTGCTGTTGGAGTGAGTGATGGAAATCACTCACACACACTATATCAAAACCTGCTATTAGCTAATAGGGGACTTATGAAAACATAAGTAAATGGATAATTCAAATTAAGTTAAGTATATCCACTTTATGCCTAACATGCTCACTCTGCATTTTTAGCATTCTCAATGTTCTATGTGGGGCTTAGCTCTCTAATAATCTACCATCCATCTTTTAAGAGAGTCTGAGTAAGGTGTTTGCAGTGAACAGTGAATCCTGTCAATCACTGAAGTAATCCAAGTACTGAGGAAATTCCAGCTCTCCATCACACATTATATTGAAAATAATACATCTGCAGGAGAATATAGTCACAGGGGTTAGCAATGTAACTCCTTAATAAATGTAGGGAAAACTTTTAAGTGATGCTTGCAGAAGAAAAGTCATAAAGGAGATAAAAATAATGCAGAATACAAAAATGTAATGAATATGACAATTTGAAGGGACTGTGGAAAAATATGTCATGTAACGTGGATAATGAAAAGTTAAGAATATTTAAAAGAAAAAGCAAAATACTAATATTAAATGATTATCACAGAAAGAAGAACAAAGATGAATGTGAATAAAGAGTATAAAATCTGTAACAAATACCAAAAATTGTAGAAAAATTAGCTATTATTGAACTTTATTTGAATAGTTACAGGGCTAGAAATTTCATTTTCAGTATGAAAGGACAGGATTTTGAAAGAAAATGAAGATCAATTTCTACAGTGTAAATTAGTAAATGGAAAGAAGAGCTTCTGTCCTGATTAAGGAACATAAGAAGAGGTCTAATAAATGCTACCTCTACTTCTTACTCTCAGATTTTATTGTCATTTTACTGTTCAAGGAAAGGAAAGTAATGGTTTGGAGTTTAAGGGTTTGGTTTAGGTGATAACATTTAAGGCTTTAATATATGTAAGAAACTGAAGACTAAATACTATAATTTATAGAAGTTAAAGGGCACAGCTATAATTGAGATTTATTCTTTCGATAAAACAATTATATATCACAATTATATTATACGTGTGTGTAAATATATACGTGTATATGTATACATAAAACTAAGTGCTTTGAGTGACAGTTGCATAAAAGGCACATGATGGAGATCATAGATTAATGAAGTAGCATTTTAAAAAATTAAACATCTCATTCATGAACTAAATTTGTTATAAATACTGTACACAAGCTCTACTGAAATACTTTTTTAACCAACCACCAAATTAAGAACAATGTAATGAGAAAAATGAACAGGCTCATAAAGCCCTTAGGTAAACTTTCATGAAATGTGATAGCTGTATTATAGCACACTTTTAGTCAACTGGATAACATTACTCCATCTGGATCACTGAGCCATCGTTTGGACAACCTACATCTGAAGACACTGAGTGGACTGATAATTAAGAATTGTTCATGCTAGCTCTGCTTTGTTACAAACATGCATTTCTGACACTTTCATGCGGGTCAAATTCAACTCAAGTCAAAAGAAGGCATTAAACACCTGCTAAACAGCTGAGACAGAGAAACAGAAAAAGAAAATGAAGAGAGTAAAGAAAACAAATAGAAAAGAAAAGGTTCCATTCTTTATCATCAAGTTATATAGAAGTAGTAGAAGAGGGAAAGTAAAAGGGGGAGGGGGTTTTAAGAGGTATGCCAAGGGAGAATCATTCTCATTAATGAGCAACCAAATCAGGCCAAATGAAGATATTAAAGTTTAGTGAATCTACAATGACTATACCGTGACTGTACTAAGTTTATGGTGATTGAAGTGCAAGAGGTATACAGAACTCAATCTAAGTAAAAGAGTGCAAGCCATGAATAGTAAAGAAATATTCCCCCAAGACACAAAAAAAAACCAGATAGCTGTTCAGTTATTGTTCAGTGAAAATGTTCACAGATCTCTTCCTTCACTAAAAGGCGCAGAAAATACTAAGTCTCATTTTCTTTATATATGTTATTGCTAAAAACCTGCATTTTTTTCTCACGCATTTCTAGAATGTTTATTTCACCAATTTCTTAAGAGATTGAAGAATTTCTCTTGGTAACATTTACTATACACTTTATTTCTTTCTAAATTTTTATGGTATTTAGTATTTGTCACAATCTCAAAAAAGTAATATTTTTAATTAGGAATATAAAAATGTGATCATGCATGTGCATTTTTTATCAGTTGAGTATATAACTTTGATGTTGGATTGATTTCAAGGTGGGTTCATTAAATATATAACTACTCAGAGTGTTCTGATAGGTTTCCTGGATACCACATTGTCTGGAGAGCTAGAGAGTTGTTCTATGAACAAGAGATGATACTCTGAAATGGCAAGTAGCCTGACAATATTTTTGTCATGCTGATCTTGTTGATATGAGAGAGACAGAGATTTTAAATTAAAATGATAAATACTTTAATGTAATTAGGGTGAAGCAAGACATCAGAGAGACAAATACCACACAATTTAATTTGTATGTGAGTTTTAAAAACAGTCATCATCACAGAACTAGAGAATGGAAAACTGGTTGTCAGAGGTTGGAGAGGGTGAGGGGAAGCTGACCAATGGGTGCAAATTTATAGTTCTTTAAGAGGAATAAGTTCTAGCATTCTACTGCATGGTTTGGTAACTGTCATCGATAATAATGGGTTATATATATGAAAATGGCTAGAAAAGAAGAACATTCCAAGGCATGGTTTCAATGTGTAATCACAAAGAAATGATAAATGGTTGAGGAGATAAATATAAAAATTAAGCTTATTAGATCAGTACAGAATGTACATACTTATCAAAACATTATATTGTATCACTTAATTATGTACAAAAATTATATGTCGGTCAAATTTTTTAAACTTTTTTAAAAAATAAACTAATCATAAGAAAGGAATTTCTCAATAGTCCAAAGAGGTATTGAGATTCATACATTAGCTTCAGAACCCAAATACAATTTTGCTGAGAGCCATAGCCAAGGAAGAATGACGCATGACAATTTCTTTGTCAGCCTACCCAATGTTGATTAGAGGGAGGACTCTCCATTGTGGAAATGGGCTTGCCTTGGACCCAGGTCATTTGCAGTGACATTGCATGAATGTTTGAGAAAGGTGACCCCTGCTCAAGGACCAGGGCGGATCTGGGTTTAGAGCAGTTCCAGGTTTAAGGTGGATCCTGCTGGGAATAGGGCGTATCCTGCTGCCTCAGGAGCCCGCTCCTTGAGTTTCAGAGAGTATTTGGGATGCAGAGCCCAGTGGAGGTAAAAATTTTCCCAGAACGTGCGTGTAGAGTGCCGACAGTTCGAGAATAAAGAGTTGCTGTTTGAATCTACAAGGTGTGTGGTGGCTCGGTTATTTTGTGCCCAGCCAGACTGTGGCACAATTTTGATACCACAAAGTCATACTACATGACTGGTAAGGGGGTTCTCTAACATTTCCTCCTCTGCCCTCTTCATCCTTCAGACATTTCCCCAAACTGAAACCACATTTAATTGGTAAATGTCTGTTACAACATATACTACTTGCTCATGCTTCAATTAAATCCAATTTGAAAGTTTATATGAAGAAAATGTTTCACTTTTCATTAATTATCAATTTCATAACTTCAGTTTCTCACATTTTATATATGTGATCCTTTGAGGGCCAGCCTTTCAAGTAAAGATTATTAATGGCCAACATTTCAGTCGATTCTGATTGGTTTTTATTTACAGATAAAGCTTTCTACCAAAAGAAAAAAGAAAGAGTCTTACTTTCACTAAAGTCAACATTAAAAATTAGGAAAAAAAAAATCAGTGCAAGGTTATATACTCATCATAGTGATACTTCACAAGCAGCTTCCCCAAGAATAGTTGATTCATAATATCTGGTTAATTTTTTTCAAATTTTAATAGCATATCAGTATTTTGGTTTTTCAGTCATAACAGTATACTTTGATTGAAATTGAATTATCATACATATTTTTAGGATTTCAATATATAATAATTGAATACTTCATAATCTATCATGCAACATAAGTTGAAAACATCATTGATTGTTTTAAGTTGAATTAATCAAGTACTAATAATTAGCAAACTCTTGTTGGTATATAGTGATATATGTACCCAATATTTAATTTTACAATATGGTCCTTGGAATTAAATGTCAGTGTTTTAAGTGTATAACTATATAGGACTCTTCATGAACAAACTTGTTATTAGTTTTAAGAAGCCTAGAAAAAAATGTTGTCTTTTCCTCCATCATCTAGTATTGCATACAGTTAGCCAATACAAATATACAAACCTTATTTTTTTTTATTTTTTATTTTTTTGGTGAGTAGCTATGGAAGTTGTACTGGAGATGTTTCATTTTCTACGTGAATTGCTGACATCATCATAAGGCTGATACACAAGAAGCTTCCCTAATTTCAAGCTCCATTAGCACCATCGGAAATATTAAATTTCTTACATTTATGGAACTGAAGAAGTACAGACCTTCAAATAATACAACACAAAAATAAAGAGTATTTTATTCAGTTTTTAAAATACAAGAACTACATATCTAATTTATATTTTTGTTGTTATAGCTATAGTCCTCTGAATTAAGTAAATACTTCCAATAATACTATTCTCTATCTTTTAGTGATCATCATTTGTAAAAATTTTAGCATTTTTAGTAATAATTCTGTAGTTTAGTACATAAATGTTTTTTGAAATTAAAAATTTAGTTAGGAGTTTGATAAATTTTTGAGTATGTAGATGCATCTAAGGCCAAACAATAATATATTCTAAAGGCCAAAAAATAAATATTTTCCAAAGTAGAAAATAGCTTAGAAAAAATGATATTTATTTATTTTTACACTGACAATCAAACCTAGAGCTGAACATACGTTAAGTAAGCACTCGACCACTGAGATATATCACCAACCTCAAAGTTATAATTCTTTTAAAGATATTTTCTAATGAAGTACATTTATTCTTGAACTAATAAATTCCACATTTGTACCAATAACCCTTTAATCCAAACCCCTCACCTGAATAGTAGATTTTAATGTATAATGGGCAGCTTGTCATCACTACATATATATGTAGGTATTTCAAATTCTTATGTCTAAAGAATTCTTGATGATTCTATCCTACTCATGTCAAATAATGTCACAAGTTCCTCAATATAAAAATTCAGACTTAACATCTCTTGCTCAAATTGTTTTCAACTTTACTTCTCAGTATCCAACAACTTTTTGATATCTCCACTACTGAAGTTTAATTCAATATCATTTCTTAATTAGACTGCTGCAATATTTTTTAAGTGCTTCCACTTTTGTGTTACCCAACCTCAAAAGTGGTTGCCAAGACTTTTTTCTATAGATTAGCAAAAGAGATATTTTCAATGACTAAATTAGAATATTTCTTTATTCTCCTTAAAATTCTGCATTGAAATCCCCTGCAATTAGAATAAAACTTGAACTGCTCCCAAAGGCTTAGCTTTTGGAGGCTTCTAATAAAGGTCCAGGTTTCTAGCTGTGATATCATAAAGTGTCCCTTTTAATCACTGGATTTTGATTACCTTCACATTCTTTCTATCTTTTTAACACTCTGAGTAAATCTTGTCCTCGTTTCTTGACATGTATTCCTTTTCTTGCCTGAAATTTCTTTCCCCAGGTGTTTTTGTGATTTGCTCCTTCACAGTTCTTAATTCTGACATCCCACTCTTAGAGAGACTTTCCTTGACCATATAAATAAAGGAACCCCAGCTGAACTTGGTCTTCACATTGTTTTGGTTTCTTCATAATCATCAGCAGTTTAAATTATATTTTGCCATAGTCATTTTCCACCTGTCATAAATTCTACACTTACAATACTAACTCCAGAAGAATATGAGTTTTACAAGTGCAAGAAATGGAATTTGCCTATCTTATTCCCTTCTATACATATAGTAGCTAGTTCAAAGCTGATCACCTATTAAGTTCTAAAAATCATTGTAATTAATTAATTATCACTCAAGTACTTCCTTCCTGCATGAGGTCAAATGGAATTATACATATGGGGTAATTAATTATGTGATCCAAAACTCAGACCTGACTACTAGCTCTTCAAGATAGATAAAAGGAAAAGAATGTTCAGATCAGTGAGGAAGCCTATTTTGTTTGACTGTTGTTGATATTGCCTCACAATTTTGCTACTAAGAAGGTGTATTATGGCTGTCCTGGCATGTTCTTTTCTCATTGCTCAATGATTTTCAATGATGGATGAATATGCTGTGACTGAGCCATGGAGTCTTAGAAGCTATCTGCTATACCCTACATGGAGACCACTTCCACTAGGAAAGCACAGTGGTTGCATTGACCCTATATCAATTGCTCAGACACCATAATGGGGATGTTCAGGGGTGGGAGCAACTCTTCCCACCAATGAGTGTTGTTATTCGGTTTGTTCAAAGTTGTTTCAACTTTAATTCCCAAAATCCAACTATTTTTGGACCTCTCCATTACTGATTTGTTCAGTCCATATTCCATAGGTCTAAATTTTCAACATGGAGATTCAGAGCTCTTTTATTAGAAGCTTGTCTAAAGGCAACAGAATATGTAATTAAAAGTAGATTACACAAAGAAATATATCACTTCACCTTACAAACCACTGAAGCTATTTAAAATTATATGGACCAGAATTAAATCACATATCCACGCCCTAAATATAATTGTAAGAAAATGAGTTTGGGGCCTCTTCATTCTTTACAGTGAGAGATAGGTCGTAGAATTGGGAAAGAAGATAAAATTCTATCTGCCCCAGAAAGTTGTCTTTGCTATACAAATGAAGCTATTTTCCCAAAGCCATGGCTAGGTATCAAAATGAGTCAGCAAAAGGGATTGTCTAGAAACCCTAAACCAACTCCTTCTATGACAGTCCAGATTTCTGAGCAGGTGTCCCAAAGTTTCTGGAACCATTCCATTTCTATCCTCTGAAATATTGATTTATTTATTAGAAGAAAGTCCCAAATCAATCTAGTTGAACTAAAGATTAGACAAACACACAGGGGAAATACTGAAGATATACTCTCTATTACCAACATGGGAAAGTCAGATAGTGATTCCAAATTGAAGAGTACTGAAGGGAAACATGAGGTTCTGTCATTTTATCCAGAATGAGCAGAATATGGCACAGAATAATAGTACAGATTAATTTTTCTATGAAAAAGAAAGGTTTTTTCCCACATAAAATTCAAGAGTGCTAAGATTGGGAGCTTAATGCTATCATGGATATATGAATAGTTCTTTTTTATTTAAATACAAAGTTTTTAAAACTCTGGAAAAGAATAGTGGGATATGTTGATTGGGTTGTTTGTTTTCTTATTGTCTAATTTTTTGAGTTCTTTGTATACTCTGGATATTAGGGCTCTATCTGAAGTGTGAGGAGTAAAAATTTGTTCCCAGGATGTAGGCTCCCTATTTACCTCTCTTATTGTTTCTCTTGCTGAGAAAAAAAACTTTTCAGTTTAAGAAAGTCCCATTTGTTGATTCTTGTTATTAACTCTTGTGCTATGGGTGTCCTATTAAGGAATTTTGAGCCCGACCCCACAATCTGTAGATCGGAGCCAGCTTTTTCTTCTATCAGACGGAGAGTCTCTGATTTGATATCTAGCTCCTTTATCCACTTTGAGTTGACTTTTGTGCGTGGCGAGAGGAGGGGATTTAGTTTCATTTTGTTGCATAAGGACATGAACAAACACTTCACAGAGGAGGACATACAAACAATCAACAAGTACATGAAAAAATGCTCAACATCTCTAGCAGTCAAGGAAATGCAAATCAAAACCACCCTAAGATACCATCTCACTCCAGTAAGATTGGCAGCCATTATGAAGTCAAACAACAACAAGTGCTGGCGAGGATGTGGGGAAAAGGGTACTCTTGTACACTGCTGGTGGGACTGCAAACGGGTGCAGCCAATTTGGAAAGCAGTATGGAGATTCCTGGGAAAGCTGGGAATGGAACCACCATTTGACCCAGCTATTGCCCTACTCGGACTATTTCCTGAAGACCTTAAAAGAGCACACTACAGGGATACTGCCACATCGATGTTCATAGCAGCACAATTCACAATTGCTAGACTGTGGAATCAACCCAGATGCCCTTCAATAGATGAATGGATAAAAAAATGTGGCATTTATATACCATGGAGTATTTCGCAGCACTAAAAAATGACAAAATCACGGAATTTGCAGGGAAATGGATGGCACTAGAGCAGATTATGCTTAGTGAAGCTAGCCAATCCCTAAAAAACAAATACCAAATGTCTTCTTTGATATAATGAGAGCAACTAAGAGCAGAACAGTGAGGCTGAGCAGGAAGAAAAGATTAGCATTAAACAGAGACATGAGGCGGGAGGGAAAGGGAGAAAAAAAAAGGGGAAATCACATGGAAATGGAGGGAGACCCTCATTGTTATACAAAATTATATATAAGAGTTTACGAGGGGAATGGGATAACAAACATGGAGGGAAATGAATTTCAATAGATGGGGTAGAGAGAGAAGATGGGAGGGAAGGGGAGGGGGGATATTAGAGGATAGTAAAGGTAGCAGAATACAGCAGTCACTAATATGGCAGTATGTAAAAATGTGATGTGTAGCCGATGTGATTCTGCAATCTGTATTTGGGGTAAAAATGGGAGTTCATAACCCAATTGATTCTAATCTATGAAATATGATTTGTCATGAGCTTTGTAATGTTGTGAACATCCAATAAAAAAAAAAAAAGAATAGTGGGATAGGTAAGAAGGTGACCAAGGAGTCCTTTGTTGTTGTTTTTGGTGATTTTTGTTTGTTTTGAAAATTAATGTGTTCAGTATTGATCCTGAAAGTAATACAAAATAGGGCTAGAAAGTTAAACATAAAAGCTACATGATCATATCTCTATAAACTTAATTCTTCATTAACTCTTGTCTGTAATACAAAGATTTCTATAACTTATCTCTCTTCTGATGTTTTCCCAAATCCATCTAAGTCAAATTGACCCATGAAATATTCCAGAATCCCTTGCCCTCCCCACATTGAACTTTCCTACTCTTTATAGAAGTCCTCTGACTCCCATCCATCCCTCTGCAACATCTTTGATTTCCTTTAATATGAAACCCCACATGTCAAAAAAATTCATATCACTTCTTTGAGAGGATAAGATAAATGCAAAAGATTTTAAAGATATATAATTAACAAGAATTTCCAGGTTATTGGATGCTATATATAACTGATATGGAGAAGTCAAGAATCATTTTACTTTACATATTGGAAAATACTGGTGTCATTAGACATTACTGGTGACACTAAAATAATATTCAGTAAAAGCATAGTAACCAGGAGTAAATTATGAAGGATTTCATAAAAACTTGAGACAATGATTACAGGTTGCTCTGCCATAGAACTCTCTGAGAACAGAAGAGAAATATGAGGGTGGATTTGAAAACTCAAAAGAAGATATTTGATTCTCAAGTATATGGGAAGCTATGACATTTAAAGCACAAAAAGTGGAAGAATATTTTTGAGGACTTAATCTCTGAATACTAAAAAAAGATTCCTTTTGCTAAAGATGCTTAATATGTGAGCAGGAAAAAGAGAGGAAACTTGAATTGGAAAAAAATGTATGAATAGAGTGGAATTTGGCCTAAAATGGATGCTCATAGCAGAGGGCTTAAAGATCAAGGAAATTGTTTAGAACTGTCCACATAAGAGACTTTTTAAAAGATTGCTAAACAGAAGAGAGAGCTATCTGAAGCAAGCTGGCATGTACTTATAGGCAAATCAGCAGAGTTATTTGCCTGGTTTTCCAGTTTAGCAATGCTTAGTATACAGGGAGAGAAAAATGAGATGTTAATGTCATAAGGAGTTTGGCAATGCAGGAATTGTAGAACAGATGGCAAGATGTCCATGGAATCATTATTGAAAGGGTTGACACTGGAATCCAGGAAAGGTGTAAGAGGTTAGAGTGAGTTAATAATAAAGAGAGGAGAAATTAGAGGGAAAAAGGGAAATTGGTATATTAAGCATAAAAAGATTGAAAAAAAGTAAAAAGTAGCTTTTGTGTAGAGATCGAATATTGAGATTTCAAAATCTTATATGGAAGGCTCTTATATGGAATAAAAAAAATTGTGAGCATGTCAAAGAAGACAACTGTAAAGGAAATTTATAAGAACAAGAATGCCAAGGAACTGGGAGGATGGCATATACCTCTCTAAATTTTAGTTGTCTATCCTCTTCTTAAACAAACAAACAAAAAAACCCCGAATACCCATAGAAGAAAAACAAAAACAAAACTTTTTCTTATATTCTAAATCCATGTGATTTAGATTGAGACATCAGACTACAATGCAACTTCGAGGTATTTTTTAAACTCACCTTGGTCAATCAAAGTAGTATATGAATAAAGCCAAATAGCTCAGGAGTGGCTGAATATTTGATACAACCCAGTTGAATTCTAGTACTTCTGCAAAATATTTGTGGTCAATGAAATTTAAAATATAAGCTTAACGGGGCTCTTAGTTATAATGATACCTCAAGGGAATCATCTGCCTTAGAATGGAGCCAGATTTAGGAAAAAGTATAGAAGAGATGAAGAAAGTAAACATAAGACCCAGTGATATAAGAGCCCCTTGATGAAACACTCCAGATACATTCTACTTTAATTCCTTTATTCTGTTGATATCTATTTAAATTGGACTTCTGTCATTTGCAACCACAAAAGTTTCTAATTATAAATAACTACCACCAGGTTTTTCATTTCTTGAGAAACAAAGATAGAAAGAAAAAAATATAACAGAAGCTCAGCAGTAAACTATCCCTCATGAAGGTTTTCATGTTGTTTATTGTTCTTCTTAAATCTCTGTTCATTTGACTTAAATCTTAGCTGCTCTAATCAGGACATTAAATTAATTAGGTCAAATCACAATTGATGCAATGTTTTTTTCAGTTGATGTGACTAAATTTAAAACAAAAGCAGAAACAGAAGTCATTTTGGTTCTTGGGAAGGAAAAATGGAAGCAGTGATAAATTTAAAGATGATTTCCAATCTTAGAGTTTTCATTGTCCTTTGTGAAAACACGTGTTATTTAGAAGATGGCTTTCCAAAGTAGAGGGTCACTGCTGAGAAAGGTTTTAAGTTCTATCACCTAAGGAAATAATATAATAAGAACAACTGGAAATAAATTAATATTTAGTGTAGAAATGGATGTTTTATTTCGGTGACTTGGATAGAAAAGCTACAATTATGGAGCTTTCAAAGATGATAGCATAATGATACAGTTCTTTATCTGATTTACAGAGAATGCTGCCATTTGAAACAAAGGAAAAGAATAACTAGAACAGAACAAGCTCAAATTAAATGACCACTATACTCAGATTTTTTTCCCATCTTAAATAAGAAGATAACATTTGGTTGAAGGAATAAAGCAAAAAAAAGGTGGACTCTATAACTTACATGACTGCAAATGGAATACCTTTCACCTCTAATTCACTCACTGAAATGGAAGCAGTCTCCATAGAGACCGAAATTCTTCCAGGAGAGATGGCAGCTCAGCCGAGAGACTGCACATTGGGGGGTGGGGGCACCCTATCCTTTCTAAGAGGTAAGTATGACATTAGGACCATAGTTAACTGCTTTCCTAGGTGACCTTGCCTGTTATCAATCCTCCATATTTTAAAATATAGTGCTTTTGTGAATAAAAAATTTTAATTTTTTTATGGCAATACTTTGATGCAGGGGAATTTTTTAAAAATTAATATAAGTCTTAAAATTCTGTTCAAACTATCAAGCTTCATGTTATCAACATCAATATGTAATTGAGTTTTCTCCTATATAGTTATGTGCTAAAATTCTGTGAATATATTGATTATAAGTAGATGTTATGATTGACAGATTTGTACATTGTTTCTCAGGTGTAGGTTAAACTTTAATAATAAAACAAAATATTTTAATATTAAAATAGAAAAGGAAGTCTTCAGTTAACCACTGTCTTCTTAAACTGTCCTTTTTCTTGTTTTCACTACCATACATTCTAATTTTTCTCCTACCTCACTAACTGCTCTTGGCTTTTAACATTTATACTGACATCACTAGCTCTAAGTGCAAAGTCTAGTGTCTAATGGTTGGGGTTCCTCAGAATTATGTCCAGGCCATTATCATATCTTCAATGAAGGACCTGCTAAACCCACCCAACTTTCCCTCAGACTCTCTTCCATGGACCCCTTCAGTCTTCTACTCAGAGATGGGATCTTTTGGTTTAAACATAAATGGAATGCTGTTCCTTTTCTGATTAAATCCCTTTTGGCTTTCTGTTGCAAAAAGAATGAAATTCTTTGCAAGGCTCTGCATTAAGTGCTTCTAATTCTGCTTCTCTTGTTTACATTCACTATATTCAGTCATTTTTTTCCTCAATTCTTTAAAAACTCACCTCTGTTGACTCTAATTATAATATTTCTCCTACACCTCCAGATGGCTGTCTCTGTCGTCTCTCTCTCCCTCCTTTTGGTCTCATTTAAAACGCGATTTCTTCAAAGACTTTCCTGATAATTTAAAATAAGTGTACATATACTAATCTTAAGTACTCTTATGCCCCTTTCAAAAGCATACTACATTTGTGTGATTGTATGGTTTTAAGTATGAAATCTAAGAGGTGGGTGTAGGTGGCACAATGAGACGTTATTTTAAAATGCACACATTCTTCAAAAAGCATGTTTCTAATGTTTCTTTTGTTGTTCAGTTATCTTGATAGAGGCATTCGTGCCACTGAACCATCTGTTCTCCAGACATCATGTGATCTACCCAGTGATAACAACTAGATTGGAGAAAGCTCGTTTTGGACATGTTTAACAACAACTAATTTTTATGGTTTAAATTAGAAAAGAGATAAAAGTGCACTTAAGATTATGTTTTTGTTTGTTCTCAAATCTGAAGCTCAGTCTCTATTGTGATTTGAGGGGTTAATTTTGAAACAAGATTAGCTCCTCTATTTTTTTTTTTTTGTTGTTGTTGTTGTTGTTAAAAAAAAATTGCATTGTCAGAGAAATCTGGCATGTATTAATGGGCACTCTCCTCTAAAAATCCTCTTTGGCACATTTTAAAGTTGCTCCAAAACATTTCTTTGATTTCCTACTGGCTTAAAAAAAATCTACGCTGGTAATTATTAAAAAAAGGACTAAAATGTTAGAGGCTTTGGGGAAAATGTAAAGGAAAGCACCTAGCCGTTTCTACAAAAGTTACTATTTATGTTCTCAAAATACTATCATAAGCTATATACTAACATAAAAAGAGTTCACAAGGCATTATTTTGAAAGAAGTCAAGCACAATGAAAATAATTTTCTTAAAAAAATCTGGAACACTTGTGCAAAGTCATTCCTCTACAAATCAATATCAGGCCTCTTCTACAAACAATGTGCTGTGTTCAGTTTAACCTCAACCAAGGCTCCAGTTAATTTCCCAAGACAGCCAACTTCCCTATATATTAGAACCTTTTCTATATCAGAACAAAGCTCAGGTGTCAAAAACATTGAACCATGTTCAGTGGGAGTTTACCACTTAAGATGGTGTTCAATATATTATCCCTTTGCTACATGCCCAGAAAAGTTCCAACTCTAGAACCTACGAGATGTGCATCTACTCTCATCCTGGGAAACATTCTCACCCTTCTGCCGCCACCCACACTGTCATCTCCTCTTGTTTAGATTTGATTCCACTTCCTGCTCATCCTCTCAACTTTTCTTTAGGTCCATGCTGGTCAAGAAAGCACCATTGATTTATTCTCCATCATGAGACCATGGGTCACTGTTCCAGTGCATGGTTACCTTCTTCTGCCTCTTAGGAAAGCTCATTAAATTTCCTGCATTTTGTCTCACAGTATAGTCTCTGATTTTCTCCAAGAACACACTTCAACAGTGTTAGTAGATATGGCTTTGAATCTCCTGAATTCATTTTTCTTTCTGGAACATGATAGTAAATAGCCATTTTGTCCTCAGATACACTTCATATTGCATAGAAAGTTACTCTCTGATGCTTTCATTTTTATATATGACTAACTGATAAACAATTGAAAGCCAAGTTTTCAGTGACTTACAGCAAGAATAGCAAAACAGCTTGGTTCAGGACCCAGAGAGGCATCTACTCATGTACAGTCTACTTGTGCTGTCATCAGAGTTTAACTAAGCTAAACTTAGTCATAGTAATTAAAGTATTGAAAACAGCTTTCTAGCAGTTTTAATGATTCCATTCTTGTTTGAAGCCACATAATTGTTCATACTTGAAGCAGTGATTTTCCTAGCAAATAATTAAAATTATGACACTGTTTCACTTACTTAATGGGTCTCTCTTCTTCACTGCCCTTATAATATAATTTAAATCTTTACGATAGAGTACAAAGTTCAAGTTCACATTTGTCCAAATAAGAATTTTCTTATAAGCTCTCAAATTCATGCTCCTTTCACTTGCAGCACCTCTTTTGTTATAACTTCCACCCATAAGCACAAACATATACTGACTATCCCAGTCTCATCTGCCTGGATCACATTTATTCTCTTATTGTATTTCAATTAGGAGTACAAAATCACTGAGGGGTAATGGAGGATGAGCCATTGGTCTGTGACTATGACTAGCTCTAGGATACATAGGCATTGTTTAGATTCATGTGTCAAATCCCAAGCCTCAGGTATGCTACACCATTAAGTCACATCCCCAAACTTAGTTGCATGTTCAAATGTACCATTTTTTTTTCTTGAGAGTTTTAAGTATATCCTTAGCTTTCAAATTACTAAGGTCAATATTTTATTCATATGAATTAAATTAGCACTACTTTTTTTATTTATTTTTATTTTTTTAAATTTTTTTATTGGTTGTTCAAAACATTACAAAGCTCTTGACATATCATATTTCATACATTAGATTCAAGTGGGTTATGAACTCCCATTTTTACCCCAAATACAGATTGCAGAATCACATCGGTTACACATCCACATTTTTACATAATGCCATATTAGTAACTGTTGTATTATGCTACCTTTCCTATCTTCAACTATCCCCCCTCCCCTCCCCTGCCATCTTCTCTCTCTACCCCATCTACTGTAATTCATTTCTCTCCTTGTTTATTTTCCCATTCCCCTCACAACCTCTTATATGTAATTTTGTATAACAATGAGGGTCTCCCTCCATTTCCATGCAATTTCCCTTTTCTCTCCCTTTCCCTCCCACCTCATGTCTCTGTTTAATGTTAATCTTTTCCTCCTGCTCTTCCTCCCTGCTCTGTTCTTAGTTGCTCTCATTATATCAAAGAAGACATTTGGCATTTGTTTTTTAGGGATTGGCTAGCTTCACTTAGCATAATCTGCTCTAGTGCCATCCATTTCCCTGCAAATTCCATGATCCCTGAAGACCTTAAAAGAGTGTACTACAGGGATACTGCCACATCGATGTTCATAGCAGCACAATTCACAACAGCTAGACTGTGGAACCAACCCAGATGCCCTTCAATAGATGAATGGATAAAAAAAATGTGGCATTTATACACCATGGAGTATTACACAGCACTAAAAAATGACAAAATCATAGCACTACTTTTTCTCAGTTTTTTTGAGCAATGTATGAACAACATATTTTATTTGTACATTTGAATTACTACTTAGAGAACACTACATCTACAAAGATAAAGATTTTGTTTCCTATAATTATATATTGCTCACCAATGAAAGCTGCTTCTTGAAAGAACCATAACAAACATCCCAATAGTAACAGCAAATATATATATATTTTTTGGTACCAGAGATTGAACCCACAAAGCCACATCCACAATCTTTTTAATTAATTCATTAATTATTATTATTATTTTAATTTTGAGACAGGTTATTGCTAAATTGCTTAAGGCCTCACTAAGTTTATGAATTTAGCTTTGAACTTTCAATCCTCCTGCCTCAGTCTCTCTAGCCACTGGGATTACAGGTGTTGACCACTGTGTTTAGCCTGATAGCAAGTCTTAACAACTATCTGTGCATAGTGACACAGGCCTGTTCTCACAGTTGCTTAGGAGGGAGGCAGGAGGGTTACAAGTTTCAGGCCAACCTGAGCAATTTCATCAGAAATTGTCTCAAAATAGAAAATAAAAAAGGCTGGGATGTAGCTCTTAGTGGTACAATGTCCATGAATTCAATCCCCAGTATGGCAAAAAAAAAGGGAAAAGAAAAGAAAAAAGCAACTATCCAATATTATTTTCAATAATAATGAATATTTATATTATTTTTAAAATTATAAAAGTTCGTTTTACAAATTATCCAATTGGTTTTTTGGTGGAGTGGTACCAGGGATTGGAATCAGGGTCACTTGATCAATGAGCCACATCACCAGCCCTATTTGTTATTTTATTTAGAGATAGGGTCTCACTGAGTTTCTTAGCACCTCTCTTTTGCTGAGGCTAGCTTTGAACTCATGATCCTCCTGCTTCAGCATCCCAAGCTGCTGGGATTACAGGTGTGCAATATCACACCCAGCCAAATTATCTCATTGTTAATAGTCATTGTTGCATTATTTCATTTGATTATTTTACAACTCTGTAGAGTAACCATTAATATTATTACGAATTTATATTTGCAAGTGAATGTCAAGTATAGTTTTTCTCTATATAAATATTACATCTTTTCTCCGTGAAATTTGGAATCTGTATTTATTCTTAAATGGTCATCATTTGAATCAACAATGATTGATGAGTAATTGCTCAGTAACTTTGGATTAAATATTAGAACTAGGGCTCATAATTTTCATGTAAAAAGTTCTGTTTTATTTTTTTTTTTACTTTATTAGCCTATATCAAAATATAATCTGGAAAAAATAAGAGGATTTATATAGCTTTGGTAAGAGGGTCTCGTCAAGAAATGTTATGGTTTAGACATAAGATACTGCCCAAAAGTTTACATGTGAGAAAAATGCAAGAAAGTTTTGATACAAAATGATTGGGTTATGAGAAGGCTCTCATAATCTCATCAGTGCATTGATCCCATGATAGAGATTAACTGGGTGGTAATTATAGGAAGGTAGGGTGTGGTTGGAAGAGGTGGGCATGGTGTATATTTTGTCCTTGTTGAGTGAGAGCTCTTTGTGCTTCCTGGTTCCATATCCTCAGCCTCTTTCCTCCTCCACACATTTCCGCCATGATGTTCTGCCTAACCTTGGGCCTATGGACTGAGATCTCTGAAACCATTAGCCCAAATAAACTTTTCTTCTAAAATTGTTCTTGTAAATCTTTTGGTCTAACAGTGAAAAAGCTGACTAAAACAACCCATATTGTTAAAGGTCCCTCTGTGTATTATTGAGACAAAAGCACAGTGTTAAATTCCAACTCTGAACTTGCACAAAAATATCTTTCACAAATATTGTCACTTCCCAAAGTATCTTTCCTACATCTACTGTCTAAGGATGGTTTCTCTGGAAAACAGATTGCAGAGTATTGATTTTTATGAAGAAAATGCATTGGACGTTCTGTCCAATGCATTGATCCCATGATAGAGATTGAAAATGCATTGATCCCATGATAGAGACTAACTGGGTGGTAATTATAGGAATGTAGGGTGTGGCTGGAAGAGGTGGGCATGGTGTTTATGTTGGATTTGATATGTGAAAGTAGGGGAAAAGACTGGGAAGAAGGAAAGGTGAGAAGCACTGCAGATACAAGAAAGAAACTCTTCAGCAATCCCAAGTCTGCTGAAAATGGCACAAACCCTTAAGTATTGTCCCAGTTGAGGTAAGGGACCCAGGCCATAGTACTCACACTTTCATCAGTGGTTGCTTTAAGCTTTACTTGGGCAGGGGTCATAACATTGGCAAAGGCAACTCTGATATTCTGAAGACAATTTCTTAGAAAAGAGTTGTGAGCCATCAGCATCCAGGCAGGTGTGGAAATGAACTCCTCAATACTAAAGAAATCTGAGTGGTAGACAACTGTTTTCACAGTACCCACATATTTAATGGAAATAAAATGATATAATTTAAAACATCACATTTTGAAATACCAAAGTGAGTATCAATTAGAATGTATTTGTTAGCTTAACTATTGGTTTAACTGGAAACTCTCAGTTTTCATTTTCTTTCTACTATTCTGTCTCCCTCACTGAAATGCAGGCACCATGAAGACAGGGATTTTGTGTCTCTTGTTCACATCTGCATCTCAGCACCTAGGAAATCATCTACCTAATGGTAATCGTTCAATAAAATTGGGTGTACAAATGGACATATGAAGGAATGAAGGACACTTCTAGAACCTGTGGAACTATTTCAAGTTTTTAAAGAGTTAATGTATTAGTTTTCAGAAATCTGGAAGCATATTTTTAGATACAAACTGACTCTCAATTCATAGTGATGAACTGTCTTGTATTCAAATGACTCGACAAGCAATAAATCTGCTCCAAATATAGATATTATTCATTATTAAATGTTTGTCTTTTTTATTTCCTTGATGTGTTGTGTCTCACTCTCACTAGATAAGGTAATGAAAATATAAAATATGGTTCAGATATGATTTATATGTTGAGTATTTTGTACAGTACATGCAAAAAGCAAACTAACATTATCATGTTTTCATTGGTGTGCTGTGAAAAATGCTACCTATCTGGTACGCAAGAAACCTTGCTCTTCCTGAGCAGCTCATTTCACTTAAATCATAAAAGAATCTAGAAATATATAATGATTGGGTCTATTGAATTGTTTTGCTTTTTGCAACTGCATATACCTTAATAAACTCCAGCTCCAGGTGAAACAAATTGAAAAGAACCCCAAAGAATTGGAATAGTACTCCCTATTAATTTGGGACTTTACTTATAGTTCCTTCCAGGCAAAAATATTTCAGCATATGCATATCTGAAAACAAGGTCATCAAAAGAAAATGTATTGGTATGTCCCAGGCAAGTGTCTGTATGCACTGTCCATGCAGATTCTAAAGTAGAGGCAATATCCAACCCTATACCAGTAATAGAAGAGGGTGGGGTTTCACCAATTGCCATTTTTACTTATATATGTGTGTAATATATACTTTTCCTTGGTTCCTGCCATTTGTAAGTGCATGACCTTTTGAATGTAAAATTGTACAAATGATTGTGCTAGAACTTGTATTTTTAAAGCTCTAAGTGATATGTGAATATTTTAAGAATTAAACACATATTTCTTCTCAAACATTGTCCTCCTCTTCATGTTCCATACTCTTAACTTCATCTACCAAATATTATCATGCATTAAATATTGGCATTGCTAGCATATGGATGTACTTCTCATTTGAACATGTAGAAAGTAATTTGGATTTTTGTTTATAGTTATTCCTGTTTCCCTCTAGAAGAATTTTACATATAGTTAGCCCAAAGATAACCCAATGAGTCCAAACTGAAGCATTCTTAAAAAAGTTTATTTTTTTAATATTCCAGTTCATTTCCACCAGTTCTTCTCACAGATGTGCCTCTTTTAATCATTTTCACTATCCCCCATATTCAAAGGATTTCTCAACCTAATGCTTTTTGAACTCTCTTCCAAATTCAATTTCACCAAGTATCTAAATATTATCTTCAAAGTGACCTTGAAATTAAATTAAATTTTTTTTTTAGGTTGAGCCACATGGAACTTCATATTTTGCAAGTCAAATGCAATTGAATAATAGCAATATTTTCTATTTTAGAAATATTTTAGGCAAATATTGGGTAATCTGGGGGTTAAGACCAGAACCAGATACTCATTGTTTGATATATTCATTATTATACTCCACCTGACTGCTTTAAACATTTCTGTTTTTTCTTCACTCCTACCCAAAGCATCAAGTTGGTGACTCCAGAGAGACAGCTGCCTACTGCTTCCACTTAAAATACTTGTCATTCATTTTAAAGATGCAAAGCATACTTCTTAGCAGTTTAATACTACAGAAGATGCAGTGTAAGTTCCTCTATGTCCCTCAGTCTCAGTGGACAAAGCACTGATGAGCTATTACTTCCTAGTACCTCCCCCTTCAAACATCATCCTCAAGAGGTAAATTTCTAAAACATTGACTGTGACAGTCACCTTTGTATGTCCCACAGTATAATGTTTCACAAAGCTTTGTTGAATTGAATATAATGGAATTGAGTGAAATGTGAAACCCCCAGTTCCTATGGATTTTTGTCAAACACATGCTCCCTGGTTATATTTCTCTGTTCTCAAGAGCTCAAGTTTCTATCCTCACTGTTCTTGTGTGTTATTTCACTGATACCACAAATTTAGTACTAAAACTATTTTTGGTTCATAAGGTCACAGTTTAAAATTAAAATTAAAAAAGAAGATATTAGTGGTGACCTATTTTATGAGAGTTCTTCTTTTCTGTAATAAAAAATCATTAAACTAAAAATGTATGTTAAAGAAATTAATTTTAATCCAAGTAGATCTTTGGAAATCCTATTCTCTGATTATAAGAAGCATCATTAAATATCTGTTGGCTCATCTCATGCAAATCAATTGTTTCCAGAAAATTAAAATAGTCACTGAAAGAAACTGCCAATGTGATTATGCAAGACCAAACTGCTATCGGTTAATAACCTGAATTCACCAAATCAATTTCTATATATGTTAAGGAGTAATAATTTTGGTAAATTAATTAATATTGAATATTTCTGCGATGGTCTTATTGAAAAATTCAGTATTAGGCATTTTTCCCTTTTGTTTCTAAATTTAATGTGTTTCTTTTAAGAGATTTGATTTGTAGTTAGAAGATGCTCCCATGTTAAAATATAAAATATTTGTACTAATCTTTAAAAATCTTCAAAATAAGGTTTACTATAAGATCCGTATATTTCAGTATTGGTTTTAACTTTTTTTTTTTTTAGTGCAATTGAAAGAAGCTTCGTACATACTAATGTCTGTTATAACCATGCACCTGAATGTTAACTTATTCAATATGTTCTGTGTACTCAATAATTAGGACAATTCCCCCAAAGCAATGATATTAACTAAGGCTGACAGTAAGGAACTAATGAGATAGGAGGAATGAAAATGTAGAGAAAATTGTGGAAGAAAATCTTTTAATGTGAAGATCAGCAAAAGAAATACAGAGCATGAGTGCTTAACCTAGCCCAAAATAGGTCATAGGGACAAAATTACAAATCTTTTTCTAATTATATGCAATACTCATTGAAGGCATGCATAAAAATAAGCATCAACTAAAATCATGTATGTGTTAAATAACCATTTGCAAGTATTCAAGTCTGCAAATTGGAAACTGCAAACATCTGTGGCTTCCCTAGTTTTCTTTCCTTCAACACTTTCAGTAAATTTCGTGACACAATGGAAACCTTGTGGCAGTCACAAAAATACATAGCTTAAAGATGAACTTTGGGTATTTTATGGGCCTTTCAGGATATGTCAAACATTGCTCAAAGACAAAAATAAATACTTGGTGAACATATCCATTAATCAATAACAATTTGCACTTTGCTGTTGGTATTTTTATTTATTCAACTTTTCTCTTTTCTCTCTCCCTGCTCTCTCTCTCTCTTTTCAAGCAGGGTCAAATGCTGTCCCTCTGATCTGCTACAATCAGGTGCCCTCTGCAGAGCTCTCTCTTTGTTCTTCAGGAGGGGATGCTCTTGCCACACAGATGCATGGCTTTTGATGATCTGAAAAATGTGGGTGTTCCTCAAGGGCTACTGATCTAGAGGCCTTCATTGCTAGAAATAGATCAAGAGATGCTTTCTCCAAAAATCTAGAGTCGTGTCACAAAGAAAACCAAGAAGATTAAAAGTTTTACTATGAAATTATACTCTCACTACTAAGCAAAACCTGTACCTCCATTATGTTTTGGTAGAATTACCAGGGAAAATAACTACATTGATATGCTATATTCAGTACTTCATTCTCCTGAATAATGGATAAATGATCACTGTTCTTTAAATTGGATAACAAAGCTTAAGTCTACCAGAGTCAGGAATATGTTTCAGAATTAACTTACCTCTACATTTGCTAGAAGGTTCTGAGACATTTGAGTTAACATATTGAAGTATTGGGATTTTAGGAAAAAAACAAAAAACTGCTGTGTGTATTAGCTTAGAAAGGACTGCAAAAGTTACACATAAACATTAGGGAGATGTGCAAACAAAAATCTTAAGGACAAATGCTGAAAATTTATTATAAATTGGAGCATAAAAATTTATAAAAAAGTTTTAATAAATGTAACTAGTTGACACATTTATTTATTGTGATAATGAGGATAATGGCAAAACATGAAATTATATAGCACACCAACCCATACAATTGAGGATGGTTTTAAAAACAGAAGATGGGAAGCTTAACAGTACTTATATTTTTGTATAAAATGTCTTTAATAGCCTAGCTTATGGAATTGAAAACATAAGGTGAATGGGTTTTGAGTTTTTACAGCCTATTTTCACTTTCTCTTATATCTAGTTACTTTTTTTGCTCTATGCACAAGAGAGATAAAATTAGTCAACATTTTACCTATGGGGCAAAAATCACTCCTACTGTTTTTTTCTTCTAAGTTCCCCAGCTGCAATCAAATCTTTTATTGGTACTCCATTATCTTTAAATGAATAGAATCAAATTTGCATAATAAAAATATAATGCTATTTACATAGATAATATTTAAAAGGCTTGGTCATATTTGCAAAAAAAACCCAAGAAGTAAATAAAATTATGATTATTAATACCGAAAAATAGCATGGGGAGTTTGAAGAATTGGGAATTGTTAGGTGGATCATAGATCAAGTCACCTGCCATATGTAGAAGCTGTTGCAAATTAACTGAAGGGGAGCCAGGAGTTGAAGAGGAGACAGAAAAATCACAAAGAGCTTTTAGTCACAGCTTAATATTTATAGTGTTTTTAGGCAGGGTGAGATTAGTCAAACTTGTCTAAATTGGATTCAAAGTGATACCATGTGGGTTGGATTCTGGATCAACGAATCTTTAACATTGCTACACTTAAAAAAAAGAAAGAAAGAAAAAGAAAATGTCTTTAAAGTAAGTAACATATTGCCTTTTTTATGTGCTGCTGAAATTTATACAATGTGAAAGTAATCTTTGAAAGACTAAGGATAAAGGTGAAATTAAAGATCCTAAAAATCAATTAACTGATCCAATTGCATAACCTTTTTAAATGTTTCATACTAAAAATTATCTGTAACTGACAGAGACACCCAAGAAAGTGAGGATTTTTGAATTTAAATTTTCATAAATGTGTCTGATCTTTGACTATAATGCTCAAACTGTCATATCCTCTGCAATTAACTAAGCTATAAATTCAATCTCTTTTCACATTTTTTAACACTCAAACTAAGGATACAGTCTTATATAAAACTAGTAGTAGAATTGAAAATAGTGAAAATAAGTGCTAAAGAATATGTGTTTTTTATTTCAAAGCATTTTTAAATGTCTGCCATATTATGTTTTATAAACAGAGAACACTAATGCCAGTTATAATTGGCAAATTCAAGTAAGCATAATTTAAAAAAATATAGTGCTTAAATAGTTTTCTCATAGAATATTAATTTATGGCTTTTTATGGTTTTAATCAGGCTGTATTCCATAAACTAACTTTGCTAACAATGTATAAACACAGTAGCAAATGAAATATTTGGGCAAAGCATTGGCATATATGTGATATGAACAATTAAAAAGTTCTTGAGCAAACAGACTGATTTCAATTTGAAATGTTTTGATATTCCTGATTATTGGATTAGTGTCATAGCAAATTTTTAAGATGAATTTTGCTGTTTTCCAAAATTGTGTTGTTTTTTAAAAAATATCTGAACTGGATCATATGTAATATTTTGATTATTTGGCACTTACAAGAGGTAAAAATTTATTCTTCAGGAAGCGGGTTATATGTTAACTAATAACCAAGTGACACTTGGTCAGAATAGAGAATTGCTAAAAGTCTCCCCAGTGCTAGAAATCATTGTCCTATCTTACCAACAGGACCTGGATACATAGCTATTTGGTAGACTCTTTTTAATAAAGAAGGGCTCTAACAAAAACCAAACTATGAATATCTCAGGGTCCAATGAAGCAGGCCAAATTCAATGAAATGTTAAACTGTAAAATTGTAAAATACAGTTAAGATATTTCTAAGTTATACTGTGAAATATCTCTGTATCTTTAGAAATATTTGATTTGGTGTTACTGGAATATTGCATAAATGAGTCACAATCAGTCATAGATATGGATGTGAGGTGAATAAGAGTTTTAAATTTTGTGGTAATGTTAAATCCAAAAGAATGAATCCAAATAGCATTTCACTAGGATTCAATTTAGTATTTAAAATAGTAAATCAAAATTTTAGTTATGATATGCAATATGAATAATGTTTAATTTCTCCTCTTCATCCTTCTTATTCCTCTTTGTTATGTGCAAGTTTTCCATACAATTTATGGACTTTTGAATGAAATTTATATCAGTCTCCTATTTTGACCCTCAAAAAATGATCCAACAGCCTTTTCTTAGAATGCTTTGTATTTCTCTGTATCCTGTGTGTTATAGTAACATTGTATTTTATTTTTCTTTCTCTGTTCTTTACAAATATTTCTTTGTAGTGTATATTTACTCAATAGTAAGCTCTCAGTGTACGCTGCATAGTGGAGTTAATTGAGGAGCTTAAAAGTCACCTATTTGAGGGCCAGAGATGCTAGGTTTTGTGTTTTGTTTTGATTTTTCCTTGGGCAGGGGTGAGTCTTCCACATTTTGTTGTTGTTGTTGTTGTTGTTTTTGAATTGGTCTCACTATGTTGCCTGGGCTAGCTTCAAACTCCTGAGCTCAAATCACCTTCTAGCCTAAGCCTCCTGATTAGGTAGGTCTCTAGATGTTCTCTACCAGATCCAGCTGTAAATTATTTTAAAAATTCACCAATTGATTCTAGCATTCAGAGTTATGAACCACTGAGAAACCCACCTAAATATTCTTGAAGGTACAGGACAAATGGTGCCTGAAGGGTGTGGTGTCATCCACAGTAACACAGGAGAAAAGTCTTTTCATATAGTTTTAGACTTTAGTTATTTGTGGACATATAAGCTTGTCTTATTTTCTTTATTTTTTGTAAAATTATGTGGTCAGAGATGATATTGTATGCATCTTTGTTAATGTTATGCTTTGTACACTTTAAATTCAAAGTACAGTTTGGTTATTTCAGTGTATATTAAGTAATATATTATACAGAACTCAGTGTCTTCTAGCACCCATAAAATAAATATATTTGTTCTATAATCTCCAAGTCGGATTTAATATGAATTGTTAATCAAATAAAAGGTACATTCTTAAGTACACATGGATATTTAAAGATATATGTGTGAATATATAGTTTTAAAAAATAAAGGAAGAAGTAACTCAATAATAAATATCTTTTCATTTAATAAAAGAAACAGTGGAAAAGGTATACTACATCTTTATCTTCCTAAGGGTATATAAATGGTTTTGTTTCCCTCTGAATTCTTTATGATTTAAAGAGTAGTTAGGTCAAAGTAGAAACTTGATTATCCATTTTTTATGTCTCTTCAAACACAAGCATATTGAACACATAGAATTGAAGACTTAGACCAGAGGCAAACTGAATTTTCCATTACAGCAATGAGGGACTAGTAAGATAAAATGAGAGCGTGTGGATTATAACAAATTTTTTCCTGAATAGCTGACCCACAATCTGAGAAACCATTTGTATAGAGTGATTCAGGTATAGTCTACTACTTGACCATTGGACTATATTTTTCTTTCCAAGATAATAAATGTTAACAGAAGAACGATGGTTTGTGGAATTTTCCAAAAATAAGATAAACACTCAGCTTCAACTTAGAATGTGTACCACACACTTTGTTAAAGTGGCTTTCTTTCCTAGAGTAGAATTAAGTTTTATACCATGCTTATTCTGAGTTGTTGCCATGGTAACTATATATGTCTTTAAAACTGTAAACAATTGTATAAAACGGTCAAATAGAACACATGTTTATAGCTTTACTAGCACAGTTCAAATGTATACACAGACCATTTTTAATATTATCTTTACAAAAAATATTTATTCACTTCAGATAGATGCTCAGAACCTTCTTCCAAAAGATTATGGCCATTTGTGTGTGGGTACATGGTGTGTAATTGGGGGGAAAGTGACTTTTCTTTCCATGTTCCAAAACATAAAATGAGGTGATTATAATGCAGACAACTAGAATCCACAGTTCATCCATCTAATTATTATGAGTAGTCTATGAAAACATGCCAAAAGCTTTTCTAAGAATTAGGCCCTCAGGTATAAAGATTAGCATGGTTAAATTGACTGCCGGCGATTTGAACAACCTTTAAAGGCTCTGCATAAAATCCATTGACAATGAAAATTTTCATTTAAAAAATGTGCTGCCATGGGCAATCCATGCTAACCAATTTATAGTCTCTATTTTTATAGGAGTTTGGAAGAAAATGCTTTTAAATCAGCCAAACAAAACTCCATGAATTTGTTATACATTAATACATGATGATTTTGCTACCATAAGAAAAGACAGAAATTATAGGAAATCAGAGGGCAGCCATCTACCACATACATCTAGCTCTGCTTAGGGGTTTGAATTAGAGAGTGATGTTTTTGTGGTGTCATGTTTGCTAAAACTCTGAATGAGAGAATGAAATGGAAGACTAAGATTCTAAGAACATTTGTTCACCCTCAAGGAAAACCTAGTCTGAAAATGCCTTCACAATACATGGGGGTTAATTGTTAGTAACAACATCACAATCATCCTAGATATTTATGTATTTTAAATGTCCTACAATATTTAGATTCAATAATTAATAAAAACATTTTCTAAACAGTGATATGCAAATTATTGTTGCATTATGAATCTTCGAAAATAATGTTGACCAAGGAATTTCCTAAATAAGGTGACACATTATAATTTTTTCATAAAAATCTTACCTTAGGTATGTCATTTTTTGTTTTTTTTATTTTCTAATTTTCTGCCAAAGTTTTTCATTTACCTATTTGATAGAAAATATTACCAAGTTAAGAACAATAAGTAAAATTAGAAGTTAATTATACAAAACAAAAGTCTAGAATACAGATTGTTATAACTAGAATGAAAAAAGTGAAAGTGTGAGAAATTAGGTGTTGGCTTTTTCATTAAGAATTAGTCCATTCTGTGACTACCTTCCACGATATTTTCTCAGTATCATCATGTGAAAGATGAAATTTAATTATTTTCAGAAAAAATTTACTGTCTTTTAACTATCACATACCAACAACAGAATAAAAATTGCAGAGACAATTAAATATATATAAGAGAAAATTGCTGTTGCAGAAAGAACAGCTGTATCATCTGGTTGCTTAAAAACTCATAGAAAATCTTCAGAACTTTTCCAAGGCAGATTCCAAGGGTCTGTAATTACCTGAAGCTATATTATAATAATATAACAAATATAAAAAGTTAATATCTGCAAACATCTCAGACTAATACAGTCATAACAATGAGCAATAGGGTTGTCTAAAGAATATTTTGTGCCAGGAAAAACAAACTGTGTTTAATAGAGATATGAGATTAGTCTATGAATCAAAATGAAGCCATAGTATGCCGTGTGTGTGTATGCACATGCACACACACACACACACACACACACACACACATAAACATAAACATCTTTATTTTAATAAAAGCACAGTAGTATGTTTCATAAAATTTTACTGTGAAATTAATTTAAAAGACAGCTAGCAATATAAAAATGTTCACATGAACTGAAAACTAAAGACTACAAAAGAGTTTCTAGAGACAATAACTTTTCTTCCAAGAGAGTATTAACTGCATTAAAATAAAGGGAAAATAAGGGGAGGGAGAAAATTAAAATTTAACTTCTGATATGTAACTTTGTATGAGTTAAATACACACTGATGCAACTTGGGGAAAATAAAAGTAATTGAGAGAGTACATCACCAAAAATGATGAAGTACAGCCTTGAATCCCCTTGTCCATGACTAAGTACAGAATTAAAAAACCCCCTCCACACACCCAGAGGCGAAGCCACAAACATTCTTCAAATGCAAAGGGAATTTGTGACAAAAGGCCTACCTATATTCCCTAGTTCTATTATTATAATGGACTTCAGACATGTAACACTCACCTGTTAAACAGTAAGACACAGTTCTAAATTCTGGGGGTAAAATAATACGCAACACACATGCTATTCCTTCTACTTGTGGATTTTATAGTCTAAAAAAATACTAAAACTAAAAATGGTCACTGTAAACTTTTGAGCTAATAGGACAGATACTGGGTGGGTTGTGTTAAATGATATTTCAAAGGTAAAATATGAATTACTTAATAATATTAGTAATAATACTCCATAATTGCTGCATTGATTATTTTATATTCATGCAACTCACGTTAATACTGTTAAGGCACTATTCTGAAATCTCAAATAAAACTCCAGGTCTTTTTGAAGCAATGATAAAGGATTCATTCTGGCCAAGGCCAAGGGAGCAGAAAGCAGACAGTTCTGCAGCCCAAGACACTGAATGCTGGTTGGGGGCAGCATAAAAACAGAAAACCACAAAGAAGGGGAGTCAGAGAGGTAAGTACAATCATAAGACACATTTCACACAGTGTCACCAAGTTCTCAGAATTGACACCTCCAGGACCTACTCAGGAATGAAGCTAGCACCAGCTCCATAGTTTAAAGACATTGTGGTTCGGGTGCAAGTGGGTGGGGGTATCAGCTTCTATGCGAGTGGACTCTTAAAGGAAAGGAGGCCAACTCTGCACAGGGTGAGATGTCTGAGCAGAATGGGGTCGGCCTGAATTAACTTTTAAATCATCACATAACAGTACGACACCAATTAGCCACAATTAAATAAACACAGAAGTCAGAGGAAGGCAGTGGGACTTTGTTTTGTTTGTTTTTGGTTTAGGTACTGGTGATTGAACCTGCCATTGATCTATATCCATAGTCATCTTTATATTTTATTTTTTTTCCTTATTTTATTTATTTATTTATTTATTTATTTTTATTATTTTATTGTTGGTTGTTCAAAACATTACATAGTTCTTAATATACCATATTTCACAGATTGATTCAAGTGGGTTATGAACTCCCATTTTGAGACATGGTCACATTAAATTGCTGAGGCTGGCCTCAGCCTCTAGAGTTCCTAGTATTGGATTTAATCAACATTGGTGTCTATCATTCTTGGAGCTTAGAATAAGCTGTAAAGAATAATAATTATCATATAGTTTCTGTTCTCAGGTAAAGAAGCAAATTAGTAATTTAAAAAACGGAATGGTCCTGGGAGCAGTGGCTCACATTTGAAAATCCTAGCTACTACAGAGGCTGAGACAGGAGAATCCCAAGTTCAAGGCCAGTCTGAGCAATTTAACAAGACCCTGTCTCAAAATGAAAATTAAAAGAGCAGGGGATGTAAGCCAATGGCAGAGCTCTGCCCCCTTGATCAAGGCCCAGTATTGCCAATTACTGTTTTCTATTAGGAAGGTCTTTAAACATAGTTTAGAGTGATGAAACAGTAGATTTAAGTTATTGGTAATTCATAGAGTGGTCCATTCTGGGGGCATAGGTATTTATCTTAACAATGATGGGGAAATATTGAAATTCAGAAATGCTCTAATACCAAAAATGCCATAGTCATGTTTGTGTTTTAGGGAAAAAAAAAATGGTAGAATCCATGAACTCAGAAACCTAGTGTTTCAGGCAGATCATAAAGAGTGGACATGGGGAAATGGGCACTAGAGATAGAGAAAATGACACACTGGATATAAATTATGAGGTGAAATCACTAGAAATTAGTGTCAGTTGTATCTGGGCCCAGAGCAAGAAAAATTTAGAAACTTCCTAAAATCACACCTTGGGTACAGTGAGATAAAATTTCTTTCACAGCCTTGGAAATTAAAGGTAAATTAAAATTTTAGCTTGTTTTAAACATTTTTTATACTGTAGGGTATTCAGGAGAACACTGTCCTACTGTCTACAATGGCCTTAGTCAATTATTTTCTACTCTACCATCTACTTCATTGCTTCAAGAATAAACCCTGAAATTGATCTGCAGGTGGGGTGAGGAGTGTATAGGAGAGTACCACGAGAGTACCAACATGTTCAGCTAGGACATCTCTGCTAGGTGCAAAGGGGCACAACATCAGAAGCAAAGAGGGATAGAGTAAATACTAAATAGATATTCATAATTTTGTTTTAAACTCTCTCTCCTCCAAGAAGACATTTTAGTCAGCTCAGTATTTATAGAGTAATGTGCTACATGTTATAAATCATCACTCTGAAGCAGCACACTGTGATAAATTAACTATATTTGATGCTGTTGTTAGAATTAAACAATTCAATATATGAACATGTCAAAGAAAATTATTCTAATCCATTGAACTGAAACAATGTTAGTTCATGTTTTAAATATCTTAGTTTATTTTAATGCTTGGAATGAAGGTAGGATCTCATGCATGATAAGCACCTTCTCTACTACTGCATGATGCCTCGAGCTGCCCAGAACTTCAAATATCTAAAAACATCTATTTCCATGTTGGCAAATTTTGCCTTAGAAATTCTATCATTTGTCTAAAACCTCAGAGAAAATGTGAAACAGCACAGTTGTATGCCAATTTAAAAATGTGAAATTAAAAGTTTTAAAATTATTTTTCCTTAACATATGAATCTTCAGAATTGAGTTCCACAAATTTTAAAATGCATATGGCTTTCTGAAAAGAGAAATATCTGAAAAAAATTAACTTTGAACACAATAAGCCTCCACCTTCTAATTAAGGTTAGTCTGTTTGGAAGGAGTGTGTTTATGGCTTTTGTGGATCTCGTGCATTCCAGGCAGACGCTCTACCACTGAACCACATACCCAGCCCTCATAGATTTTTGTATTGCAGAATTTACAAAAAGAGAGTGTGTTTATTCCATTAACACGTGGAATACTTACATACATAGCAACTTTTCTTAGATGAGGAAAGATACATGAACTAAAGTAATATGGTTAGTAAATTAACAGAATAAAATCAATATGAAATATTTAAAAGGATATTTTTTAGTAACAAAGGAAACCTGAAGTCAAGGGTGAAAACCAAATAATAACAACCAGAAATAATAAATTTAAAATTGTAAGCCCAAACTCAGATTCATTATACAATGCAACCAATAGACACTCATGCTTTGTAAAAGTATGAAATGAACTACAAGTGGCTGCCCTGAAAATTCTCAAGTGGAAGAAATGACCTGAGGCTGATTACTGCTGCTGCTGGAGCTCTGGTTGAATGAGCTCCAATTTGACCCCGAAGTGACAATTTCACCAAAAAAAAACAACAATAAGGACTATATGATGACAGCCACAATGTTTTCAGAGGTGGGCTGACCTAATGTTAGTATAAAAGTGGAAAGAAATTGAATGCATTTTCTAAAGAGTGAAAAATCCAGAAACATTTAGGATCTAGCTTATCAGCAGTCAACCAAGAATCTTCAATAGGGAAAGCAAATGTGAACTCAATGGACCATCCTATTCAAAGCCTGCCTAGTGGGCAAACACTGTTACCTAAGACTATGAAAACACAGATTTCAGTAAATGGGAAGGTAGATATAAAGATTTATGTTGGTTAAAATAAATGGGTATGGTGCACTACATGCAAGAAGACATTGCTTGCTCTTATGTACTATTATTGTTTAGATCCCCTAATTAAAATTACACAATTCTGAAAACAAGGTTACCATACTCCTCCACATTTGTTCTTGCCTCCTAGGCCATCTCTTCTCTTCAATTATTCCAAAATGCCCATTCTTTAAATACAGAACATAGGGGATATAGCAGTTTTTTTGTAGAGTGCTTGCCTTGAATGAACAAGGCCCTGAGTTCTAATCCTCAGCACCACCAAAAAAACAAACAAACAAACAAAAAAAAAACAGCAAATATATGACATCAAGTGTCACACAGGAGTTTCATAAAAGGTGATGAAGCCTACATTTCCAAGTTTAGAAGTTTTTGACAGAATTCATTTCTCTATTTGATGTTGATCAGTCTTCTCCTTTAGGTCTTTTCCACTTTGGTTTATCCAACATGGTAATCTGCTTCATTAAGGTGCAGAAGTCAAAAGAGCAATAGAGAGAATTTTCAATATGAACTCATAAACTTTCAAAAATTAATTGAAGAAATGACATCCCATAAATTTACCATATTTCATTGGTCACTAGAATTTAGTGATACTTGAGAGAAGTAGATTACTCATAGCACAAATATCAGGAGGTGAGGTTCATTAGAGATCAACCTAGAAGCATGCCTACACTATGGGAACAGAGATTTTTTTTTTAAATTTCTAAACAACAAGTTTTATATCTACACATTCACAAAAACAATGAAAATACCACCCAACTAGTAATCTGTAACAAATGTCTTACCAAATGCTAAAAATCTGATAATATTTATATTCTAAAGTGGTTTCTTATCTTCTTAAAAAAATAGAGGAGATATGAGTAAAGAGGAAAAAATTATGAAAATGGCCAAGTTTTAAAATTTTTATTATCTCAATAATATGTACACTCTTTTATGGCTTGTAGATTAAGACAAAGAGATGAAAAATTATACACTTGCTATGTTTTTCTTAAACTTGTATTAAAGCATGTCACTTGTCTTTCTTTAATCCTTCAATAGCATCTCACAGCCTTGAGAATTAAACTTATCAGCTTTCCCATGTCCTATACAAGTCCCTGAGAGATTTACCTGACTCTGCAGTCATTTCCTTAAGACCCCTTTCTTCACACATGCCTTCTCCCAGTTCATAGGAGTTATCTTTAAGTTCCATTAACTGCAGAGTTTGTCCAACTTAGGATATGCTTACTTTGCTCTTTGCCTAAAAGTTTTACTTCACATTTCACATAGTGAATTCTAGCCAAGTTACTATGTGTTTTCCTGATAGAAGCCTCTCCTCTGAGAATTACTTTCAGCCAAATAGGCACTTCCTATTTCTGGAGGCTATTCTTCCCTAGACTTTACACTGTTCTTCTCCTCCAGTTTTGAATCAATGACTGACTGACTAGGATATGAAAAGATTGATTGTTTCTTCTTCAAAGGGACATGAATTGGTGTATATGGTTCTTCCATAGTAGGTACCACTATTTGTAATTATTTTATTCATTTTCTTGTTTATCTCGTTTAGTCCTTTAATTTGAATGAAAGTTTTCTAAAGGAACCAGGAATATCATGTTCTTCTATATCACTGTTAAAACTTCAACAACTAGAAATGGGTTTAGCACATGATATGGCTCACAATAAATATATTTATTTTTATAATCAGTGGTGAAAGTAACTGAATTAATTGGGATAGAAATGGGTTCCTTTGGCCCCATTTAATTTAAACCACATCATGTTTGTCTATCTTGGCTCCCTTGTATGTAGAGTTAGATTGCCCTTTAAAAGTCCCACTTTATATCTAAGTCCTTAAGTAATTACTAATAACTTTTCTAAACTAGCATCCTAATTTAAATGAGAAGCAACTGGTCATTCTATCTATGTCACTTCAAACTTTTCTCCTAGTATTTTAGTTTTTTTTTATTAGTATTATCTTTTCTCAGATCATCTTTGGAATAAATTCCCCTACTTTATGTGACCTTGAAAAAAGTTACTTAAACCTCCTTAACAGATATTTATTATCTTTCAAGGGTATTGATCATACTCACATTGTATGGCTGCCATAATTTGTAAATGAGACAATGCGTATACAGAATCAGGTATTTGCTATTTATGTATTAGTATTTCTCCCTTAAGAAAACCATATAAGCCAAGCTACCCTCAATTTATTAAATGTACTTATACTGGGTTAGACATGCACTTTATTTTCTCCATTGATTGTATTGAAATACATATGTAAGTGGAGATTGACAAAAAAGTCTGTTCATTGAAGGCAGTAGATTTTCTGAAACCTAATTCTTTTTATACCAGCCACCTACTTTGATGATCAAACCTTAAAATGTATATAAGTGTACTTTTAAGATTTAATAAAATACCATAAATATGTATATTTAGATTAGGAATAAATGACTTTTAGTTTTTTAATCTATATTCACAATCTAATTACAAACATTAATACAAATGCTCCAAAAATAATGATTATCACTTTTAATTAAACTAGTGTTCACTTTTTGCTTGAGCAATGTAGAGTATCTGTGCTGATATCATCTGAAAAAGAAGATTTTAACCTTATGCTGCCAATAAGTAATATTTAGGTTATATGGTTTAAAAAATATTAATAGAGAATGATTTTTACCCTAATATAGACATCAAAGCAATTCTTAAAAAAAAAAAAATGTGCAAGCAAATTAGAAAACCAAGGAAGTTCCCTAACCACTGTTTACAAAGTATTTGCATTAGAAAGCTAGAGGACTTCTATTTGAAGCTCAACTACCCAAATCAATTTAAAGAAATGATGTTTTTAATTGAAGTCACTATAGTCCAATTACATTGACACTCTCTCTCTCAAAAATTGACAAGCAAGTAAACAAAAATACTTTGAGACTCTCATTATGAACATAAAGTATAGAGGTGAGCCAAATAACAGGATCTCTCATGCCTAAAAATATTTATTCTTGAGGCCTCATATTTTACCACCCTTAATAAGGTTCTTTTTACTAACAATTGTTGAAAAGATCAAGTAGAGATAAAAGTTAATGGGCCAGAAACTAGGACTTTTGGTGACCTGGAGTTATAATTAACCAGCCTTTTCTTCTACAATAGCAAGTAGTAGCAATGCTAGATAATGAGGAACCATTTGAAAAGGATGAGTGATAGGAAGTTTATCTCATAGCTATCAGAAAACTTAAAGCATCTGGACTTGTTCAATTTAGTTCACATGAGCAATAAAATGGAAAACCTGGTGTATAGTCATTTAGTGGCTTCCCACTTTGTCTTTCACTGTTTGTATTTTTGCAATAGATTTGATATGTTTTTGTTTTTGAATGCTAAGTGGTGTTCATTATATAAATGAAATGAGCCACTTGGTGACTATGGATACATTGTTTCTATAACCTGCCAAAAATTAGCTGAACAACTGCCATGAATGATGATGGGGAACTAAGTCCTTTCACATGCTGAAAAAATATAAAAAATAAATTCCATGTGTATTGCATGTCCTTCAGTTCACAGCTGGTTAAGCTATTAAAAGTACCATACTTTTTTTCCAATTTGCTTCACACCGAATGGAATTTATAAATCTATTTGTAAAAATTAACATCCATTTCTCTCTATTATTCAGATTCTCTTTATCTTGTTCTCAGTTTCCCAAACTACAACATCAGCTGTTTCTTCTCCCTCTAATCATCTATTTTATACAACTCTCTTCATTATCTGTTACTAAGTCTAACAAATGATGGACTAAGAGACTGAAGAAATGGTGAAAACAGTGGATCCAACACATTCTCAGCATCTTTTATAGAGAAATTGTGACATAGTAAGTTGACAGGTGAGTAAATAATAGATATGGATATAGAAATGAGAGAGATTTCACACAACACACACACACACACACACACAAACATTCATATATGTGAATACCATCAATCTGCTCTTGTGTAGGGCAGAAACTCCTTTCTTTTTATTGACTTCTTTTAAATGTTAGCTTCATGATTCTTAGCATTCAGGACTCTCTTGATAATTAAACCAATTAGTTTTACTTATTAGTCTCGTCCTATCTTTCATAATCATCAAGTTGCTTTCATTTCTTATCTGGTGCCCAATTATATCCATTTCTCAAATATTTTTCTTAGAAGATTAGGGTTCAAATCCAGGTACTGACCCCTCACTTAATAGCTTTATGATCACAGATAGGTCATCTTTATGTCTCAGTGTCTTCTTCTGAAAAATAAAATATCCCTCTGTTGTTTATCTCACAAAAAGTCAATAAGGATTGAATGATGAATAAATGCGAAAGTTCTCATACAATGTGAAGTATGTTTATTATTAAAATAATTATTAAAGGAAAAGACCACATAAAATCCATGTTTTGATCCAAGTCATTTTAATCACTTTAGTGAGCCAGTGATACCTAAGAATCAGGCAAAGGAGAATATAATATTGCGATTTGGTTTTCTTTGTTTACTAAATTTAATTTTTCACATGTATTAGAAAATTGAGTAAATTATTCAAACATCCCTTAATGACTATGCACTTGAATTATGGCTTTCTTACCAGTTCTGTTAGGAAAAAAATTCCCAAAGCTTTAAAATTAAAATTACAGTTTTGTTTCAACCCCTGAGATTAAATGAAATGTAATTAGTTTTGTTTGCTTTCTTTTTAATTAAAGGTTATAATCATCAGTGCAAAGTTTGAATATTGTATAGATAAATTTATAACAACATATACTTAAAATAAAACTGACTTTTATAAAGAATCATGAATACATAAGTAATATAAGATAAAACATGCAGTATCGATTCATTTAATAACGTTCTAACTTTTAAAAATGTATGCCTAAAAAGGATTCATCTTAAATGGATCTCATAATGTTCCATTTACATACTTGAAAATGAAGACCTTAAATCTGAAAATACCATAATAGGATTCTGAATGTGAAACAAAGGGGAATTAGCTCTGATCTTAATTTAATTTGGTAACAAACCAAAGTTTAGAATATTATCTGTACATGAAGAAATAAGTGCACATTTGGGAAATAGGAGGAAAATGGACAACCTTAATATTTTGAGACCCAAGACATTTGCATATTTTTCACAAGTGTTTTGAGAATAACAAAGATTTGCACATGTTTTTTATATTAAAAACAATTTCAATTGCCAATAGGAATATTTGTAATTCCCATACCCTCATAGGTAATGTAAAGTTTCTTGGAAGAAGCAGAAATAATCATTCTGTGTTTTACAATAATTACAAAAGCCATAGGATGCAGCTTACTTTCCTGAATGTTTTACTAAAAATACTTTTTCTAAATTAAGTTCACAAATATTGAAATAACTAAAGTAGAAAATTTGAAGAAATTCAAAGCTGGGTCCTTTTGCTGGTTGTTAAGAAAAATAAAGAAGTTTTATTATTCTTCCTAGTTATCTAGTAGTATATTAAACAGTAAAAATAGACTGAATAGAAACTAATATGCTATTGAATCAAGTTAGCTTATAAATATAGTTTTCAATATAGAGGAACTCTTATACATAAGGCCTGGTGATAAGGAAGGTGAAATAATGTTTGTCAAATATTTTCCTAAAATTTGCTTTATGAATTAACTAATGTTTCATTTTTTAAAATTTTATTATTCTATAATTTAATTTCATCCCATAATAGAATCAGGGTTCCTTGGGGGCAGGTAGCATAATATTTTAAGTTAGCAGACCAAAAGGTAGTTACATGATCATAAAAGCTTTGATAAATGCTCCTAAGACATGATCTGTACTAAACAAGTGGTTGTCAGTTTTCTCCAAGAGTGTCAAAAAGGTCTGCAAATTCTCTAGTATATTGCTAAAAAATATTTGTCCTAGTAGTTTCAGAAACTCCTAGAAAACATTTACAAAATCAATTCTGATTACAAATTGTGCTTGTCATTATCTAGGGTTCAGAATGATATCATATCTGAGGTTTCTTTGACCCAGGTGGCAGATCACCATCATATGGGCTGATGGTTTGGGGGTAGCAGAATAAAAGCATGAAACGTTCCACTTCGTAAGTACATATTGTTTTGCTTTGAATGTTTCCAAAGTTGTCTCTATGTAAGAAATCATCCAAGGAAAACAATCGTCAGGACACATAAATCTAGAGAATGTTCTTGCATTTTTAAATACTAACTTGAGGTAGAATTTTATCTTCATATAAAATAATGAAATACACTTATAAAATGATAAATGAAATTATGTAGTTATTACTTTATGCCTTAAGTTCATGTCTCTGGGAGGAATAAGGTGCTTCTGGGGAACAAAGTTCAGAAAGCTTAGAATGAAGCATTCATGGAATTGGATTATGTCTTGAAGTCCCCTTGGAGGGTGTCCCATCTGGATCAGTCTGACTTGGTCCTTCTAATTTAACATCGTTTTAATCTACACCTGTAGTAGTCTGCAGTGTCACTCCTTCTACCAACAAATATATGTGATTTTAACAAATGGTCTCCTTAACATGACCCAGGATAAATATGTCAAGACTACTAGTCTTCAAACCTGAACATTCAAAACTTGAGAAATGCTGGTATAAAAGCATAATGAGTAGTAAAGTAATTTAGAGGAAAACATCTTTCATAAAAATAAGAATACTTTCTCTCTATTGCATTAACAGGATCGTTGTAGTTATCAATTAGTAATATGTACTAAAATACAAAATGAAAACCTAATTTTATACTGACAACACCAATAAACTAAAGTAACACAAGGCTCTATTTCTTATTGTTTAGAACCAATTAAGAGTACTTGGTAAGTCGGTTTCCTCAGGGAGGTATAAGTTATGAAAAATAAGCTAGAATCATGTAATTATGAATATTCATTCAATATAATCAAATTTCACAGGGCACTGAAATTTTATAAACCAAAATATGAAAAAAGAATAATTCTTAGAAATAATACCTCCATTTTACTAAGTGCTTATTTTGGCATTTGGTTAAGGATAATTTTATTTATATTTCAACACATACAAAGAAGGTACTGTCAGTTTTATTTTAATGGCAGATAAATTGAGGTTTAGAGACCTTGACAAGATCAACTAATTATATTCATGAAGTTACAGAGCCAACACTAAAATCAAGAATATGATGGTTCCATTCAGGTGGACCATTGATTCTAATGTGGTAGGATGTGACCACAGTGAGTATCTCTAGCTTGCTTGCAGTCTGCTTGCAGATTTGTTCTCTAATGGCAGAAGACAGGGTTAAACCTACCAATTCAGCAAATTCCACAAATTTCCCAGAGTTAGATGTTTTTTATAATTTGTATATAAAAATATAAATTTTTATATATATATACATTTATAATTTTAAATGTACATAATTTATAATTTTAAATGAATATATTATAGTACATTAAAAGGACATTATCAGTCTTGATAGCCATATGAATACAAATTAATATTATACATTGGAAATTTTACTTTTACCTTTAATTGCTTTAGATCAATTAAATACTGTATCATTTATCAATTGAAACTCTTTTAAATGTCTCTATATCATATAAATAACAGTAAATTTTTAGTTTGTGTATTTTAATTTTATATTGTGTAAAATAAATTTGCTATAAGAATTAATACTTTCATTTACTGTCAAACTTTTTATATCAAGAGTATTTTAACTATAATAAAAAACAAATGTTTTAGCAAGAATTGATTTTTAATGTTTCTTTGAAATATGTTTAGTTGTATTTTTTTTTTTCACAAAGAAGTAGAAAGGACTTTGAACTGCACAGAATGCTCAATGTTCTCATTTCACAGGGGAATAGAAAAACCAGAGCAGGAAGTAACTTTTCCAACATCACAGAATGGAGCAAGGATTAGAACTCAAAATTCTGTTCAATGCAAGATAAGTTTGCAAGAATGCCCGTACGTCCTTCCTTTCTCATGAAGAGAAGGAACCTATTTCTCCAAATCTTCTATCATTGCTAGTCTTGTGACTGCTTTGGCAAATGTTACATGAACAAATATGATGTAGGTAGATGCTTGAAAAGTGACTGTGCACTGGGACTTCGTCTCTTGTTGCCCTTGGGTTCCCACTAAACCTGGAATAAGTTGCATGCTGCTAAGACACACAAACCCTAGTTGTCCTTATCACCTTTCTCTACAGCCTTCTAAACACTTCATATGTGAGTGAGCATTCATTCACCAGTAAATTTTCCATCCGCTGCTATCTGATTGCACAGATAAGAGCCAGCCAAGGCAGAATCAATCAGGTGAACTGGTACAATAGAACAACAGAGGCATCATCTAAACAAATCATTGTTTAAAGAAGCTATATTTGGAAGTGATAAGTTACACAGCAAAAAAAAAATACTGATGCAAATACATTTAATTTCAATATTTAGTAAATAGGGTTCTCACAGATCATCTTTATCAGATAGGCCTCAAAGGCAGATCTTCCAAGCATACTATTGATAAAATCAAAGACAAATGAGAATCTGTTTCTTAAAAATAAGTTGCAACTACTCTAAATTTTTGAAGACTCTTCATATGGCATGGCTAAGGCAAATCATTCCCAATAAATAGATATCAGGCTTTCCTTTATTAAATATGTGTAATAATAATAAAAATTTGAAAACATCAGGAACTCAAAAGTAAAAGTAAGAAAGAAACTTGGTAGCCTACAGATACCATCTAATAGAAGAGAAAAACAAATTATAATGTTGATAACATAAAAAGGTTATCACTGCAAAAAATAATGATAATCATCAAATTCAGAGTTAACCCAGAGAAACTTAAAGAATTTAGACACATTGAAATAATTTTTATAATTAACTGTGTATTATCAGAAGCAAAAAAGCCAGTTCTACGTAACAAAATTAGCAGACTTAAGTAAGTATTTAAACTAGTTTCAAGTCTGGTATTTTACTAGATAAAATAAAATAAAATAAAATGAATGTGACATATCGGTTGCAATATAATAAATGTTACAAGTGTATAAGATATACCTACAATTAATGCAAAATAATATAAGCACTAACAGAAAAGTGTAGGGTTCTGATTTCAAGGACATATACTGTTTTGGGGAAAAGATTTCCCAAAAAGTTTAGGTAGGAGGGAGTCTGAATGATTGGCGTTTAGCTACCTTGGAATGCTAGGGTAGTTTGGTTCAACAGTAGCTAACCATTCATGGTATTCAGCTTCTGAAATACAAGCATACAAGCTAATTGCATGCTCTAAATTCACTACTGTGGGAATAAGAGATGATGAAAGTAATGTTAAAGCACTTTTTTCCCCCAGTAATGTACATTTAAATTTCACATTTTAATCTTAGAATCTAAGTAACTAAAATTCAAATTAACAGAGAGATAATTATAAGTATAGCTTCTATTATATAAAGTGGCATAATACATCCTGTCTAGAAAATAGCATTTGCTTTTTATGTACCTCATAAGCAAATGTGACAACTTTGAAATGCTCAGTGATCAAGGATCTGAATGCTTCTAGCATAGGTAAGGCAAATGCCCCAAGAAATAAAATGTTTACAGATATTTGAAAGAATACCAGGGAAAATCTTGGCAAATGAAAAGTACTACATAATGAAGATAAGTGGAGAGGAAAACAAGGGAGGAAAGAGAGTAAGAATCCATGGAGGAGGAATAATCATCATGACAGCTGATTTCTGAAAATTTCTCTGTCAATTTGAGTGTATCAGCCAATTGCATGAATGTCACCTTCCCTTTCTGGGAAAAGAAATTTTAATTTTAAAGCTAATAATATTCAGCTTAACATGTGGGCATTTTAATTGCATTAGCATCATAGATTTGTCAGTTAAGTGCTGCCTGCACAGGCCATCTTCTCTCTGCTCCTAGTGAATTTTAGAGAAAGGTTACTTTCCTTCTTTATCTGTTCAAATTCTTAAAACAGATTCTCTGACTTTCATGGGATTTAGTTTGCTTCTGTTAGATTACTTTTTGCCATTTACAGTGAAATACTTTGTACCATGAAAGTCAGCATTACTATGGAGGAGGAATTAGTTCTGTTTTCAAAATTATGGAATGAAAGATTGTTTTAGAAGCTCACTTGGTTTTGACCATTAGTCTTGGTAAGTAGGATGCTATGTAAGGGGGAACAACAGAACCTAAAAATCAGGCAATTCTGCAAATGCAAAAATGTCTAGACACCTAGGTTTACTTGTTGAGACTTGTTTCCTTGGTGTCATTGTCATTGTTAGATACTGGAAAACCCAAACCAGTGTGATCATCTCTAATTTGGTTGTGTACCTTTTGTTGCCATTATTTAAATATATTTCAATCATATCAGGAATAGACAGGTGTGTGCATGTTTTATGTCTGTACGGGATTGTTATGCATAGTACAACTAGATGAGATATTTTAAGTAAGTTTTCAGTCTTTTCTGATCATTTGAAACCCTGGTTATTTTGGGGGCTAAAATCATAAATTTTCAGATACACAAAAAGAAAATCAGGGGATGAGAAAGAGAAAGAAGATAAGAAAAGAGAGAAAGAAATAAATAAAAAAGAAAGAAAAGCAGGCCATATAGTTGTAGGTAAGAAGTACGGGGTAAGTTGAGAAGTAAATTGTGAATGTTTTAATTATTTTGGGCCACAGGAAATGAAATCAGATTTTTAAGAGGACCCAATTTTGCTCCCTTTTGTGCTTTGATCCACTGATTAACATTTGCAACCACTAACTCACTTTCCTGATGGAGGCGACTGTCAGATGGTGCGGCTTCCAGAGCCGGGCGCAGAGTTTCCAGCTGTGGATGAAGACAGATCAAAGCATATGATGGACTCTCTACAACACAGTCTATCTGGAATACTAATAATAGTCTGTACTACTTGTAAAGAATCAAGTCATTTTTCTCCACTCCTTCAAATAATCAGGGTTTCCTTGTACATGCTATTAATTGATTCAATATGCTGAAAGAATGCCTGAACTTTTCCCACGCCTTACACTCACTCATTTTTTATAATATACATTAGTCTACCTCCAGAGGTTGTTTTAATTCAAATCAGGTTTTTTTTTTCATAAAAATGGAATGAGTACAACTTGTTATGTTTAGCTTTATATGCTATGCATTTTCTTATGTTTTATAATTATGTGTATATGTGTCATCGCCTACTCTGTTCAATTTTGATGCTACTTAACTTGCTTAGAGTAGAATTTCATGATCCATTTTGATAAATATCGAGATTTTTTTTACAATGGAGACTTTATAGACATTGCTTGGTCTTATTAGACCCTTATTAATATTTTTTAAACACAGTAGTTTGAAGCTCTCCCTAAGACTGATAATGTTCTTCAAGCTTGCCAGACGATGAAAGGATGACATCTTCTGTGTTTTTGTTGGTTTATTGTATGTGGGATAATGGTTATTTGCTTTTACTTCATTCTGAGTCTGCCATTTTCATATTTATTGTTTATTCTCATTTCTGATAAACTTGGAGATTTTTTCTTTTTTAACCTTAAGGTCTCTACTGTTTGGTTTTCTTAAGAGTGTGGAGCACAGAGATGTGTCACAGACATTAGGTGTATTCCTGATGCCTTTGGTGGATAAAAAGCTAAAGTGCCAATTTTTCTTGTTCTAGTCATATAAGTGTTTGTCATACCTCCAAAGCTGTGTGGTTTGTAGTGAAAGAGATTCAAATACAAAAGATACATAAAAGCAGAATCTTTTCAATCACATAATTTACAATTCATTATTCTTAGATGGATGTAAGATTGGTGAGAACCTCTATGTAATTGGTGTTCATGAATACATCAAGTTGATAGAATAATCGCCTTGACATATTTTATATACCAACAAGTGAAGGATAGTATCTACCTTGGGTGCAACAGAGTTTATGGTCATGTCTAAAATCATTAATGTGTTTTTTTTTTTTTTTTAATCAGGCCCTGACACTGTACTCTGTCCTTGGTTTGCTTAGTCCTGTTTTAATAGGAATCCTATTGAGTCAGTTTAGTAGAAAAACCCTACCCTTGGTATCTGATCACCTTGACCTGCCCACAGCAAGAGTGCTATTGGGCCTTGATGTTTCCCTTTAGCAATTTCCAATCTACCCACCCCTGCCTTCTTGCTCTCTACCATCCTTGTTGCATTCTGAGTTCCAATTTCTCTTCCTTACTGCTATTCTCCATTGCAATAGTCTTTATATTTTTCTCATGGCAGTCTTTCTTACATTATTTAACAAGGTTAACTTCATTAACAAGTGTCCTGAATATTACTTCATATTTTAATGTTGCCCATGGCTTAAAAAATATCTGATTCATCATTGCACTCCTATATCCCTCATGCAGGACCCAAGTGTGCCTGGTGGAAGTCTTTGTCTTTATTCATCCACGTTTGAGTAGGGATTCACTAGGGAGGGAGGCTTCTAAGCCTGTATTCCTAGTCACAGTTCTATGAAATATGACAAGGACATATTTTGATTCTTATGATTTTGAATATACTCTCAGCAGCTGGGTTAGTGTCCCAGGCTTCTTTTGAATGGTATCTGTGAGGCTGGAAGTTCTTCTTGACTCTTGGTTTTGCATAGGGTTCATTTCCTAACTCCTGATCTGGAAAATATGTTTTTCTGTAAGTAACATTGTGAGTCCTCTACTCTCTACTTGATCCTCTCACCTGATGGGAACTTCTCTATCAACTAACATCCCCTTTCACAAACTTTATGCCTATAGGGCACAAACTCAGTTGGCTTTTTCTTGGTGGCATGACTTTACTAAGGAAAATTTAGAAATTAAATAGTTTCTTGGGAAAACATTGGATTTCCTAAAATTTCTCTCTATAACCACTGCTTCCCCATTACCTTGACTCCCACTTTCCATCTTCCCTTCAGGTCCATTGGCTCTGTTGTCAAGTACTGTGAACATCTGAGGTTTTGAGGCCTAGTGGATTTATCTGAAATGAAAAATGAAATTGGACAATCTTATTTTATCATCAAAATTAAAATCTTTGAATCTGTCCATCATAAATTCCTCTTTTCCATCATTAGCTTTCTTAATTGACACAGTTTAATTGTGTTTAAAGTTTAGGTCTAGAGTGCCATCTATTTGCTTGACATTTTATATAGGACATGAATGTGAGGTCTTTTCCTTTGGCTTTTCTATAAAATGGATGAGTATAACAGAAAAAAATCAAAGTATTGACACAATAATTTTCTTCAAAATAATAAATTGAGTGGGTGGAAGCTTATTTCATATCAATATTCATTTTATTCTATGACTGCTTAACTTAATTTTGAGAGAATTAAAACTATGGATTCTGAATTATTATCTTTCATTATTTCTCTATTTGCAAAGATTCAATGCAAATTTTCTACTTCTATTATTTAATGGATGCAAGGAAAATAGAGACTCACCTTGCATGATTCACTTCGGGATATCACAAGAACCAGGTGAGAGAAACAAAATGATCCTTTTGTAGTGAGAGTGTAAGGTAGGAAGCTAAATTCAGCAGGTTCTTGTTGCAATGAAACATATCAAATTTCTAAGTCACATCTTTTTTCAAACTATTTCAAATTGTATTAGTATGTGTTCAGTATTTTTCTTTTCATCTGTAGAAATTTAAGAATGTTGTATATATATTTCCAGTAGTAGTATAGACACAAAAAATCTGCTGGTGCTTCTTTATTTTTTGGTACCAGAGATTGAACCCAGGGTCATTAGACCACAGAACCACATCCCTAGTGCTATTTCATATTTATTTAGAGCCAGGGTCTCACTGAGCTTCTTAGCTCCTCACTGTTTCTGAGGCTGGCTTTGAACTCATGATCCTCCTGCCTCAGCTTCCAGAGCTGCTGGGATTACAGGTGTGGACCATCTTGCCCCACAAACAACTGCCTCTTTTGATGAGGAATACTATCTTATCATAGTTGGAAAAGCCCTCAACCCAAACTTCCATTTTGAAATCTGAGTTCAATACGTGGCTCTATTAGCATTTTAAAAGTTGATAAAGTAATAAATCTGTGATTACTTTAAAGAAAGTCTTATAGTATTAAGGTGAGTAATTCATAAATGAAGAGGCAAAATATATCTATTAAACCAGAACTTTTGAGATCAAGGGATCTCTGAAATAAAAGGGTTTACTGAGTCATTACAGATGCTAGCCAAAAAAATAAAAAATAAATAATAATAATAATAATAATAATAATAATAATAATAAAGGCCTCTACAACTATAAAAGACTAGAATAGATAGAAAGTGGAAATAGTCTTTATACTAGACTTAGAAAGTGTTTTTTTTTAATATTATGGGGAAGGAAAGCATCATTTACATTGAACCTACATTGGCGGTTTAGAGGTACAGGGTAACAAAAGAAGAGTCAATTTAGGGGTAGGAAACCTGTCCAGAAGAAGAACTCTTGTTGCTTCTATATTGCTTGGAGTTAACAGTCCAGAAAGTTTATGAAAAAACAGGGCTGGGTGAACATCAAAGGAAGGTCTGCTCTCAACCACTAAGCTACAGAGGATAGAATGGGATATTTTTAGGTTTTAGTATATCCTTGCTTGAGTTAGCATCTTTTGTCAGTTTCTTAATATTCTCAGAGACTGATTCAGCAGATTTGCAGATGTTACATGTAGACTAAACTGATACAATAAAAAAGTAATTTTTGAATATTCAAATTATAATTAATTATAATAGACAAACTTATTAAGTTGTAGTTATAAAAGCATATGGAAGTACTTTGTAGAAATTAATTTGTAAATATTTGCCCAAAACTTTAACATATCTTCATGCTCTCTCATATATTTAAAAAAATGCCTCTAAATGAAAGAGTTTCATTCAAAAAATTAAAATTTATTTTTAAATTAAAATTTATTCTTAAATTCCATTGGTAACCATGTGCCTTCAACTGTAGTACCTCCTTTCAAGAATCATCATAGGAAAAGAATATTAAAACAAACAAATCTGCTTGCCCTACTGAATCAGATTATGTCAATCTGAAATCTGTGAAATCTGTGAATCAGACGGTTCTCCAAAAATGAACTTGACTTAAACTAGCCTCTTACCTTTAAGGCCATGAAGGAAAGGATTTGGTGAGTTATTCCTCTTGACATCCTTTTAGCTTATTGTTTATGTATTATTGATTCTTACTAACATATATGGTTTCTTGCTAGGTGCAGTGGTGCCTACCTGTAATTCCAGGGACTTGGGAAGCTGAAGCAGGAGGATTACAATTTTGTCAAAGCATTTCCTGGCAATTTAACAAGACCATGTTTCAAAATTTAAAAAATTAAGAGAGCTGTGAGAGTAGCTCAGTGGAAGTGTCTTGAGTTCAATTCCCAGTACTAGGGGATGTATCTATACCTATCTATTTATCTATCCACATAAATGACAGATTAATTTACTATATGTGTGTAATAAAGGAATGCAGCCCAGACAGAGGTCCATCTCAGCACACCATGCCCATGTGGAGAAGCATGCCTGAGCTACAGTTCCCTATTCATCAGAGTGTGGCTCCATACCCCAATATGAAGGTACTTATAGGCTTAATGCTGCTGCAGCCAACAAAGTGGGACATCACTGCTACTATCTAGGGACAACTATCAGGACCTGGTATAATGTCACCAAAGTCCCTACAAGCCTGGTTGCTCCATAGGTATCTCTAGGAGGGGTGCTAACAATCATCCTGTTGCAGGGGTAACAGGGAGCCTTTCATGGGTTTTCTTTTTCTTATTTCTCCTGCTAACAGCCAACTTCTTTTTCACTAGTCATATAATCTAATCCCTTTCTATTCTCACAGCCTACCTCATAAACTTCACAGCCTAACCTCCCACTATTAGAATCTGTAAATCATTATGCAAACCTATTGACCATATGGTAAAAGATAATCAAACTCATCATTTCTGTTTACAGCAACAAATCTGTAACTGTCAAAATAGAAGTTAATTGATTTATTGCTTACATTGCGTGCTACTATACTGATGCCCCCCCTTAAAGGTGAGGTATTGATAACCTGTAGGGACACTATAAGATGATAGGAAAGAAGCTGCAATATCTCAGATCTATACTGCAAGAGAGGATGACACATAGACATCATGAAAAAACAAGGGAAGAAAGTGCCCCAAACAAAGATAGTACAACAATAAAATCCATGGAGAGCTCAGTAGATGAAATGTCAGAGAAGGGGTTCAGAATGTACATAATTAAAATGATCTGGGAATTAAATAATGACCTAAGTGAGCAAATAAAGGCAAAAATTGATCAGTCCAACAAAAAGATAAGACACCAAACACAGGAAATCATGGATCACACCAACAAAGAGATAAGAGAGTAAATAGAGGTAGAAAGAGATTACTTCAAGAAAGAGATAGAGATTCTGAAAACAAACAGAGAAATTCTTGAAATGAAAGAAAGAATAAACCAGATTTTAAAAACTCAGTAGAAAGCATCACCAACAGACTAGATCACTTGGAAGATAGGACCTCAGACAAATGAAGACAAAATATACAATCTTGAAAATAAAGTTGACCACACAGTGAAGGCGGTAAGAAATCATGAACAGAACATCCAAGAACTATTGGATAACATCAAAATACCAAATATAAGATTTATTGGGATAGAGGAAGGCTCAGAGATTCAAACCAAAGGAATGCACAATCGCTTCAATGAAACAATATCAGAAAATTTCCTAAGCATGAAGAATAAATTGGAAAATCAAATACGAGAGACTTACAGAACACCAAATGTACAAAATTACAACAGATCTACAACAAGCTATATTATAATAAAAATGCCTATCGTACAGAATAAAGACAGAATCTTACGGGCCTCAAGAGAGAGGAATCAGATCATTTATAGGGGAAGACCAATTCAGATTTCAGCATATTTTTTAACCCTGACCTTCGTAGCCATCCTGGAACAACATAAACAAGGCTCTGAAAGAAAATGAATGCCAACCAAGAATCTTTTTTTTTTTTAAATTTTAAATAGTTATATATGATAGCAGTATGCAATTCAATTCATATTATACAAATAGAGCACGATTTTTCATGTCTGTGGTTGAAAACAAAGAAGAGTCACACCATTTGTGTTTTCATACATGTACTTAGGGTAAAAATGTCCATCTCATTTCACCATCTTATATTCTTGTGGCACAAGAATTAAAATCTAGAATCGATAAATAGCATGGGTTCAAACTAAAAAGCTTCTTCTCAGCAAAAGAAGCAATCAGTGAGGTGAATAGAGAGCCTCTAGAATGGGAACAAATTTTTATCACATGCACATCAGATAGAACACTTATCCCTAGGATATACAGAGAACTTAAAAAATCTTAACACCAAAAAAACCAAATAATTCATTCAATAAATAGGCCAAGAAACTGAACAGACACTTCTCAGAAGAGGATATACAACCAGTCAACAAATACATGAAAAATGTTCAACATCTCTAGCAATTAGAGAAATGAAAATAAGAACCACCTTAAGATTTCATCTCACTGCAGTCAGAATGGCATCTACTAAGAATACAGACTACAATAATTGTTGGCAAGGATGTGGTGAAAAAAGGTACACTCATACATTGCTGGTGGAACTGCAAATTGGTGGAGAAAATATAGAAAAAAGTATGGAGATTCCTTAGAAAACTTGGAATGGGACCACTATTTGACCCAGCTATCCCACTCTTTGGTTTATACTCAAAAGACTTAAAAACAGCATACTACAGTGATGTATCCACTTTAATGTTTATAGCAGCACAATTCATAATAGCTAAATTGTGGAACCAAACTACATGCCCTTCGGTAGATGAATGGATAAAGAAACTAATGTATACACACACACACACACACACACACACACACACACAATGGAATATTACTCAGCATTAAAAGAGAATAAAATCATGGCATCTGCAGGTAAATGCTAGAATTGGACAATATTATGCTAAGTGAAGTATGCCAATCCCCAAATACCAAATGCCGAATGTTTTTGCTGATATGAGGATGCTGATCCATAATGGGGATGGGGGGAATTATGAGAGGAATGGAGGAGCTTTAGATAGGGCAAAGGGGATGGAGGGTAAGGGAGGGAGAATGAAGGTACGAAAGATGGTGGAATGAGATGGACATCATTACCCTAAATACACATATGAAGACATGAATGATGTGACTTGACTCTGTGTACAACCAAAGAAATGAAAAACTTGTGTTCCCTATGTGTAGTATCAATTGAAATGCATTCTGCTGTTGTGTATAACAAATTAGAGCAAATAAATAAGTTTTAAAAAATTAAAACATAAGTAGAAAGATGTGTGTGTGCGTTTTAGAGACTATTGTATCACTGTAGTTAACATGAGTGATTGTCTCAGCATAAATAAAGGAAAAATATCTGAAAACAAAACTTGGCTTTACCTATGCTATCACTTTTCTCCCAAATCATCCACTGCTGTCTAGGGTACTCAACTAGGCTTGCAAAACTATGAATTGGGTTCTCAAAATTCCTTTGTTAATACTTTTCTTTTAAACTAAGAATGGAACTACTGAGGTGGATTAAGGACATCTTCCAAAATGAATCTGGAGAACAAGGTCTAGGAATAAAGAAAGAGAGATCAATAAACTCCGAAAATATGGTAAAGAGATGCATAAAAGGAAGAGTGTGATTGGGAAATATTGTCATTGATTTTGTTCTGAACTGATTTTTCCATGATTGCTATTTTTTTTCTCTTTTAAGCCCATGTACTTTGTAGCAAACTTTAAAAAAGTATTCTTTTTTTCTTTTTACCCTGGAAAGTTGCTTAATTAGGTCATTACTAAAACACAAGGGGTGACATAAAATTGAAAAAAAAGTAAATTTTATAAATAATAAGCAATTAAAAGCCCACAACTAGAATTTTTTTTTTTAAAGAGAGAGTGAGAGAGGAGGGAGAGAGAGAGAGACAGAGAGAGAGAGAATTTTTAATATTTATTTTAGTTCTCGGCGGACACAACATCTTTGTTGGTATGTGGTGCTGAGGATCGAACCTGGGCCGCACGCATGCCAGGCGAGCGCGCTACCGCTTGAGCCACATCCCCAGCCCCCACAACTAGAATTTTAAGATGAAATTTTTAGGAAAAAAATCACAAAAATATTTATTTTATACTTAAGTAAAACAACAAAGTAAACATGTTAGTTGCCATAGAAATATATTTAAGCATGAGGAATCTACCTAGATTTACTCTGCAACATCCCACTGCTGAACATGTGAGAGGTCGCCAGCAAGAGCCTCTCAAATCCACTCAGCATTGTTTCCTACAGCTTGTCACATTGCCAAAGCTGTCTTTGATCTGATTGATAGGAATTTCTAACACAGGGATAGATATGGAGGTTGACAACTATAACTCATTGATTATTCACTTTTGCTAAGTTTTTGTGCCATTGTTTTCTCATGAAATTAAGAATGAAGTGTGTAGCCTGACTACTCGACAAGCAAAATCTTTAGGAGATTCTATTTCCAGGCTACTACCACCTCTAGATTACTCAGTATAGATACAGGCTCTGTCATGGCAACTATAATGCCGTAAGAGTGTAGATAGCATGCAATAGGAAGGGGACAGTTTCCTACTAACATTATTTGATGTCATCTTATTTATTTATATTTTAAATTTTTTTATTGTTTACTGTCATTCTGGAGACTCAATGAGTTGGAGTTTATCAGCTATTTATTTGACAGTCATTCCAAGTAACTACTGTGTTCAAAGTTTTAGAAAAGCACTAAGAGACTGTATTAGTGGTTTAGTGGCAATATTCATCTTCCTCTGGTCAGTATGACTAGATTTTCTTATTTCTATTTCCCTATATGTCTAGATAGCTTTATTTTTTCTTATGTTTAAAACAAGAGGTTCACCACCCTTGAAGAAATAAGCAAAATCAGTACCCAATTTCACTAATAAGATCATATCGAAACACATGCACAAAAGTATAAAGTATCCAAATGGCAAATAATGAAATATAAAAACCATTTGTTACAACATTACCTAAGATAGTGAAAATTTGCAAATAAGTTGTGAGATGAGATTTTAGTATGTATATTGAGGTGGAAAATTCAATGAGATGCTATGTAGCCACTGAAATGATAATTATGCAAAGAAAAAATGAATTATACAAAGTAGAAATTTTTGCTTTAAATCACAAAAATCAGTCCATTATACATCCTATATAATCCTGAAGTAAATTTACAGGCCTATATTTGTAATGACAGGAATAGTGGCTTTATGTTTTTTGAAAAATTATCTTTCATGTCATTTTAGAGTTATACTTACAATTTTAAATGCTGTAAATTATAACATGAATAGTTGAGTTAATAATTAATAAGATCTCATTTGAAAATATAGAGAAGAACTTGATTTTCATATCATCCTTAGCACTAACATGATTGCTAGAATACATCCAGGAGAATCAAGTAAGGAAGTTTGAAGGTTGAAGTTAAAAATTCAGTATGTTATCCAATAGATATCATTAAACACTGTTGCTTTATTTGCAGTTAACATATGCACTGGATAAGTGAGGAAAGTAGTTAAATAAATGAAGTGGTATTACGAAAGTGTGTGCACATTTTTTAAAAAATTCCTTATTGAAGGTATTGCAGAGTTGCTTCATTTTTTCCAAATTCACAGTCTGTAAAAAAAAAATGTAAAAGGGAAGAAAAATTTGGAAATAGATTCAAGCCAATTTGACATTCTGTCAAAATGTCAACTTGAGCATTGCTTCTGCTACTTCCCTTAACATCATCCTCATTGTGTGTGTCTTTCCCTCACAGTGCAACTTCCTCTTAAATGACCTACCCACCACACCAATGTAGCAGTGCTTGCTGTTTTATTCTGTATCTATATTGCTATAGGAGTTGTCTCTGAACAAAGAAAAATTATCAAGGGTTCCAATTCTCCAAAGTTCTTCATTGTTTTATTTTTTTAAGAAATAACAAAATTCTTATCATGGTCAAAGCCAGCCTCAGCAACTTAGTAAGGCCCTGAACAACTTATCAAGACCTTGTCTCTCAAAATAAAATATATTAATAAGGCGGGGAGGCGGGGCTGGGGATGTGGCTCAGTACTTAAGTTTCCCTGGGTTCAATATCCCCAGTATCAAAAAAGAAAAAAAGAAAGAAAGAAAATAATTCTCAGCATGGCTTTCATAATTCAATTTTGCTGACCTCTAACTTCACACAAATTTTCTGGTCTTCTTCTGTTCATATTCTTTCTTGATTTGGGCTTTTGGTAGTTAATTTTCCTGCATTTAGAATGATGCTTCAGTTGTTTGCCCTTTGCCTAGCTACTAGTAGATACTTACCCCTTCATCTTTGGGAATGCCATCTGTCAATTATTTTGCAAAGAACTCCGATGTATACCTATATACATTTCATACTGGTGTGTCATTTATTTCATATACATATAAAAATGATTCTAGAAACCTACCACTTATGGGAAAATGTAAGCTAGAGATACCTGAATTACTAGACATTATAGTACTTATTATTACACTGAGCATTACATGATCATGCTAATAATTATTTGATAATATATGCATATCTAATATTATTTGATAATACCTGTATAATTTCATTATTTCATGTTTATTGTGAACCAAAAATATTTATTAATACTCTTTAGGTTGTAAGTAAATTAAAAGTCAAGACAACTAACTTCAGTTAAAACCAAATGTGTAGACTGGCAGTTGAGTTGATAAGCCAAAGCTTAGGTTGAATGAATGGAACTCTTATTCATAGTGTGAATGGACTGAAGCTATCATGGTCTCAGGATTCTGACTTCTGAGGACAGATTCAGGGCAAGCTCTTTATGGTAGTAGTAGTTCTATTTTACCTATTTGCCAGATACTTCAGGAATAAGAATGAGTCTAAACATATGATTAGCTCTGTGAAATGATGTATCCCTTTCTGAGCCGCTACTAAGGTCTAAAGAAGAACATGAACTGATTGAATTAGGTCTAGGTGAAACGATCCACTTGTGAAGCTAGGAGATGAGGGTTGGGAAATCAGCTTTGCCTAACACAAACCAGTTGATGGCTATAGAAAAAAAATTGCTTTTTAAATATTTTATTTTATAATCTTTATTTATATTCATGAAAATATTAATAAAATACATGATATATATACATACATATATTTGTATGTACCTACCCATATATTTATATGTTAATATGTATATATACACATGCATACCTATATATGAACATATATACATATATATATGATAGCTTACATGAGTGGAGAGGCCAAATTTTATTAATTTATAACTCTAATAAGTTTGTGCTATGCCTATTCTTCATAGGTCTTAGGAAAAATTACAGACACATAGTATTTGTGCCTTGCACCTTTGGTATCAACAAATCTTATTCTTACTATTATTTAATCATATTTATGGATTGGGAATGTTAGAAAAGAGTATGACCATTTCTCAACTTTCTGCCTTTAGCTGGAAGTTCTTTGGTACCATATCAGATCAAATATGTAAATGAGAATAGAAATTTCTTTCAATTCCAAAATTGTTTTTGTTTCATCCCTATTATATTATAGTTCTCTCAATGCAACCAATTTTATTTCACTGTCACAAATAGAAAACAGAGTACAAATTTTTTTTTAAGAGAGAGAGAGAGAGAGAATTTTTAATATTTATTTATTTTTTTTAGTTTTCAGCGGACACAACATCTTTGTTTGTATGTGGTGCAGAGGATAGAACCCGGGCTGCACGCATGCCAGGCGAGCACGCTACCGCTTGAGCCACATCCCCAGCCCCAGAGTACAAATTATTGCAAAAAGGTTTCTATCAAATAGTAGAGAATATTTTCATATTTTCCCACAGGTCTCCATGTTTCTAGAGTTAAGCCAACCATAAAGAAGCAGCATACTTAATGCAAAGTTCCCTTTAATTATCTGTGGTCATGAAGAACTGTGATAGCAGGGTACAGATAATCTGAAAACCTAAAGTAACCTATAATATAAAGCCTGTCCCACATTCAGTCATTTCTTTTTTTTTTTTTTATTGAAGCTTCTTTTTTTTTTTCCCATTCCAATAAAACATTATTTACAACAGGGGCAGCTGGTCATAGTCTGCTGATCCCTGACCAGCATTTTTTTTTTGGTTTATTTTTTTTTATTGGTTGTTCACAACATTACAAAGCTCTTGACATATCATATTTCATACATTAGATTGAAGTGGGTTATGAACCCCCAATTTTACCCCAAATACAGATTGCAGAATCACATCGGTTACACATCCACAATTTTACATAATGCCCTATTAGTAATTGTTGTATTCTGCTACCTTTCCTATCCCCTACTATCCCCCCTCCCCTCCCATCTTCTCTCTCTACCCCATCTACTGTAATTCATTCTAAGAGTTAATACTGTGTTAGTCAAGCTGAGTGACCCAAAGGCCATCATCTCATTTCCCCTGAGGTAGTCTGTAGGGAATGCAAATGAGGGTAAATGGCCATTAAAGCAAGCAGGAGAAAGAGAGAAAGATAATCTCTCCTCTTGATATTTAGTCTCTAAATGATCCGGAAATAGCTGGATATTCATCACATATTTTTGTCACTTTTGGAGCCAAAACCTATTTGAAGACACAAATTTAAAGAAATGTTGTTGGTTTATGGTATGGTTTGATTCACTAATCCTCTACTATATTCCAGGGATAACATTAGTATTGGGGCCAAATGGAGGAAAAAAAGAAAGCTTTGTCCTCTAGGGATGAAAATCTATCCACTATTGATTTACAAATAATAATATTGCATAAGGTAATCATAATTTAATTGATTTTATTATGCTTACATTGTATTTCTCAGTTCATTTTTCCTGGTAACCAAACACTATTTGGTTGCAGTGAAAGAACAATAAATTCTAGTACATTTTAGTACATTTTGTGTCTATGGTTTTCTCATATATTTGGGAAGGGAATAATTGTGTCCCTACTATATCTCTTGAAGTTAGAAGTCTTCCACTGAATTAATGTAAAAATTCAGTGTAAAACTGCTGGCATTTTCTATACAATCTAATGGAGGGAAACCTTTATAACAAACTACTTAAATTTTTACAAATACATAAGCTGAACAAAATAATTTGTTCATTAAATATTTAAAACGATACAAGATGTTATCTTAGCTATTAGCAATGCAGGTGGAGGAAATAAACCTATGAAAGTCAGAATAGGTAAAGAAAAAGCAAAGCTCTCTGCACTAGAAAGTGATATAATAGTACACCTGGAGAACAAAAGAAAATCAAGAATAAAACTGAGTATAAAATAAAAACACTGGGTAGGTAACAGGATGTGGAAGAAAGGACCAAGATGGAAAACAAACATTAATTAGTGAACTTAAAAGTGTAACGAATGGATAAGACAACCACACTGGTAGGGTGAGCAAGAACGAATATTTGGAAAACTGCTTTTTGGCTATACTGTGTATATCTAAAGACAAATTTCTAAAAAAAAAAAAAATAGGGAAAAATAAATACCAGAGTGTTGGAATAGAATTGGAAATATCAATTTGAATTCACAATTTTGAATATTGATACAAATATACAGAGATGTATATAGGGTGTGTGTGTGTGTGTGTGTGTGTGTGTGTGATGTAAAATATATCCATACATTTTCTAGTTTTCTAAGACTTAGATGTAATGATTCTTAGAGGCAAAGTATACGCCTGGAATTCAAATCTTTATTTCTAAATAATATTTTTCAGTAAAAAGAACCAAAACTCCTTAGAGACATTACTAATTCCACGACTAGAACAGGAAAGAAAGAAGGATCTGGTACATTTTTTCTTGCCAAAATTAAGGAAATGATAAAAAATTATGGAAGTATGTTGAGAGACATATAAAAGCCAACACGAAAGAATTCCCAATAGCTAACTCTCAGATAATTTCAATAACTAAATTATAATTATAATAGGTTATAATACACAAAATAAATGAACTACTCACAAGGCTATAACATAATTAAACAATTTAGTAAATTAATAGAAGGGAACTCTATTCTTAGCACTGGTAACTGTAAGAAGACACAAAGAATCCTAGACTGGATACTAGACCAGAAAAGGAATATTAATAAGGAATTAGTGAAATTCAAATATAGTCTTTTGGTTAGCTAATAGCACTTAATTCATATTATGTTCCTAGCTCAGACAATTGTTATTCTGATGAAAATGTATGGAAACTATTTGTAATTTTTTTGCTACTTTTAGCGAGCCAGAAACAGAAGGTCTATATGGAGAAAATATGTGAAATATATAATTATATTTATTTGAAAGATGGAGTAAAAAATAGCTTTTAACACACCTGTATTATGGCCTAAACCAATGTACAACTAATTACAAAACAAATACCTAAAAAAAGGATAATACATTTATAACCAATAGGCAAGATCCATCTACATGTAATGTCTAATCTTATATTACAAATGAATTTCTAAGATAAGTGATGCTAGTTTTAAGGATTTCTATGAAGTCTAGTAATTGAAATTGGTTTATGTTTGAAATATTAATAAAATATTTTAGAAAGTTTATCTTGAGAATAATTGAAAAGTGGGCCAAAGAAATTTTATAATAATATATACAGTATAATTGGTATATCATTTGAAAAAAAAATTTAATGACACATTAATTTGTGTGGGTTGCTCTTATACTAACAGGAAGAACAAAGTAATTTTAATTGACCAAAGATATTCTTTTTTTAAATCTGGATAAAGTTTTCTGTACTTCAAATATTTAATTACACATTGATTTCATAATTATTTTTCAATATTTTTAAATGCAAATTTAAAGATAATTCTTTTCTCTGTGTGAGTTTGTGCATATCTTTCCACATTCCTTTTATCAACATATTGTTAATTAATCTGAATCTCTAAAGCTAATTTAGCTCACACCCAAATTCCATTGTACAATTAAGTGTGTAAACTGGATAGACTAATCCAAATTTTAATTAATGAATTCCTCTGAGAAATTATTTAGAACCTACTACTTTTAATGAATGTGGCCATTACTAACATTCATTATTTGTTTGTTTATGTATGTATGCATATATGTATGTATGTATTTATTCATTGGTGCTGAATATGAAACCCAGAGTCTCATTCATGCTAGGCAAGCACTCTACCACTGAATTGCATCCTGATCCTCAAATTACTTAGAGTAGGGATACTAAATATATCTCTGATAGAAAAAAAATTATGTAACAATGAAGTATATCAGAAACTAAATAATATCGCTCACATATGTTCACAAAGTATATAAACTAAAAATTATACAAGTTTGAGGGGGATAAAATTTGTTTTAAATTATTTTTCAAATTTACAGTTTAACTCCACATTCACAACTGGTAATTCAACTAGAATTCAAATCTTTATTTCTAAATAATATTTTTCAGTAAAAAGAACCAGAACTCCTTAGAGACATTACTAATTCCACGACTAGGAGTTTAAAATTTTGATGTATTTGTAGATATTTCCTGTTTAAAATATTACTTGTATTTAACATAGTTTCATTGCTTTTTTTTTCTTTCTATGATACTTAGAAGAATATATCCATAGGAAAATACAAAAGATTGAAGAGAGTTTCGTTGAGAAGCCAAACTTGATGATATTTTATTTAACTGAATTTTAAAATAGCAATAGTAAACAAAAGTAATCAAAGAAAAATAGAGGGAAAGACTGTTCTTAGGGTTCATCAGCAAATGCCTATTTGATGAAAAGAAAAGCTTCTAAGAAGCTCAACAAGTAATGTGTTAAATTATAAAACCACATCAAGACTAGATGAAAAAAGTGGAATTCAGTAGTTAACTTGAGTAGCTAAAAAGACATTACACATCCAATTCCTGGGAGAGAGAGAGACGTTTGCAACTTTTTTAGTTGATAATATTGCTTTTATGATGCCATGATACCCACTTGTATTGAATCCATATATATAAAATTCTTAAGTCTATCAATCAAATTTAAAAGTCTGGCCCCAAATCCCACAGGGTCAATGTTAAATTTCTCCACATTTGTCAAGCCTGTTTATATTGAATTTCTACTTATATCAACCTATTTGTTTCACCAGCTATGATGTGTTTTTATATGGCTTTGTACCACTTCCTGAAACCACAGAGACAATGCTGAACAACAAAGAAACAAATACTACCAACATGCTTTCCTACATATATTATATTTGTTTGGCTTCTCAAAATTTCTGTTTGATCTCTGGAAATTAGATACATACTAAGTTTGTTTCACTTTCTAGATAGCATCAGAGCAAAGTTGACTGAAACTATGAACATAATAGAACTGGATGAAACATTCCATGCTTTTTATCTATTACATCTGAGTTTTGAAGATTATTATTTTAAAGAAACAAGTATTTTCAGTAACAATTTGTTATGTTAGGAAAAAAATGGATGAATTTATTTTCTGTTCATATTGTGAAATATGGTTTATTTTTAATACAAAAGACATAAATCTCAGAAATTACATTATGTTTTGCCTTACAGATAGATCATAGAGTGGCTATAAAGACAGAATCTTATAAAAGCATAGACATTGATATCACAGTAATTATTTTGTTCAACCATTCTATGGTAGGCAAACTTAAATTCACTTTTATTACACTAAAAAAAGAAAAGTTCTTGTAGCTGTCACATTTTGCCTTAATACAAAGACATCTTTTCTCAAGAGTTACCCATTTAGCTTTCATGCTGAATAGGGACATTTGCAAATGGATTGGGTTTATTGGCTATCATTTAAATTTTTCTCTTACTTCCATAAGTTTCCACTGAAAGTCTGTTTTAAAGATAAATCCATTTTATGGATATTGAAGAAATAAGAAAATGCTTCATAGAAAGAACTGTCTACACATCCACCTTTTTACATAATGCCATATTAGTAACAGTTGTATTCTGCTACCTTTCCTATCCTCTACTATCCCCCCTCCCCTCCCCTTCCATCTCTGTATTTGGGGTAAAAATGGGAGTTCATAACCCACTTGAATCTAATGTATGAAATATGATATGTCAAGAGCTTTGTAATGTTTTGAACAACCAATAAAAAAAAAGAAAAAAAAAAGAAAGAACTGTCTATTTCTTCATGTATTTGTCAGCTTTTGTCAATATAACAAATACCTAAGATAAATCAACTTAAAGTAGGGAAGGTTTATTTTGGCTCCTGGTTCAGTCCATAGTTGGCTGTCTCTGTTGCCTTTTGGAATTCTCTAAGGCAGAAAACATGGTCGTCGAGGGGGGATAGTGAAGCAAAGTTTCTCACTTCATGGTGACCAGAAAGAAAATAGAAGGAAAAAGTTGCATACTACCAATGACCTAACTTACTTCTACTAGGCCACACATGCATGAAAGTTCTACCATCTCCCAATGGTACCATAGACTTGTAACCAAGTCTGTAGCATATGGGCCTGTGGGAGAAATGTCAGAATCAAATCATAATTGCAAATAAAGTAGAAAATGAACAATTTAGTTCATTATGAACATGATTATCTTCCAAATGATGAGGGTCTAATGAATAATGAAGCATAAAGCAATTTAAAGATAGGAAAACGAGTTCCTGTAATTAGCCAGCATATAGCAAACCACGTTTTCATGAGATATTCGTCTATGTATTATGGAAAGGGGGATTCTGAACTGTTTACAGACTAAAGTGAAATTCTTTGACACATATTAGCAAAATAGAATTTTAGGAATATTCTATACAGAGCTCAAAAATTTAATAGTTTCATTGAATATAGTTTGATAGTGCAATATTAATAATGCATTCCAGAGATAAACATTTTCTAGAAGTTGGTAGTCCACCTCCTTAAAACATTATCAATTGACTGCTCTAAAAAAATTGTGAAAGGATATCCTGATATCATTGTGATAATTCAGAAAACTACTTTGAATCCTGCTTTAAATTTTGAACAACTTTGTAGTCTGAATATTCCTTTTTTGATTAAAAAAAAATCTGCATACTGGGAATAAAAATCACTTACTGTTCTAAGTAATGAAAGTTTATACAAAAGCTATAGAGCACAGCTTATAATTAATAAGAAATAAATAAATGGTAGGTAAATAACACATGCTTTTCTAGTTTATACTTTATGTATTTATTTCTTAAGTTCCTCAGCTGAACATTTTCTACACAATATTTATTACTTATAAAACTGTTGTGATGAGTTTGAAATTTGACAAGGAAAGCAAATCTGGTTAGAATAAAAACATTTTTATTAATAATATTTGTATAAAATTGATCATTCAAAATTTATTCTTTGTGGGATTTGATGGAAAATTACTTTTACATCCACTATATGTCCTCATAAATGCTGGATAATGTATCTAGAAACTTCATAAGTATACTAAAAATGTCCAATAAAGGCAAATCATAAATCTTAAAAGTTGTTGGATTTCTTGTAGTTGATGAAAGTGATGATTGAAATAAAAATTTAAATATTTTCACAAATAATAATCAGATATCGATGCTCACTAACATGAGAAAAATGGAACAAGGGTGTTAGGATTTGTATGTGAAATGTCTGTCCAAATACTCATGTATCAATGCAGGAATGTGCACAGGTGAAGTAATTAGATTTTGAGAGCTATAACCTAATTAGTGGTTTAATTCATAAAATTGATGTTTAAAATTTGAATGTATTTGAATGTATGGTGGTAATTATAGGCATTCAGAGTATAGCTAGAGGGAGTAGGACACTGGAGTTGTGCCCTTGGGAATTAGATTTTGCCCCTGACTCCTCATGCACACACTCTGTGCTTCTCTGCTGCCATGATCTGAACAGTTTCCTCTGCTATGCCTTTCTGCCTTGATGTTCACTGCCTCAGGCACAGCACAGTGAAGCAGACCAACCATGGACTGACTTCTGAAATCATAAGCTCCAAAGGAAGTTTTTCTCCTCTAAATTGTCCTTCTCAGCTATTTTGGATACAGAATTGAAATGCTGACTAACACAGAAATTGCTACTGGGAAGTGGGGTCATTATCATGGCTAACCTGACCATGTGGTTTAAGAGTCTTTGGAAGTGGTTTATGGGAGAAATTTGCAAAAGTTTGGAGATGCAGGCTGGAGAAGCTTTGGAATGCTATAAGCAGAACTTACTGAGAAATTTTGGTAAGAGCTCAGAAGACCAGAATGCTTATAGGTACACGGACAATAAAGACTGATGGTGAGGTTTCAGAAGAAAACAAGGACTCTACTATAATTGGACTAGAGACCATCTGTTACACTCTGACAAAAGATTTGTTTATATTTGGGTCTAGTCCTCAGACTTTCTGTGAAGCTGAGCTTAAAGGTGATAGACTAATTAATCTGATGAAGAAAATTTCAAGGCAGTGCAGCATTCAGGCAGTGACATGGGTATTTTTGACAGCTTTTATCAGATTTACTATGAGAATATTTTTAAAGGTAATAATTGAAATACTGCAATAAGGCTGGAAAAGAAGCACCTGCAAAATTAGGGCCAAGGAAGGTGTGGTTGTTGAAGGTATTACTGCCATTAAAGAGAAGCTAAGTATTTTGCACACACACACACAAAAAGTAGAAAAGATATCTTGAGGGCATCTTTGGAATCAGCAAGTCCATGCCCATGGAAGATTCAAGGAAATAAAATTAAAAACTAAAAGACACTTTTTGACATGAAAGCATCAATACCAGCTAGGTAGCTGTTTCCTCAGGATTCAATTCACTGTGTTCGGCTGCCCATTTAGATATTGCTGCAGATGCTGCTGCAGCCATGGTGCAAAATGGCTCAGCTATTAATCATGCTGGCATAGATCCTGGCATTATTTACATGGTGCTGGTTTTGCAAGAGTTCAGTATGCTGCCGGGTGTGGTAGCAAACACTGGTAATCTCAGTGGCTCTCGAGGCTGAGGCAAGAGAATCATGAGTTCAAAGCCAGCCTCAGCAAAAGAGAGGTGCTAAACAACTCAGTGAGACTCTGTCTCCAAATAAAATACAAAATAGGGCTGTGGATGTGGTTCAGTGGTCGAGTTCCCCTGAGTTCAATTCCCGGTAACCAAAAAAAAAAAAAAAAAAAAAAGAGTTCAGTATGCTGGAGTTAAGGAGTCATGAAAGCTTCCAGTGAGATTTCAAAGAAAAGCCAGGGAAGCCAGGAAAAGTGTAGAAGGTCAGAAACTCTCTTTGTAACCCATACAAGGTTAAAATATTCTAATAATTTTTGAGAGAGTTTTTCAAATAAACCTTTATTTTACATTATTTACTAGGAAACTAATCTCAGGTGATTACAAACAGGACTCTTTTAATGTATTAGAGTTTTCACTCATTCACTCAAATATGCATCTGAATAAGATATCTGGTCCATGATCAGTAAGTCACAAACGCTTCATCTGTTAATCATCACACATTCAAACAAACTAAATGTATTTATCCACTTTCTTGTGCCATAGACTATACTGAGTTTTAAATATTGAAGAGTAAGATAGAAAAAAGAATTATAGACCTTGTAAGTCTGGTATAGAGCTTATATTTTAGAGAGAAGAGAGAAAAAATAAGGAAGGAAGGAAGGAAGGAAGGAAGGAAGGAAGGAAGGAAGGAAGGAAGGAAGGAAGGAAGGAAGGAAGGAGAAAGGAAGAAAGGAAGGAAGGGTTATCAATAAATCGCTATTGCAAAAAATAAATGTAATTGATTTTCTTCATGGATTTAAATTATAGTATAGCCTCCCTCATCGAAGGGAACATTTTCTTTGAAAAGCCATCCAAGTTCAAGAGATTGATCAGTGTCCAGCACAGATGTAAACAACATCATTGGCATGGTAGTGGTAATAGAGGGGCTCCATAATGTATTCATGCAGGCCATTTGCTGAAATGTCCTAGGGAGTGTGAAGACCACTTCTGGCTTTCTAAGACTGCAGGGAGGAATAAACTTGTTTCAGAGGCAAATACGAGAAACAATCACTGATGCTTTTTTCCTGCTTCCATAACACATTTTACGGTGAGATACTGTAGGATCTGATGACACTTTTGCAACTTTTTCTAGACACATAGTATAAGTTGCCCAATCTCCTAATTGTCCATAAACATTTAAATCCCCCAAATGTATGTGTTCTTCCTTTTGCTGCTCTCCTCTCCTACCTTCTCTGTAGGATGGGCCAAACAAGGTCTGCATTCTCATGCTTCCTCTCGATCCTGTTCTGCCTTCTCCAGTCAAGGAAGACTTTACTTTTCATGAACACTTGGAAGGGTATAATAATGTTTGTTGTAAGTCATCCTATACCTTCCATGTAAAAAACCTCATTTTGTTAGTAAATGAAAATATCATTCCAAACTAAAACTACCAAAAAAAAATTGAGAAAGAGTATTCAAGAGTAGTGTCAATCTAGGTAAGAAGCTTCAGAGATTGTCCTGGAATTTCCAGAGAACATAGATCTAAATGATAACTAGGAATTAAGAAGTAGATTGCATGTGTATGAAAATGTCCTTAAATAGAAAGAAAGTGGATGTTTTTGAGAATCTGGAAGAGGGCAAAGTGTGACTGCAGTTGGGAAAAAAAATGTTAGAGGTGAGACTGTTGAGGAAAGCAATGACCATATTAGGCCTGTAAAGATTGTATTAAGGATTTTTGGTCTTTGTCTTAAGAGTAATTGAAAAAATTTAAGGGTTTAATTAGGGAAGATATTTAATCACATGTGATTTTCTAAGTGATTGTCAAATGAGGAGAATGAATTGAAGAGGATCCAAGGAGGATGCTTTTCACCAGAGACCATTCAAAAAACTAGTTCCTTTCTCACTACAACAAAATTAATCTGTAGGTCGATGAGATCCGAGGGCTTACCAGATGCCAAATCATAAGTAGCTTTATGTATTATCCTGCTGAATACTCACAAGGCAATTAGCCTCATTTTAAAGGTGAGGAAAATGAAAGAGATTAAAGAATTCAAACCCAGGAAATCTGCTGCTAGAATTCACAGGCTCAGCAAGTGCACTACTTTGTTTCAGGTATAAGAAAAGTCACTCAATAAAATACTTTTACTTTCTCACACCCCAGTAGTCAACAGCAGGCATTTGCAAGGTGGCTATGAATAATTAAAATAGAAGCTAGAGAAGTAATTTTTCATGTAAATATTAAGACATCTATAATGCAAACCTAATTATACCTAATGGAAATTAGAATAACTTTCAGAAATGTTTTTGACAAGCTTTATTTTTCTACCTTATCTATTTTAAAAAATTAATCTATATTAATAATGCTCTATCTTTGTAATATAGAGTATTTTTCTCATTGCTCATATTTAATTCAAATTACTAAATTTGGGGATTTTGCATATTTGTTTGTTAAATCCATTAATTTATTATGTTTTGAGAATCCTATGTGCAATACTAAAATTAATCATATTTCATTATGTGGTGTTAAATATTTATCTCTATGAAAATGAAATAATTTACTTTTTCAAAATTACTGTATGTCATTGCATTGTTCATTATTTCCCATCTCATTCAGTACAGGTTAAATATGTAGTTTCCTTCCAAGTTAAAATAAATAGAATACTAGAAGAAAAAACCTAACATTTTGTGAGTAAAATGATTCTCCATCATAAATGCCTTGTATCATAAAATATTTAGAAGTACAAGGATATGCTGTTTTACCATTTCAACTGTAATCCATAAACACAGGATGTGGACTCTCAGAGTCTCAGAGGTGCTCTTGTTTAATATCAACAATTGAAAAGTGAACTCTCCACAGCATCTGCTGTTTGTGAATTTTCTCCCCATGATGTCTATTTCAGTTTCCAACAAGAGGAGATGGGTGTCTTTTCTTTTTAAGACTTAGTCTGTTTTTTATTTTCATTTTGAGCTGGGTGATGTCATTAATTTAAAGATGACTTTGAGGAAACAGAAGAAGAAAAATGCTAACAGCTTCATTGAGAGAAGTGAATAATAGAGTTTAGTAAAAATCTTTACTAAGAGGCAAGTATTTTGGGTGCAGAGGCACACATCTATAATGTGGGAGACTTAGGGGCTGAAGTGGGAGTATCGTAAAAATCAAGAACCAGTTTTTTTTTTTTTCATTTTAGTTGTTGATTGACCTTTATTTCCTTACTTATATGCGGTGCTGAGAATCAAACCCAGTGCCTCACACATGCTAGGCAAGCACTCTACCAACTGAGCCACACCTCCAGCCCTCAAGAACCAGTTTTTGTAACTTAGTAAGACATCTCAAAAAAAAAAAAAAATAAAGAAGAAGAAGTAAATGGGTTGAGCTTTAGTTTATGGTAGATTGCTGGTGGGTTCAATTCTCAGAACAGGAAAATTAATGATAATAATAATAATAATAATAATAATAATAATAATCATAGGCCAAGTATTTTATAACTGATTTAATAGTGCCCTTAGCAATTCAATTCTACAGCACAGCAAATCAAACTCTGGAAAGAGTTCCTAATTCAGTTTTCTCTTTCATACACATGCAATCAAACCATTTCTTTTAAAAAATAAAAAAAAAAAACAGAAAAGTCAGGCTATAGCATACATAATTAAGAAATAGACATTCTGCTGGAGTTGCATCAGATCCCATTTTATCAGAAATAAATTGATGTAACTCCTTCATGTTCTTCTCTCCAGTCTTCTGACCCTGCGGCAATAATTGTACTTAATTTTAAAAATGCATGTATTTCTAAATTTTGTACATATATCATGACATTCATATATTTATTTTTAATTGATAGAAATGATTTCAAAATGTATAAAATGTTCTATACTTTGAAGGTCTGATCAATATTGTGTCTTCGAGAACAATCTAAGTTGATACTATAGTTCTGATTTACAGAATGGACAGGTATACACTATTCTGTTGTTCAGAGATGTTACCATGTATTATGTAGAATTTTGCAATATATATTTTAAGTCCTATTCTAAGTCTGTTGGAGATATATGCAAAAATTATTTATTATATTTCTTTATGATATGCCCATATATAAAGGTTTTTAATCAGAGGGCATATACATTTTAACTAAATTTAGTAAGAAATTGGTCTTCATAGCATTTGTAGCAATCCTATCTTTCTCAATATCCTGACATTTTTTTCTAGAGATTGTGTTGTCCAGGTTTATATATTGTTTTGTGTGTGTGTGTGTTCAAAGGATTGATAAAAACTATGTATAATTATTTGATAAGGATTTATATATTTATTTATATTTACATTCAAAGGCAATCTGATTCAGTCTAATGGCTTTAAATTCAATTTATATTCTAATTATTCTTAAACTTGTATTTCAATTTTAGATTTTTACATTAATTCCAGCCTTGTGTAAACAATTTCCCATGTGTTATCTCAATATAAATGTCTGATAGTCATGCCAAACTTAACTTGCCCAAATCAAAGTTCCAGGGTTTTTCTTCCCAAGAATTCTCCTCTAACAACCTTCTCCATCACAGTCAGTGACAATTTCATCTTTCTGACCTTGTTTATAACTCTCCTGGATGTCTCCTTTTCTCATATCAGACGGATTACCAAATCCTGTTGCCTGTACTATAGATTAAATATTCAACCCCTTATTTTGTGGGGGGATGGGTTCTGGTGATTGAATTCAGGATCTTGTTCATACTAGGTAAGCACTTCACCACTGAGATATCTCCCAATCCTTTTTAAGTTATTTAGTTTAATTTGGACAGGATTTCCTGAAGTGGCAAAGACTGGACTTGAACTTGTGATCCTCCTGCATCAGCTTCCCAAGTTGTTGGGATTATGGATATGCACCACTGCACTTGGTTCAACCATTTCTTAACACCCATTGCATCACCACTCTCACAACCCATCACTTGAAACCCCATCCTGTCTTCCCTAACTGTTGCAATGTGTCCTCAAATTATTTTTCTTCCATCACCCTTGTCCACTTACAGTCTAGTCTCAAAATGGTAGTAATTTGCTGAAACCAAGTTCATGCTATGTCTCTCCTTTGTTCAAAATCATCCAGTTAATTCTAATTAAATCCAAAGCCCTTCCATGGCCTTCAATGTCTATTACTTTTTTGGACATCCTTGACTCTGAGTTCTCCTGCACTTGTCTGCGAAACTACCTCTGCATTGCCATCCTTATTGTTCATAGAACTTGACAGAAACATTCTTTTATGCATACCTTGGATGGGGATCCTCTTTCTCCAAGTATCCACATTGTCCATTCTTATGAGCCTTTGGCTCTACTCAAAAGCCACTTCAAGAAAGCTTTCTAGCTGCTACATCTAAAATTACAACACTTTCCACATACAGCCTATCCAAAGTGTTATAGTCTTCTTCTCTGAATTATTTTTTCTCCACTGCACTTATGAACATGTAACAGGTCTCATTGGTTCCTCAGCACACTGTTGCCACATGAGAGGCACAGACAGTAAATGTTTCTAGACATACTGAATGCAATCTAAAAGGTACACTTTCACCATACATTATAAACTATCCAAAATCTACGTTTAAAATGTACAAATTAAAATGATTTATGTATTTATATATGTTAAATTAATTTTGAAAAGAGTTTCTGAATTCATTTCTTCACATTTCTATAAATCATGGGTTTTAACAAAATTATTATTTACTCTTACCAGTATCAGAAGCTCTGATATTTTTAAACATTGATATATTGCTGCTAAACAGGAGAGACAGCCATATTCCCATTTGGCTATAATCAAATGTTTTGTATACTATAGTAAATATTTAACTATATAGACATTGAAAATTTTTCAAAATATTATTTGACAATTTCCACATATGGCAGGCATGACTGTGATTTCTTTAACAAAGAATACTCTCGTGATATCAATTAGAAGTACATTATGATAGTTCCTTTGTTTTCTGAAGAAGAATGCTTATCCAAATATATTTTATATTATATTCATAAGATGCAAATTTAATAATATCAGCAACTTCACCCTGGCTAAAAATGTTACTGAGGAAATATATATATATATATAAATTTTATATGTACATATAAAATTCCAAGCTTTTGAATGTATCAAGTAAATTCAGAACAGATTATGGGGAATAGATACAAGTTGAATTTATTTGTAAATGAAATCATTTAAAATACCTGCTGTGAGACAATCATTAGAGTATGGTTAGCTGTAGTCCTTGGTTAGTTTTGCTCACAGTGTCTCACTCATTATAAATTTCTCTATATTTTCTTTAATTTAATAGCATTTACTCATCCCCATCATCTCCTGACTTTAAAAATAAATGAACCACAAACTTTTGATTATGCTCTTGTAGACATAGAAAACGTGGAAAATATAATCTCAATTTAAAATTAACTCTTTCTCTTTAGGTTAAAAAAATGCTTTGAATTGCATACCTCCTTGTAACCGCAGGTGATATTTCATAAGTTTAAAGTACAGTTTTTAAAAAGGGTGCTTTCAAATAATTTTCCATGCCTTCATTCAGCAGGTAACCCAAACCTTCATAATCCCCAAATGCTGCACTTCAAAGTTACACTCAGGAAAAAAATATTGAAAAGAACAGCCTCTCTTTCCAGTTGATTTAAAACATCACTAGCTTATTTTCAGTACACATATGGAGTTACTTTCAAAAAGAAATCTTGGAATATTGCCAGACTACATCCAGGAAAGGTTTTTCTCCAGAGAGAGCTAAAATTCATTATCTGAGCTTTGGGACACCAATGTTCCTTCAAAATTTGGACACATCTTTGTTCCTCCATGATTAGTGATAGTAGTCTGACTTAAAATAAGAGACTATTCCATGTATAACTAGAGTCTGAAGAAACCAAATGATTGCATTATTTTGAACTAAAATTAAAATTACCTTCTTAAACAAAGTATCAGTTTGCAAGATGCTAGCTTTAGAATGAACTACAGGGTATGCTTTAGCTGAAATTATTTACAAGAATATAACACTCACTAGATATTTATAAGAAATAATAGATTAAAGTTTGGACCCTTTATCTCTTTTTCATTAAATGGTTAAATTCCCTCATTTAAATCTCTCTGAATATTTTTTTCCAGGAGAAAGATCAATAAATTCATAGAATATGAAGGCAATATGGTTATTTTATTACAGCTATTTGTGATAATTTCATGGTAATAAATGTTTCAATTTTTTTTGCTTATTTCTGATGCATAAAATAAACCTAACAAAATTGGCAACAGCATTTTAAGAGAAGAAAATCAATATCAACATATTAATATTCATTGCAAAATACTACAACGCTAGTTATTTTCTAGATTTCTTATATATTTTCCTAAGGCATATGAAAAGGTGTCTTTTTTAAATATGAGAAAAATAAATTCTTACAATTGAAGATGAAGAGCTTGTGAATATACAATAAAATTAAGATATGTTAATATAAAACAAATTAAGGAGCCACAGACTGTGCTTTTTCTAAGGGATATTATACAAATAATATCCCTTGGAGTGTGTTCATAAAATTGAACAGACATTAAGAACATCATTTTAAAAATATCAGGTTTACACATAAGAAAGAACGCATTGTATTGAATGTTGAGTAAAACAGCCAATGGATTTTATTAGCCTTATTTTTATTTAGGCAGAAAAGAAATATATAGAATTACAGAAACTGCTTAAACAAAAAGGAGGTAGGCAGGTTGAAGGGGTATTTTTATATCATGTGTGAGCACCATGTATCGTGGCAGTTTTTAACCACTTTGATTTTGTCCACGAAGAAGGCCTAGATGCTCTCTGTATCTGCATAATTTGATAAAATCAGGAATTATGAATTTAGTGATGAATTACTTTAAATGAAACCAAAGCATAAGCTCTCCTTAAAAGAGTAATAGTAGAGCTGGGTAGGATTACCTCTGTAAAATGAATTAGAATGCTAGGAACTGCAATACATCAGTGGTAAGTCTAGCAGGTTTCAGAACTGCAGCTATAGGAGAAATGAGTCTGAATCACTTGAGCATCACAAATCCTAGGCCATATTTTTATTCCTAGCCTTACCCTTTGTGTTGCTTCCAAGTATGAAGCTCTAGTTGATTTCAAAGGCAGTGGAAGAGAGATAAAGAGGAGTAAAGATTGTTCTACCTCAGCAATTCATGATCCCTCTAAGGCCACTGATTTTGAAAGAAAATGGAGACCTTGGCATCTCAGCAGAATAGATCCAGCTCCTCTTTTCTATCCTACTCCCACGAGGTAGCGCAAGCATTTATCCAGTTTACCATAGCAAATGATTCTCCATGTCCAGAAAATTACAACACTCTTCCTCTCTTCACTCCGAGGAGTCATAAAACCTAAATTAAACATAACTGTCTAAAGAATTATTTTCAGCAATGTTAACATTTCAACAAGGGAAATAAATGAAACAATATGATTGGAATACTTTTATAATATCAAATATAACAATATTTATAACATTGTACTACCATTAAATTAATTAATCTGACATTATTTATTTTAAAATGACTTTATTTTAAAGGTGTGCTTTTTAAAAAAATATTTTATGAGGCTAAGGTAAAGCTATATATTACTTAACCATGTGTGCTTCTGATTCTCAAAACTGCTAAAACTTTCTTGGCAACATTTCTCTATGTCACTTTTATATAAACACTTCTTTTTATCTTTGAAGACATTTTTTATTTCCAAGTAAATTTAATATGCATTTATATTTATTTCTGAGTCTCAGGTAATTATTATATTCTAGTATTATATTTTGACATCAAAAATATATTTTAAACTATCCCAGAAAATTGTGTTAAAATTTGTCAAAATGAACAAATACTTAGATATAGTTTTACAAGCCATTTAATTAAAGTTCTCGTATCACTTCTTTTGATATCAGTGACAAAAAAAAAAAAAATCACAGTGAATCCCACCATCATGTGTATTCAGAAGAACAGGATCCTAACTAGAATAAGATGTATTCCATGCTTATTTAGTTATATCAAAATGGATTCTACTGTCATGTATAACTAAAACGAACCAATAAATAAAAACATTTAAAAATATATCAAAAAGAATAAATTAAATTAGGAAACTGAATGTTTATTAAATTAGTAACATTTATTTAAAGCATAACCATTTTCAGTCACTATACTAAATTATTATATGTTTATAATTTTATTAATCTTTTGCAACAATATAAGATCAGCACTACTTTTGTCCTATTTTACAAATACTGAAAGAGAGAATTAAAGATTAGTAAATTACCCAAGATAAAGACCGGGCAAAGCTGCAACAGGGACCCAGATCTATGTAAGTTGAAAAATTTATGTTATTAACTATGTTTTAATGAAGTGTTTTAGACTGAGAGAATTCTAAGATATGATTTCTGGGTAGAGAGTTATGGTATTCATTAATTTTTATTTAATTAAATTTACAAAATGTATCCTATGGTGAAACTATTGAGTTTCTTATGTGTATCATCTTGTGCTAACAAAGATAACCAAGCCATGATCATACTTCTAGAAGAACAAACCCTCCAGAAGAGAGGCTGGCGAATTTTTTTTTTTTTTTTTATGTAAATGGAACAGAGAGCAAGCACTTTAAGCTGTTTGTGCCATCTGATCTATCAAAACTAACTGTCTGGCCAGGCATGGTGGCTCATCCCTGTAATCCCAGTGGCACAGGAGACTGAGGCAGGAGCCTTAGCAAGGCCTAAAAAAAATCAGCGAGAACCTGTGTCAAAATAAAATATTTAATAAAGGGCTGGGGATATGGCTCAGTGGTTAAGTCCACCCCTGGGGTTCAATCCCTGGTACCAAACAAATCAAATCTGATTGGCTGCCTTGTTTTTAGCAAGAAATTTGCTAGATAAGAATATGCAAATAAATGATAACTACTATGGTCCAATAAATCTTTTTGGACATAGAAATTTGAATTTTATATCATTTTCAGGTGACAATAAATATTATTTTTCTTCTGATTAGTTTTCAACCATTAAAAATGTAAAAATCCATGGGCCCCAAGCAATACCTCCTGCTATAGAGCTCTAGATATGGACGTCACAAGGCACACATGGTTACTGAACACTTAAATTTAATTAGTACAAATTTAGGTGAATGCTAGGTATAACATGTACTCTACATTGTAAAGATGATGTAAAAATGTTAATGTCATTTATAATATTTGTATTTACTTTGAAATAATAAGCTTTGATACACTGGATTATTTATTTTATTAAAAATATAAATGAATTTTATTCAAAACAAGTTCATCTATCTGTAGTTTCTTTACATTAGTCCTGTAAAATTTACATGCATAGATCCATTTTATATATATATATATATATATATATATATATATATATACATATATATATATATATATATATGTATAATATTATTGTGTATTTTTAAAATGTTCCTTTAAGGTGAAACTATTTAGAAGCAAACTGGTATATTTACAATAAACATATAATTTATCCAAAATTGAAGTAGAATAAAAAATGTATCAAACAAAAATTTCATAAACTTGATTAATGTGTGAATGTACAATAAATATTTTCCATACTGAAAAAGAACTAAAGCATTTTAGGCAAAGAGAGGTGACCTATTAGAATATGTCTAGAAAATTTTAAGTTTTTTCATGCTTGGTAGAAAATGATGTTTTTCTCATTTGTGAACATTTCAGCTTAGAACCCAAACAAGATCATAGAATCACAACATTGAAAATTCCTGAATAATTTAGTGACTGGGAACCAAGTGTTTATCAGATGCTTGAGTGCATTGTCTAAAAGACACTCCGTATTCAGTGGTAAATGGACAGAACTCATCATGCTAAGTGAAACAAGCCAGACTCAGAAATAGGGAAATAAAAATGAACGCTGGATCCCATGAAAATTAGAAAGGAGCTCAGTGGAGTAGAGAACAGGCACTGAGGGGAAAGGTAGAAGGGTAGGAAAAGGGAGAAACTGCAGAATGTAATGGACGAAATTATGCTGTGTACATTTATGAATATACCACAGTGAATTCCACTTTCATGTATCTCTATAAAGAACAAATTTAAAAAAATAAATAAACAAATAGAAGGAAGACCAATAGAGTAGAGGAAGGGGAACAGAGGAAGGAGAAATGAGGGAAGGAGGAAGTACTAAGGATTATAATGGAGCAAATTATCTTCCATTCATGTATAATTATGTCAAAATGAATGCCATTATTATGTCCGACTATAATTCATGGATAAGAACATTAAGAAAATATATGAAAAAAGCATGCTAATAGTAATGTGTGTTAATAATGAACATTCTCCATCATGGGAAATGGATCACTTTGAGATTTAGGAATTTATAACTTCGACTATTAGAAAAGTAATTTCTTATACTTAAAATGATGAAACATCCAGTATCTTTTTCTGAGCAATGCTATCACCATATTTGATTTCAGGAAATCTAGTTAGCTTAGTAGTGGGATTTTTGTTTGTTTGTTACCAGGGATTGAACTCAGGAGCACTTGACCACTGAGCCACAGCTCCAGCCCTATTTCACATTTTATTTAGAGACAGGGTCTTACTGAGTTGCTCAGCGCCTCCCCCTTGCTGAGACTGGCTTTGAACTCATGATACTCCTTTGTCAGCCTCCAGAGCCACTGGGATTACAGGTGTGCACCACTGTATAGCTCAGTTGGTAGAGTGCTTGTTGCATGAACAAGGCCCTGAGTTCAATCCCAGTACCACAAAAAAAAAAAAAAAAAAAAAAGAAAGAAAGAAAGAATGGAATATTTTTTAACAACTGCACTATTGTGTGGACAAAATGAATCTTTCTGTTGATTAGGTACTTTTAAGGACAGAATTCTATATTGTAGGAATGGTTAAGAAGTATAATATCATAGCAGTGTGTGTTAGCACAGGCCTGTAACTCCAGAGGCTCCAGAGGTTGAGGACGATTTCAAGTTCAGCCAGTCTCAGCAATCAGCAATTTAGGTTTTATATATATATATATATATATATATATATATATAGAGAGAGAGAGAGAGAGAGAGAGAGAGAGAGAGAGAAAGAGTGAGTTTTCATTATGGGAGGCAAGTCAGAGCCTTAATAATTCCAACAGAGTATCTCTGCCTGGCATGCCCCAATCTCTTCAAACCAAATATGCCAACATAAGGATTTTTTCTGTTGTGCCTTAAAAAACAATAATGTTTGTTGGCTAATGAAAAAGTCGCATCCATCTGACATATCAAGGAAAACCAAAAATACCCGTGTCATTTGTGCCATTCTTTTTACCCACCAACTATAAATAGTCATCCTCTTAAATCACTCTCAAATACCTCCCTTCTTCTACTTTTCTTGCAACACTTTCCTATTTCCTAACTGTTCTCACAGCCCTATTGTCTCCCAAATCAGGTGTGATGATTTGGTCATCCTTATTTTAAATCTCCTAGTTGTTCACTAAATGGTCTTCGGAAGAAGTTTGTCAAAAATGGGCCTCTGTGTAGGGCATTTATGGGCAGGAAGTTGGAGAGAGAAGGACAGATACCTAACTTCTGAGTTTATTGAATCTATGTGAATGATTGTAATGCTTTTTATTTTATTTTCTAGACATATAAATAAGATTTCCCTTTATGAAATAGTTCTACTACATAGAAACTTGGCCAAGTATTTCAGTTTAGCTTCAAAACACTTACCATCCTTACTTGCTTCCTTTTTTATACCTCTTACAATAAAGTTGTAACAGATGGAAAAATGGAGGATTCTGTAGAGAAAACAAAAATATAATCAATTTTAAATGCATAAATTACTTAGGGGATAATTATGGGTTTTGTAATACAAACTACTGGTCAGATAAGGGAATTAAGGAAGGGTTATAGTTGAGAAAGATAAATGTAAAGTAACATATTTGGAGAGAAATTAATAGTGCTGCTACTCCCATCTCTAATGTTGGGAGCACTGAGAGGTGTTATATTTGTTATCTTAATGCCTTGTGTATTAGTCGGGATTCTCAGAGAAACGTAACCCGTAGACGACACAGATTGAGGGAGAGAGAGGAGAGAAAGATAAGAAGATATCTATAATGGGAATGGGCTCATGAAGCTAGGGAGGCCACAAAGTCCCACAATACTCCATCGGAAAGTTGGAGAGCTAAGAAATCTAGCACTGTAATCAGCATGAGTCATGAGGCCTGGGAACCAGGAACTCATATGTCTAAAGGCAGAAGATGGGTGATACAAATAAAGAAGCAGACAAGAAGATTTACACTTCCTCACTTTATTTTTCTACTGAAGCCCTCAATAGACTGAATAATGCCCACTCACATCGATAGGGTTTTAACTTTCTTTACACAGTGTACTAAATCTAATGATAATCTTTCCCAGAAATATGCACACATATATATCTAGGAGAAAAGCTTTTACCAGGTATCTGAGTATCCCTTAGTTCAGTTAAGTTCCAACATAAAATTAACCTTGACATCTCATGAAAGGTTTTTACAGATCTATGGATAGTATCTGATGCATACTCTGTAAAACCAAGAAGGAAAAGTGGATTGATACCTGGTTCTATGCTGATAGAGTCCTATGGCAGAAGCAGTTGCATTAATGGCCTATACTCCACACTTTTATCCTACCATGCAAACAGCCTGTGCTATGCAGATGGACTGCAAACTAAACAAGAAATAATGAGACTGGTTAGAGGCAAGAGTATCCCATTGAGTTTCTCAGTGATGGGTGCAGACTTGCCCACAAATGCCTTCATAGGGAAAAGGTCACCTAACCTAACTCTGTCTCAGGGAGTGTAAAGCTACAAAAACTAACAGTACCTATTCCATCCCCAACAACTGCTTCCTCTTCTCACTTCAACTGTGCAACAGGAAACAGGAAGTCAATTTTTGGGGGATAGACCCATTTTTCTGGGAAAGACCTCCACGTGTCAGCTTTATGGTTGAGAGAATTGGCTTTTATCATTGACTATGAATAAAGCATTGATTAATATATAGAACTGGACATATTCTAGTTTCTAAATTGAAGGTCTAACAGGGAATTTAAGATCATTGTAGAAATGTTTTTTACTGAAGAATTGATAGCAAATTCAAAAGAAAATTTTATAGCCCATAAACTGTGTATTTAATATAGTTTTTATACAAAGTTTGTAAAAGTAACTCACACAGAGTCTCCCTCATACACATTCATTAACATATCACTCATGTCTTAGAAAAGATTGCTATGCATTTCTTTAAAAATTTTTTTAATTGTACATGGAAATAATATCTTTATTTTCTTTTTTTAATATTTATATTTTACTTATAGGTGGACACAATATCTTTATTTTATTTTTATGTGGTGCTGAGGATCTAACCCAGTGCCTCATGCATGGTAGGCGAGCATTCTACCTGAGCCACAGCCACAGCCCATTATCTTTATTTTCTTTATTTATTTTTATGTGGTGCTGAGGATGGAACCCAGCGCCTCACAAAAGCTACAACCCCAGCCCCGCTATGCATCTTTCTATCACTACCCTTCAGTAAATACTGTGTACTAACTTGAGATAAGACTCTTTATGTTGTTAAAGTGGTCCAAAGACCATGTGCATCCTTACTTCTTTTAAGAAGGATCTCTAGTTTCCAGACTTCTTATTCCCAGTGTTAGCAGCCGCTTAAAACTTGGGACACTGCTGTACCAAAGTAATCCTACAGTTAAGGTACTGAATGGAGTAGTACATGGTCTCACCCCTCAAGAAGCTCACATCAGATTGGAGATGACTATGAAGTATAAAGCAGAGCTCAGGAAAGAGAAGGATGTACTCTTTTAACTTAAAAAAGAAACCCTGAATAGCCAAAAGTTTTATTATTTTTTTATAAATCTCAAATTGAAGTATTACAGTTATTCTGATTGAAATACTATATTTCCTTCTCTCTTACCTGGATGGTTCAATACATGAAATTATTGAGTTACCACAAAAGATTGAGGTAGCAAGAAACAAACTAAGGGATTTCCAGTATAGCCAACAAATCTCTATTACATTTCAAATATAGCCAACAAATCTCTACTACTTACTCCACTCCTTGAAATATTTCATATTCTTTAGCTCCAAACCTTATGAGAGACTGTTTACAATAACAACCATAAT